>NC_136424.1:231537552-231935052 GCF_052625555.1 Lactuca saligna | reverse complement strand
AGCATTTAAGCTGGTGAGTTCATAAGATTTTAGTGATGTAAGAAGTTGTAAGAAAGTTATAGTAAGTTGTAAGTTCTGTTTAGAAAAGTTCGCCTGCTCCTCCAGAAAATCCTATATTTCCTGCTTTGATGAAAGATAAGTAAAAATGACTCTATAATCCGTTATATGAGTACTAAATGGATACAAGTTATATAAAAAACCAAAGTAAACAAACAATCGATTGTGTGTATCTGCCCTAAGCCGACAACCAAACAAGGAACAAGAAGTAAGGCGGAAAGCACACATCCCATTCTTTGTTAGATCATCGTTGTATATAACCCTGACATATCCACTTGTTACCCACGGAGTTAACTGTAATAGTTCCTTTATATTTGATGAAAAGATTCTTTAAGAAAACCCTTATTTCTTTTAGTAAAAATGGTAACCACAGTGGTTCCTTCTATAATCACTTAGTTTATACTAGCTATATATAATATAATATCGAATAGATAGTTAATTGTGTGAATCTGCCCTAAGCCCACAACCAAAAAAGGAACAAGAAATGAGGTGGAAAGCACACATCCAACTACTTATCGGGTATTAATTATATATAACCCTGATGTATAAACTAAGGTATTATAGAGTTAACCACTTAAGGTCCTTTAAGTTTATATTGGTTTAATAAAATGGATTAAACCCTTTTACTGGTAAGTTTCTAGTTTTGTCTACCAAATGTTCTATTTGAAAAAGTATGTTTTGTACTAGAAAATGGTGTATTGAATTTGTATACTATGACCTGGCCCATACCTGATACCCCTTATGATTACTTGGTGTATACGGAAAATATATGTAGCTAAGATCGGATAGATAGTAGGTTGGGTGAATCTGCTCTAAGCCTACAACCAAACAAGGAACAAGAAATGAAGCGGAAGGCACACATCCAACTAATATATACCCCTGATGTATCCACTAAGGAATCATAAAGTTAGAATTATAGGCCCCCTTTTCTACTGAATGTACTAGACTCGACTGTTCTGTTTGTCGTTTGTAAAATGTAAGTTTTTCCCTAGTTTATAACTATCTTAACTCGAAAATATCTTGCATTAACTTTCAAGTGGAACTGTCACAATATGAAAGTAATGGGAAAATGTAAGTACACAACTGTCTTTTGAATTGACATCCTGACGTATTTATTACCTTAAAACATGAATGTTTTATTAAGGTCATAATGTGATGGATAGTACCCATACTATACGCTCTCCCTGCAAGAGATTCTGGGGACCAAACACGACTTCCACAAACAAATTGTTAGGCCGCGTAAATTCACATTAAAGTTCTATGATCATGTATACCCAATTTATTATCACCTTTTGTTTAGAACAATGAGTTAGTGATTATTGGTGTAGTTAGATCATGTAGTGTTCTCCTGCTATAGCATTTAGTGTGTTCGTTTTGTTATAGTATCTTAGTATGTTCTTTCTGTTATCATGTATAGTGTATAGTATGTCTCTCTGATGTATTGTATCTACCTCCCTGTTTCTCTTTATAGTATGCTCTAGTATCTAGTATGAACTGAACCTCTAAACTATACCCATTATATTTTACTAGTGTTTTACTTGAACTGTTATTGAAAAGACTCATTTTACTAATAAGTTATGCTCATACTTTAAAAACGTAGTTTTGTTAAACTATAAAGTAACATAACTTTAAAAGAGTTTTTGAAATGTTTTGATAACTTATAAAGACATAAGAAATATTTTGAAAGATGTTTATAACAAACATTTACACAATTATCATTGTGTTCAACTTGTATTCCCCCCCCTGTGACAACTGTCAATTCAGGTCATTCTTGGACTCATGCATCTTTATAATAACCATTCATGCACAACATGTCATGACCTAGTAGTATAAATTAGGTCAAAAATCTTGCATAAACTAGGATCCAACTAAGGTCTAGGACTAATATACTTGATACTTACAATTCTAGTAAGTTGCTTAGCTACAATAGGAAATGCCAATACTATAATTAGAATAAAGCTTCAAGCTTTGTTATAATTGAAATAGGGTATAAAACTCTAAAAATAAATTAAAACATTCTAATTATACTTCAACATGTTGTTGAATATCAATCAATGTTCCAAAAACTCTAAACAGCCAAAAATCCAAATTTATAAATCTTAAAGCTTAAAAACTTTATAAAATTTGGCTATAAACTTTCTAATATCAAATTTTATTAATCAAATTATGGATTATACCAATGAAATAGAAATATAAATTACAAGTATTAATCATAATTTATTAGTTAAAAACAAGATTTTTAAATAAATCAAAAATTGCTTAAAGAATCACTTTTATAAAAATTAGATTTTTATAAAAATTAGATTTTTATAAAAATTAAGGAGGGATTTTTTTATAAAAATTTGAATTTAGGAGAGAGGAGGCTTTAATGCCTCAAAAATCTGGCCATCTCCCCTCTCCCCATGCACTCTCTTCCCAAAACTCATGATTAAACTCAAACCCACACTCCACCTCTTCTCTCTTCACTCTTCTCACTTCACTCTCTTCACACACTTCACCCTCTTCCTCTCTCTCTCTAAACTCACGAAATTTCTCTCATTTCTCTGCCAAATTTCAAGACTTTGAAGACCTTGAAGTGTTCTTACTTCTCTCAAGATCATAACCAAGGTAAACAACATCATCTTCTTCCATAGTTTGATGATTCTACTTCTTTTCCTTCTTAGTTTTCTCTTCTTTTAGGATTCTATGCCTTTCCATGGCTAGAAATCTTTATTCTCCCCTTGTGGTTTGTAGATTCTCACCATAACACAATGCATGTGTTTGAAATGGTGAAAATCCGGGATCAAACCCATGCAAGGAGTGAAAAAGATGCACATATGATCATGTGACATCAAAATCTAATATTTCATGTTCTTCTCCATCTCTTTTATGTTCATGCATGACCAAAAGCATTTAAACCATTTCTAGTACATATTGAATCCTCATTCATTCCATGCATGTGTTAGAAATCGGATCTTACCAAAGACATGCATGATGTTCTTGTTGAAATACCCTAATAATGCACACAAGCAAACATGCAATCTGCCAGATTACTTTGTTCGACTTTGAACAGTCATAACTCAGTCATTTCTTAACCAAATCATGATATTCTTTTTGTATTGGTTAGTTCCACGAGTTAACTTTCTAACCCAATTGGTCTTACTGTAAAATATTAAATATCCGATTTTTGGCAGATTTTACAAAAAGGTTGCGCATACAGCTCTTTTTCTGTGATCACTATTTTTATCTTGCTTAAACAATGGTCTTAAACCCAACCATAAATCTTAGGAAAAATACCTTAGAAACTTAACATATCTAGTGAATTATGGTTGAAATTTCGTGGCTTAAAACCTCACTGAATGGGCTACACAAATTCATGAACTTCAGCCACATTTACACTTCATGCATTATTGCATGCAACTTTTCTTAAATTGTTTGGAATCATTACCCTCATTTCTCTTCTGAATACATTTTTTTACATTTTTCCTTTTGAAAGCCCTTGCATGCATGAGATAATCTGGAAAATTTCAAGAGCTTTTGTTATTTATTTGATTTATTAGAATTATTGCTAAAACCAAGGGCATAAATCATATAAAATACTTCCAGAGGTCAATAAATCCTAAATAAATTCATGGATGATACTTATGGGGAATAATGACCCCTCACCAAATTTCAGCAATTTTTGTTACTGTTTCATATGATTTCTAATTTTCTTTTATTTAGGACATGATAAATTACAAAACCACTTTTTAGGATGTGAAAATTTTATCTAACAATTTTCGCATACCTTACTTGTGATGGGTGACTCAAGAAAATAATTTCAAGATTTTTCATCATGTCTAGCTATTTTTCCCAATTTTTGGTAATTATAATGGCTTAAAAATGGGAAAAATAGTTCTGATTATCCAAAATTCATGAAAATTTGCCAGGATATCATATTATATAGTAGGAGGTTACATAAAAATTTTGAATATTTTTCTCCACTGTAAACTATTTTTCCCTTATTTTCTAAAGTTAATTGCACTAAAATTCACTTAAATATACATAAATACCCAAAACCAGTTTATACATTATGAAAACCACTTTTGATATTTTTCCCAAGATATTTATACTGTAAATGATGTTACAAAAATTTATGGTAATTTATTTTAACTGTTTAATAATATTTCTTTAATTAATGACTATTTAAAGAAATAAAACAAGGAAAAATACAAATAACCACTGAAAAATATATTTTATATTTTTCCCAGCCTATTTATGTATAATAACAATTAAATAAAAAGTTTGGGTAATTTTGGAAACTGTTTACTATTTATTTCAATTTTTATTGAAATAAATGCTCAAAAATTATAAAATATAATTAAACAGCTTGGAAATCCATTTTTATAATTTTCCCAGCTTAGTGTTGTGTATTAACAGTTAAATAAAAAGTTTGAGAATTTTTATCCCTCGAATACTATTTTTCGTGAATTTATGTTGTTATTGAGACTTAAAATTTGGAAAATTAACCTTCCAAGGTTGTAATTAATCGCACGACTTGTAAAATTTCAATACATCAGAAAAAGTGTAACAAAATGATATAAATCCAATACTAAAACATAAATTGGCATTTCCCTATATGTAGAGTTTAGTATATTAGCATTAGATATCGACATGGAAACTCACTAGTGCGTGTGTTTGGTGTCGTAGGATCCCGGTAGTAAGACGTTGGTGCATCCCGAAGTACCGCTTGTGTCTACACAAAACATCGTGAGTATTCACGCACTCCCCTATTTTCATTTTTTATGTTTTGGGGTGGAAAAGCATGTCCAGAAAAACTATTGTTTGCATGTTGTACTTAAATTGAATTGTATCAAACATGATTGCTATTGTATTGCTATGTTTCTTTATGTATGTCTATGCAACACGGAACATGAGAACTTATCGTACAAAGGCCCTTCCCTTATCTCTAACCATTAACTCTTTGAGCCAATGGTCGTTATGGATAGCGCTATTAGGAATTGACAACTCCTCACTCGCCCGAATCGCTGGAGTGCATGATACCATATTCATCTATGGAACGATAAGCATAGATCTCGATAGGGCTTCAGTCATAGGTTTGGTTGAGACTCATTGTTTGCTCATACACATACAAACTCGTTTCTCGTTATAGCAATAAACTTGTATTCATTAATAGCAATCAACTTGTTTATCATTGAAGCAATGTACTTGTATTTACGAAAAGCCTTATTGTACGCTCGATTTTATAAACTTGTGATACTCACCAACTATTTTCATAGTTGACGCTCGTTTTACATGCTTTTTCAGGAAATAATTAGTAAGTGGATGTAAAGATTCATCATCATAGAGCATGCTGCATCGTGTTGAAGCTATTATGAAGCTATATTTTGAACAATGTTATTTTGAAAAACTTGTATTTTGTTCTTTTGAAGCTATGGGTTGTAAACTTTTAAATACTGCTATGGTGATGTATCTTTATCTTTTGCAATGAAACCGTTATCGCTGTCATACCTTGCGTTTCCGCTTTAGCGGGGTGTGACAGAAGTGGTATCAGAGCTAAAGTTATAGAGAACATCGGTTTTTCTTTAAGAAAACACAACCTATAACTAAAACTTACAAAGAAATTCCTTTTACATCAAACATATTACAAGTATAATTAGGTTGGGAGTTGTATTATTGGACCTTGATTAAACATAGCCTGATCACCTATGTTTAATTAAGAAAAGATTTATACAAAGCTTGAGCTAATTATAATGGGAATATGTTCAACAAAAATATTTGAGAAAACCTTATTTAAAAATTTCAAAAGGTTAATTTTGGTGTGTGTAAGCATTGCATATTATAGGCATGCATTGTCATTTATTTCATATCTCATTGAAACTATGTCACAGTCCACTATGTCAACATCGTCATCTTCCCGCGCTACCGCCTCAGCCGATGAATCCGGCTACGTCACTGTTATCCCTCGACGTAATCCCCCCGCCTCGATAGAAGAAGACCCATCAGAGGACACGGAAGATACTGGGAACTCAGTGGAGATCAGAAATGACATCGCCCCGAGTCAACGACGCGAGGCATCACCGACATCGGTGTTGCCACAGCCACCGCTCTATGGACTTCGCATTCGGAGGACAGCGAGGAAGAGTGTTCCCATTCCAGGAAGGATACCCGCCAGCACAGCAGGTAATGGCACGGCAGGACCTAGCGGAGCAGAACCCAGCGATGCAGGACCGAGAGCACCCTCACCTCAGCAAGTTATAGGGATACCTGTCAGACAGCCAGGTATGACCCCGGAGGAGTCCTGGAGATTGCAGTCGATAGCAGCGGGCCAACGTCACAGTCTCGCTGTGACAGCTGGGCATCGAGAAGTTTTGGATGAAGTCTTGGCAGGAATGGAAATCCTGTATCAGCATTCGATGGAGACTGCTGACACTGCTAGTGCTGCTAGACGAGAGGCAGGTCATGCGATGACAGCATATTATGTGTTTGGTGGGCTGTTCCTGATTGTGATGTGATAAGGATGGGAGCATTGACAAAGGAAAGCTCTAGTAGCAAGAGGAAGCCAGCAGATCAGGGAGAGAAGAAGTATGGAGGCAAGTCAGGGAGGAAGTAGAAAGTCTCAAGAAAATTTATGTTAAGAGCCCAGGAGCAAGAACCAGTGAAAACTCAAGGACAAGAAGTGCAGGAGCAAAAGCAGTACTCAGGGCCGCTTCCGAAGTGCAATAAGTGTAACTTCCATCACAAGGGAGCTTGCCCGGTGTGCCAAAACTGTAAGCAAACAGGCCATTACTCGAAGTATTGTAAGGTGAATAAGGAGGGAAAAAGGACATGTTACGAGTGCGGGAGTATTGATCATCTCCGTAGAGCATGTCCTAAACTGAACAATGGACCTGGTAACAATGGACAAGGCCAAGACAGGCAAAACTTTCAAGGAAATCAAGTTAGACAACCAAGAGGTGTAGCCTTTGTGATTGGTGCAGAAGAAGCTCGTCAGAACCCTGAAGTGATAACAGGTACGTTCCTCCTGAACAACCACTTTGCATCAGTAATATTCGATGCGGGAGCAGATAGGAGTTTTGTTTCTTTAGCATTTAGACCGTTAATTGGCTTGAAATCGGTAAAGATGAGGAATGCTTATGCTATTGAACTTGCTGATGGGTATGAAATTAGGGCTAGTGATATAATTCCTGGTTGTACTTTGAATTTAGCTGATAAACTCTTTAGCATTGACCTAATTCCTATAGAGCTAGGTAGTTTTGATGTGATAGTAGGGATGGATTGGTTATCCAAAAATAGAGCGGACATTGGTTGTTATGAGAAAGTCATTAGAGTGCCTCTCCCTAATGGAGAAACCCTTATCATACACGGTGAGAAGCCAGGAAGAAGTTTAAACATAGTATCAAGCGTGAAGGTTCACAAGTACCTGAAGAAGAATTATATTGCATTCATGGCCCACGTGCTAGAAAGAGAACTAGAAGCTAAGCAACTCAAGGAGATTCCGGTGGTTCAAAACTATCCCGAAGTATTTCCGGAGGAATTGCCCGGTCTACCCCCTTATAGACAGGTCGAATTTCGGATAGACTTAGTTCCCGGAGCGGCACCGGTAGAAAAAGCACCATATCGCCTTGCACCATCCGAGATGCAAGAACTATCCGGACAACTTCAAGAACTTCTAGACAAAGGGTTTATTCGACCAAGTTCTTCACCTTGGGGAGCCCCAGTGTTATTCGTCAAAAAGAAAGATGGTTCGTTCCGAATGTGCATTGATTACAGAGAATTGAACAAGTTGACAATCAAGAATCGATATCCCCTCCCTAGAATAGATGACTTGTTCGATCAGTTGCAGGGCGCTTCCTACTTCTCAAAAATCGACCTTCGGTCAGGGTATCATCAGCTAAGAATTCACGAAGAGGACATTCACAAGACAGCGTTTAGAACCCGTTATGGACATTATGAATTCTTAGTCATGCCTTTTGGACTAACGAACGCACCCGCTGTATTCATGGATTTGATGAATAGGGTCTGTAGACCATACCTAGACAGGTTTATAATTGTCTTTATCGATGACATACTTGTTTACTCGCGGACCAAAGAAGATCACAATAGACATCTAAAGCTAGTGTTGGAGCTGTTGAAGGAACAAAAATTGTATGCCAAGTTCACTAAGTGTGAATTTTGGATTCGGGAAGTACATTTTCTTGGTCATGTGATCGGTGAAAGAGGAATCCATGTAGATCCAGCTAAGATAGAGGCAATCAAGAAATGGGAGGCCCCCAAAACCCCGACAGAAATACGACAATTCCTAGGATTAGCTGGGTACTACAGACGCTTCATTGAGAATTTCTCTAGGATTGCTCAACCATTAACATCTTTGACCCAAAAGGATAGAAAATTTCTCTGGGAAGAGAAACACGAAGAGGCGTTTCAAATCCTGAAAAACAAGCTGTGCAATGCACCAATTCTGGCTTTACCAGAAGGATCAGAGAACTTTGTGGTGTATTGTGATGCGTCTCATCAAGGATTAGGATGTGTGCTAATGCAAAAAGATAGGGTCATTGCATATGCTTCCAGACAACTCAAACCGCACGAGAAGAATTATACCACCCATGATCTAGAACTAGGAGCAATAGTTTTCGCCCTTAAGATATGGAGGCATTATTTGTACGGAACCAAATGCACCATTTATACCGATCACAAAAGCCTTCAGCATATTCTGGATCAGAAAATGTTAAACATGCGGCAGAGAAGATGGGTAGAGTTGTTTAGTGATTATGATTGTGAGATACGATACCACCCAGGAAAGGCTAACGTAGTAGCCGACGCTCTTAGTAGGAAAGTAAGAGTGAAACCTTCCCGTGTGAGAGCTTTGGGAATGGTAATTCAGACAAGCTTGAAATCTCAAATCATTAATGCCCAGGAGAAAGCGTTATGCAAGGAAAATCTTCCAGGCGAAACTTTACATGGTTTGGAAGAAAGATTTGAAACCAAACCTGATGGAGTTCGTTATTTTAAAGACAGGGTCTGGATTCCAAGGGTTAACAACCTGAGAGACATGGTATTAGAAGAGTCTCATCGATCTAAATACTCCATCCACCCTGGAGCAGATAAGATGTACAAGGATCTTAAAGAGTACTATTGGTGGCCTGGAATGAAAAAGGATATTGCCTTGTACGTCGGGAAGTGTTTGACATGCTCAATAGTCAAAGCTGAACATCAGAAACCTTCCGGGTTGTTGCAACAACCTGAAATTCCCCAATGGAAATGGGAGCAAATATCTATGGATTTCGTTACCAAACTCCCTAGAACTGCTAGAGGTCACGACTCAATTTGGGTCATAGTGGATCGACTGACGAAATCCGCTCACTTTCTCCCTATTCGAGAAGATTTCAAGATGGAAAAATTGGCCCAAATCTACATCGACAAAATTGTTTCTCTGCATGGTGTACCCCTATCTATCATTTCTGATAGAGATAGTCGTTTTACATCTCGATTTTGGTGGATGTTACAGAGGGCACTAGGAACCAAGATAGATTTGAGCACAGTTTACCACCCTCAGACAGATGGGCAAATAGAGAGAACAATACAAACTTTGGAAGACATGCTACGAGCGTGTGTCATTGAGTTCAAAGGAAATTGGGATACTCATTTGCCCCTAATTGAGTTTTCCTACAATAACAGTTACCACACGAGTACCCAATGTGCTCCATATGAAGCATTGTATGGACGCAAGTGTCGTTCGCCCTTATGCTGGATAGAAATCAGAGACAGACAGTTGACTAGAGTCGAACTTATCCAGGAAACATCTGACAAGATTACTATCATCAAAGATAAGCTTAAAGCTGCTAAAGATCGTCAGAAAAGTTATGCGGATAATCGTCGAAAACCATTAGAATTCCAAGTAGGAGACAAGGTACTTTTAAAAGTGTCGCCTTGGAAAGGGCTTGTGCGTTTTGGTAAGAAAGGAAAACTAAGCCCGAGATATGTTGGACCCTTTGAAATCCTTGAAAGGATTGGTCCGGTAGCGTATAAACTCCAATTGCCCCAAGAGTTAAGCGCCATTCACGACACATTCCACGTCTCCAACCTTAAGAAATGTCTAGCCGACGAAACATTAATAGTACCCCTGGAGGAAATTAAGATCAATGATAAGCTGAGCTTCGTTGAGGAACCGATAGAAATCCTTGACAGGGAGGTAAAACAACTTAAGCGGAGTAAGATCCCGATTGTGAAAGTTCGATGGAACTCAAAACGCGGGCCGGAGTACACCTGGGAGCGCGAGGATTACATAAAGGAAAAGTATCCGCAACTATTCCCATGCGATGACAAGCGATGATATAGAATGAATTTCGGGACGAAATTCTTTTTAAGTGGGGGATACTGTGACAACTGTCAATTCAGGTCATTCTTGGACTCATGCATCTTTATAATAACCATTCATGCACAACATGTCATGACCTAGTAGTATAAATTAGGTCAAAAATCTTGCATAAACTAGGATCCAACTAAGGTCTAGGACTAATATACTTGATACTTACAATTCTAGTAAGTTGCTTAGCTACAATAGGAAATGCCAATACTATAATTAGAATAAAGCTTCAAGCTTTGTTATAATTGAAATAGGGTATAAAACTCTAAAAATAAATTAAAACATTCTAATTATACTTCAACATGTTGTTGAATATCAATCAATGTTCCAAAAACTCTAAACAGCCAAAAATCCAAATTTATAAATCTTAAAGCTTAAAAACTTTATAAAATTTGGCTATAAACTTTCTAATATCAAATTTTATTAATCAAATTATGGATTATACCAATGAAATAGAAATATAAATTACAAGTATTAATCATAATTTATTAGTTAAAAACAAGATTTTTAAATAAATCAAAAATTGCTTAAAGAATCACTTTTATAAAAATTAGATTTTTATAAAAATTAGATTTTTATAAAAATTAAGGAGGGATTTTTTTATAAAAATTTGAATTTAGGAGAGAGGAGGCTTTAATGCCTCAAAAATCTGGCCATCTCCCCTCTCCCCATGCACTCTCTTCCCAAAACTCATGATTAAACTCAAACCCACACTCCACCTCTTCTCTCTTCACTCTTCTCACTTCACTCTCTTCACACACTTCACCCTCTTCCTCTCTCTCTCTAAACTCACGAAATTTCTCTCATTTCTCTGCCAAATTTCAAGACTTTGAAGACCTTGAAGTGTTCTTACTTCTCTCAAGATCATAACCAAGGTAAACAACATCATCTTCTTCCATAGTTTGATGATTCTACTTCTTTTCCTTCTTAGTTTTCTCTTCTTTTAGGATTCTATGCCTTTCCATGGCTAGAAATCTTTATTCTCCCCTTGTGGTTTGTAGATTCTCACCATAACACAATGCATGTGTTTGAAATGGTGAAAATCCGGGATCAAACCCATGCAAGGAGTGAAAAAGATGCACATATGATCATGTGACATCAAAATCTAATATTTCATGTTCTTCTCCATCTCTTTTATGTTCATGCATGACCAAAAGCATTTAAACCATTTCTAGTACATATTGAATCCTCATTCATTCCATGCATGTGTTAGAAATCGGATCTTACCAAAGACATGCATGATGTTCTTGTTGAAATACCCTAATAATGCACACAAGCAAACATGCAATCTGCCAGATTACTTTGTTCGACTTTGAACAGTCATAACTCAGTCATTTCTTAACCAAATCATGATATTCTTTTTGTATTGGTTAGTTCCACGAGTTAACTTTCTAACCCAATTGGTCTTACTGTAAAATATTAAATATCCGATTTTTGGCAGATTTTACAAAAAGGTTGCGCATACAGCTCTTTTTCTGTGATCACTATTTTTATCTTGCTTAAACAATGGTCTTAAACCCAACCATAAATCTTAGGAAAAATACCTTAGAAACTTAACATATCTAGTGAATTATGGTTGAAATTTCGTGGCTTAAAACCTCACTGAATGGGCTACACAAATTCATGAACTTCAGCCACATTTACACTTCATGCATTATTGCATGCAACTTTTCTTAAATTGTTTGGAATCATTACCCTCATTTCTCTTCTGAATACATTTTTTTACATTTTTCCTTTTGAAAGCCCTTGCATGCATGAGATAATCTGGAAAATTTCAAGAGCTTTTGTTATTTATTTGATTTATTAGAATTATTGCTAAAACCAAGGGCATAAATCATATAAAATACTTCCAGAGGTCAATAAATCCTAAATAAATTCATGGATGATACTTATGGGGAATAATGACCCCTCACCAAATTTCAGCAATTTTTGTTACTGTTTCATATGATTTCTAATTTTCTTTTATTTAGGACATGATAAATTACAAAACCACTTTTTAGGATGTGAAAATTTTATCTAACAATTTTCGCATACCTTACTTGTGATGGGTGACTCAAGAAAATAATTTCAAGATTTTTCATCATGTCTAGCTATTTTTCCCAATTTTTGGTAATTATAATGGCTTAAAAATGGGAAAAATAGTTCTGATTATCCAAAATTCATGAAAATTTGCCAGGATATCATATTATATAGTAGGAGGTTACATAAAAATTTTGAATATTTTTCTCCACTGTAAACTATTTTTCCCTTATTTTCTAAAGTTAATTGCACTAAAATTCACTTAAATATACATAAATACCCAAAACCAGTTTATACATTATGAAAACCACTTTTGATATTTTTCCCAAGATATTTATACTGTAAATGATGTTACAAAAATTTATGGTAATTTATTTTAACTGTTTAATAATATTTCTTTAATTAATGACTATTTAAAGAAATAAAACAAGGAAAAATACAAATAACCACTGAAAAATATATTTTATATTTTTCCCAGCCTATTTATGTATAATAACAATTAAATAAAAAGTTTGGGTAATTTTGGAAACTGTTTACTATTTATTTCAATTTTTATTGAAATAAATGCTCAAAAATTATAAAATATAATTAAACAGCTTGGAAATCCATTTTTATAATTTTCCCAGCTTAGTGTTGTGTATTAACAGTTAAATAAAAAGTTTGAGAATTTTTATCCCTCGAATACTATTTTTCGTGAATTTATGTTGTTATTGAGACTTAAAATTTGGAAAATTAACCTTCCAAGGTTGTAATTAATCGCACGACTTGTAAAATTTCAATACATCAGAAAAAGTGTAACAAAATGATATAAATCCAATACTAAAACATAAATTGGCATTTCCCTATATGTAGAGTTTAGTATATTAGCATTAGATATCGACATGGAAACTCACTAGTGCGTGTGTTTGGTGTCGTAGGATCCCGGTAGTAAGACGTTGGTGCATCCCGAAGTACCGCTTGTGTCTACACAAAACATCGTGAGTATTCACGCACTCCCCTATTTTCATTTTTTATGTTTTGGGGTGGAAAAGCATGTCCAGAAAAACTATTGTTTGCATGTTGTACTTAAATTGAATTGTATCAAACATGATTGCTATTGTATTGCTATGTTTCTTTATGTATGTCTATGCAACACGGAACATGAGAACTTATCGTACAAAGGCCCTTCCCTTATCTCTAACCATTAACTCTTTGAGCCAATGGTCGTTATGGATAGCGCTATTAGGAATTGACAACTCCTCACTCGCCCGAATCGCTGGAGTGCATGATACCATATTCATCTATGGAACGATAAGCATAGATCTCGATAGGGCTTCAGTCATAGGTTTGGTTGAGACTCATTGTTTGCTCATACACATACAAACTCGTTTCTCGTTATAGCAATAAACTTGTATTCATTAATAGCAATCAACTTGTTTATCATTGAAGCAATGTACTTGTATTTACGAAAAGCCTTATTGTACGCTCGATTTTATAAACTTGTGATACTCACCAACTATTTTCATAGTTGACGCTCGTTTTACATGCTTTTTCAGGAAATAATTAGTAAGTGGATGTAAAGATTCATCATCATAGAGCATGCTGCATCGTGTTGAAGCTATTATGAAGCTATATTTTGAACAATGTTATTTTGAAAAACTTGTATTTTGTTCTTTTGAAGCTATGGGTTGTAAACTTTTAAATACTGCTATGGTGATGTATCTTTATCTTTTGCAATGAAACCGTTATCGCTATCATACCTTGCGTTTCCGCTTTAGCGGGGTGTGACACCCCCCCCCCCCTTAAAAGCATAGCGGTATGAACTCACCTTATGTGGGTGATTCAAACGAATATGCGTGTAAGGATGAGAAGTTCCACGAATGAAGTCCCGAGACACAACGAGTCCTAAATGACATATAATGGCATATATTGGCATAAATATAGGGTTTATAAGCAACCACATGCAAGGAAACACCTTTAGGGACAAGTAAACACTTGGACCAAGTGTTGGAATCACATGTGATTCATATAAGGGGTGTTTACGACCACTATTAGGTGTTTACGGCCATGGTGTAAACTCATGGTAAAATGTGCATAAGAGGGTGTTTGTGTTGGATTAATGTCTAAGTCCATAACTATATTTGGTATGTACTTGACCCGACCCGGCATGGTCCATTTGGGTTGCACTTCACCGACACAATTTATATGGATAATATTTTGAGAATAATATGTTTATGATTACATATTAATATATTATAAGTTCTAATATATTATTATGGAATCATATCATTTAATTAGTATTGATCAAGAATTAATTTATAATTAATTAAGTGATCAAAAGGAACTAATTAAATATGGACTCTTATATATATGGAATGGGCCAAGTTCATTTAGGTTGGGCTAAGCTTTCATGGATAGTCCATGGAGTGTTTAACCCATGGATCCTAGGAAATGAAAGGTCATGGGTATTAGGGTTTAACCCTAATCCTCCACACTATATAAAGATGTCCTTGGTTGGTGAAATTGGCACTAGTGTGGTACACCAAGAAGGGCTAGCCAATTTCACTAGAGAGAACCAAGTATCCATATTCTCTAAAGTCTTCCAAGGTGTTTTGGTGATTTGTGATTCCACTTGAGGCTTCCACACTATTGGGGCTAAGCTATTAAAGCTTGAAGACATCAAGCTACATCAAAAGGTATGTATTCTATCTTGTTACATTCATTGATTTGTATGCTATATTAGGATAATACCTTGGAAGTTCTTATTTGCATGTATAATAGAGAAAACATAGATCCAAGGTATTTAGGGTTGCATGTACACTTAGGAGTGTTAGAATGCTCGAAACCCAACAGTGGTATCAGAGCCTAGGTTTGTTTTCTTCTTATACTTGCAAAACTGCTTAAAAAATCGAAATTGTTGCTGTCTGATCAAGGGACTCGGCGAGTCCATGCCTAAAAAGTGATCAAATCGATCCAACTCGCCGAGTTGGTTCATGCACTCGACGAGTTGGACCCCCAGACAGCATATTTTCGAGGTTTTTGGCTAGAAATGGATTAGGAACATTACCCTAAGTTGTTTTGAACTTATAAACTTGTTTTTTGAAGAGGTAATGTTCATGCTAATCCAATTTCAAAGATAATTGTCAATAGATTCATGTTTTGTATTAGTTTAAGGTTTAGACTAATTACATGAAAAAGTTTGATTTGAATTATCTTGTTCTTATGAGTTGCTTAGATTAATAGAAAAGTTGAGTGAAATAGTTGTTTTCAATCCAAATTAATCTAAGAGTTGATTCTAAAATGTGTTTTTGTAACTTGTCCTCAAGTTATATGAAGAGTCACATTTAAGTTTCATAAAACTCATAAAAGTTGGCAAAGGTTACAAAATGAAGAGTCTAGTTCTAATTAATTGGAGTTATGACTCCATAATTTGTCCTCAAGTTATGGAGGACCAAGAGTCTCTTCATTAAATAAAAAAAAAAGTGTAACCTTAATTAATTCCATAAGTAATAAAATAAAGAAAAGTTAATTCTTTTATTAGTTTAAAGTCTTCCATAACTTGTCCTCAAGTTATGGAACTTGAAGAGTTTTTGGATTAAAACTACTTTAAACACATATATTATGGAATTAATTAGTTTTGAATAGTTTCAAAACTTGCCCTCAAGTTTTGGAATTTGTAAAGTTTTCTCTTATGAATACTTTAATTCCAAGTTAGCCCTTAGAATTTTAAGAGTTAAAATTCAACCCTTATACTTTATAATACTATAAGTTAATAATATATATATATATATATATATATATATATATATATATATAAGAGTAAAGTCAGTTTTACCGCTAGTACGCCTCATTCACGAAGCTGGTCTATAAGGTGGGTATAAGGTTGTTGCCTATAAAATGGCAACTTAATGGGTGACCACTCTCACCCACCGCTTGCTTGACTGGTGGAGGGTCGTTAGCCGAACGGGTTTGACAGGACTATAATTCTCCCTTCA
Source organism: Lactuca saligna (assembly GCF_052625555.1). Lineage (NCBI taxonomy): Eukaryota > Viridiplantae > Streptophyta > Magnoliopsida > Asterales > Asteraceae > Lactuca > Lactuca saligna. Next base: position 231,918,657 of record NC_136424.1, on the reverse strand, counting down.
TTAAAAGTATTAATGATAAATACTAAGTAACTAAACTCTTAATAATTCCCAATCTTAGTTACTTAGGAAAATGTGAATAAGGTGCTAATCCATGAAATTACACTTTGCACTTTGTTTAAGTCGGTTAGTGGAGCGTGTGTGGTTAACCGGCACACTAACTCGTATTTAACAAGGTAGGCAAAGGGTAACTTAATGTTTATCATAGTATCGATGGAGCGTGTGTGGTTAACCGGCACATCGATTGAGGGGTAAACACTTAAGGGTACCAAGTAATTTGCATGTTACTTCACACCTTGTTTTGTGATCCTCGGCATCCCAATTACAAAACTTGAAGGGCACACTCGAGATTGAAACATGCCATTGAACAGTTCAATGAATCTCAAAGATCTAGGAGTTTCAAATCCAATTAAAACCTAATAATACATTTCGTTTATCTTGGTGGAAGTTGGTGAATCGTCATTCACCTACCTTCAAATATTTTATAGCTTGGATTACGGCATCCCTCTTCTAAGTTATAAAATAGGTTGTTGGGTCCTAACCTTAATATTTCATATTGGGTGTATATTAAGGACTTAAGATCAAATACCTTGAATATCTCCCAAAACATGTCTGGTTTAGACATTTATGATCTTCCCAAATCTCTTGAAACAAGCTTTCCTAATGAAGATGGTGTCCCATGGATATCATACTTCTTTCTCCTCCTCCAATTATTCTCCCCAACCCACAAGTTCTTGAAAAGTTTAAGGTCACTCAACTCCTATTGGCAAGGCAAGGTCTAGGTTAAGGGTACCAAGTAATTTGCATGTTACTTCACACCTTGTTTTGTGATCCTCGGCATCCCAGTTACAAAACTTGAAGGGTACACTCGAGATTGAAACATGCCATTGAACAGTTCAATGAATCTCAAAGATCTAGGAGTTTCAAATCCAATTAAAACCTAATAATACATTTCGTTTATCTTGGTGGAAGTTGGTGAATCGTCATTCACCTACCTTCAAATATTTTATAGCTTGGATTACGGCATCCCTCTTCTAAGTTATAAAATAGGTTGTTGGGTCCTAACCTTAATATTTCATATTGGGTGTATATTAAGGACTTAAGATCAAATACCTTGAATATCTCCCAAAACATGTCTGGTTTAGACATTTATGATCTTCCCAAATCTCTTGAAACAAGCTTTCCTAATGAAGATGGTGTCCCATGGATATCATACTTCTTTCTCCTCCTCCAATTATTCTCCCCAACCCACAAGTTCTTGAAAAGTTTAAGGTCACTCAACTCCTATTGGCAAGGCAAGGTCTAGGTTAAGGGTACCAAGTAATTTGCATGTTACTTCACACCTTGTTTTGTGATCCTCGGCATCCCAGTTACAAAACTTGAAGGGCACACTCGAGATTGAAACATGCCATTGAACAGTTCAATGAATCTCAAAGATCTAGGAGTTTCAAATCCAATTAAAACCTAATAATACATTTCGTTTATCTTGGTGGAAGTTGGTGAATCGTCATTCACCTACCTTCAAATATTTTATAGCTTGGATTACGGCATCCCTCTTCTAAGTTATAAAATAGGTTGTTGGGTCCTAACCTTAATATTTCATATTGGGTGTATATTAAGGACTTAAGATCAAATACCTTGAATATCTCCCAAAACATGTCTGGTTTAGACATTTATGATCTTCCCAAATCTCTTGAAACAAGCTTTCCTAATGAAGATGGTGTCCCATGGATATCATACTTCTTTCTCCTCCTCCAATTATTCTCCCCAACCCACAAGTTCTTGAAAAGTTTAGGTCACTCAACTCCTATTGGCAAGGCAAGGTCTAGGTGTGGTCACATCTTGGAGATGTAGTCACAGATTGACAAGCCGGGAGAGTTGGGTGTCAAAGTCTTGAGAAAGTTGGTGGTTCAATCACTTTCTAAGTCACATAGTGAGTTATTTTGGAACACCTATGAAACAGACTATGACAAGACCCTTAACGATCTTATCTATTTGTTAAGATCAACTTCCTGAAACTTTATGGACATTGACAATGGTGACACTGGAAATACAGAAAAAGCATTCTCTTCCCAAGGAAAGGGATTGACCATAGTCAACTAGGTTGACCAAATGGTAAAGAGAAAAGGCTAAGTCTGTAATAGTCTCGTGTACCATTATCAAAGGGTCCATATGTTTATATTGCCAAAAGGAAGGGTCATTAGTTGCGAAGCTGCCAAATTTACCTAAGGATGTTAAAGTCAATAAGGTTGACTCTACTTCAGGTGAAGTCCACTATCTAACTCTGCTAAGTTTCTATTCTGAGATTCTTATTACATGATGTGACTGGGTCACATGGTGATGTTTTAAGAATTAAAGAAAGGTGAAGAAACTTAAATAAAGAATATGCTGAATCTGATCGCATAGATGGATTTCTATCGCGTAGTTTGAAGATCAGATTCTTGAACTACTTCTTAGGAGTTATGAGGTATTGCTTAGGAATAGATAACAACAAGTTTTCATATGGATTGTAAGGATAAGTTTTTCCGCATAGTTTTAAAATAAAAGAAAATTTTTGATTTTATTTATTTTAAAATATCCTTACAATGGCATTTGAGGAAAAATTGTTGCTTATATGATTCCATTAATAGCAAGAGTGGAAATATGAAATTGATTTCTTCATTTGTGGTAATGTCTAAATTTACCAAATAAGGAAAGATTCTCATCATCCAAAGTCTCAATTGGACCGGGACTTGGAATCATGCAAGTTGTATAGCATGATGAATGAGAACTTCCAATTATTGGAAAAATTAAGACTAATTACTTGTTCACATGGATGTGTGAGTCAAGTAATGGACTAAGGGATCGAGTACATAGTCATGTGCACTGATTAAGTCCACCACAAAAGATATAAGGCTATTCGTCATAGTTTACTAAAGCTCAGTAAATATGATTATACTTACAAGCTTAAGTGTAACTCTGAGACATTGGAAAAGGTTCCAATGCATGGCAGAGCGAATAAGAAGAATCAAATTAGGCAGAAGGATAAAAGTTTCTCAAATCTGAAAAGATGGGAGAGTACTTTAGTATCAGTTTTTGTGATCATCTTAATGATTAAGAAACCATAGCATAATTAGTTCTCTAAGGAAATCTTAGTGCATTCTTATGACTAAGAAGAGGAACTTGAATTGTTGAAATAGTTAAATCAAGAATATGAGTCATACTTCGTTCCAATACAAGTCTTAGAGTCATACTCCAAGATTGTAACTTGAGTGACATGTCTAAAGAAGGTTTAAAACACTTGTCAAATGTAAGAGTAAAAGTTTTCTACTCTTGTACATTTGAAATTGGTAAGTTGTGATGTTTTGGATAAAACAAAGACCAACTTAGGCCAATTGTGTGAAGTGTTTGTCTTGATTAGAATCCACACTATCTCTTGGATATCTGACAAGGGAGTCTTATAGGTCAAGAGGACAGTGGGAGTCTTAAAGGTCTTGAAAGTCTCAAGAACTAATCAAGAATGAAACCTGAAGTTCCTCACTTGAGGTTCACAACCCATCGTGTTGACATATTCTTTGCCCATTCCAGTTAAAGTTGGCTTTGCATATGTGTTCTTAGAGTTCTCAATTTGTTGCACAACAACTTGGAAGCAATGGCAGACCCTTGAGCTGCCAGGTGGCAAGAAATTAAGATTGAGTTCAGTCCATATGAGTTTGGATTTGTCATTATCCTTGTCTTGTGACTATGTTTTTGACAATTCACATGGATAAGAATGCATACACCATTAAATCTAAGTGTCATAAGGTTTCTCTCCGATTCATGAAAATGATGGTGAGAAAACACTTTCACAAAGTAGATTTTAGCTAGATAGCAATTGTGATATTTGGATTCTCAAAGTCGTTAGTGGAGCGTGTGTGGTTTACCGGCACACTAACCTGGACTTGTGAGAAGTGGCAAAAAGGTCTAACCATTATGATTACGACATCCCTCTTCATAATTGTTTAAACACACAAGTGTGCTATCTAAGGGAAGGTGTATGATTTTGATAAAGTTTTATCAAAACAATCTAGTATCAGAAATCTGAACTTTGGTAAGAAAGTCAGTTGATTTCTGAGTACATGTCAAAGCTAGTGGGAGCATAAGTGTTGTGCTAATAATCATCATGTTAGTGGGAGCATGATAATTATGATAAGTATTGCAAGTTAGCAATGTTAATTATAGAAAACAAAAGGTTTCAATTGGGAAAAGTTGTTTTGCTATAATTAAGGGAGAGGAAATTATACTTTATCTCAAATCTATAAGCTTAGATCGTGAGGTTTTAATCATTTAGTCAAGGAAATATATATGAATTTCATGTTGGAATGGCTCAACATAAGGAAATTCTGTATATGGGTCCATTATTTGCGTTCTTAAATTCGATTATGATTACGGCATCCCTTTTCATAATCTGAATTATGAGAACTTGGCAAATAGAAATGGAAATGTTATAGCAAAAGATTGCTTTAGTCTTTATGTGAGACATCATGAATCGTGTCCCATATGCTTCGGATATAGGATTGATTACATGTGCTATATTCATCCTTTCTAAAAGTTTCCAAATGCCTGGGGCATTAAGAAGGGAAAAGGTTTAGAACTGGATATGACTAAAAGGATTAAACAATTGTCGAGGACAATCTAAGGTTTACCAAAGATTGGTTGCTCAAGGACAGTTGGAAGTATAGTGATAATTCTGGAAGGACCATATTGACATAATCTGTAAGGAGGCAACTCTTATTCAGAAGTGATAGTCAAAATGGAATCTGGAAATGTTTCAAAGTTAGAATTTTCAATCTGTTTAAGATTAGGAAACTTAATGCAAGAAGGATGTTTCTAAGGAGCTGATCTCCTTTGGAATGCTCTTTAATGGTTGTTGTCAAGTCTTTCTGACTTTGTGCATAATCATTACAAGAGGATCAATGCATATAAGTTTAGAATCTAACAGATTTCAGTAAATGACATGAATTTGGAATTTGTGTATTTGCAGTAAGGATTTGGGAGTGTGAAAAGAGAATCATTGAAGTTATGTTCAATGGATCTAGTTCACAAAGTAAAGATCATAGACAAACATAGTATGCATACTTGATGTATGGCATGACTAGTGTTTAGAAAACATAGTGTACATGCTTGGAGCATGGGACAACTATTGTTTTAAATTCAAGAATACAGTTGATAGCTGAAACAGTATACAATGAATAATGTGTAATCATATGGTGATAAATAAAAGGTGTTTTATTTATGTTCATAGGTTTTGATACCATATTGGATTCAATTATTATTGTGTTTCACTTTGCATGTTTTGACTTCCAGAATAAACTAGGTTATTCATACGGAATGACTAAGTTATTCAAACCATCCACAGTCAGTCATATGTTGGAAGTAGATATGAATTAAGACTGTCATGGGTTGGCTTGTAGAGGTCTAAGGTGTTGGACAAAGGGCTACAACACTCATGAGTGCTCATAAGTTCTGAGTATTGGATTCAACCCGCGCTCATTGAAATCACTTCATGGATTTTATCACGAGTGATCATGAGACGATAATATCTTATATTCTTCAAACCTAGAGATACGAGTTGTTACTATGAGTTGGTTGTACATTGATTGCAAGAAAACGCATTTGGTAACTCGGTGCTATAAAACGTGCCTTTGTGTATGATTCAACAAGTAGTAGAACAAGCCATATGAGTCGAAGTTTATCCATTCCTTTTACCTTCGGGATGAAAGCGATATCTGTGGGCCCCTCGATGATTTGATGATGACAAATGGAAGTGCTCGGCCGAGCCAGGACTGATTTGATTTGTTCAATTAGTCAGTCGTCATAAATCAGAAATCGGGAAACAACGAATGGACAGAGAGAATGATTATAATCCATGTCTCAGTCCATATGATATCTAGAATGGAGGAATATATGATCCCTTATCTAATGGACAAGTTTGTTGACAGGATCAGAGTTCGACAGCGGCTTTAAGAGCTACGATTGCCAGTTAGGTTTGAAGTTATACGCAATAATAGTTTTAGACTTATCCAAGTGGGAGACTATTGGATTAATGTCTAAGTCCATAACTATATTTGGTATGTACTTGACCCAACCCGGCATGGTCCATTTGGGTTGCACTTCACCGACACAATTTATATGGATAATCTTTTGAGAATAGTATGTTTATGATTACATATTAATATATTATAAGTTCTAATATATTATTATGGAATCATATTATTTAATTAGTATTGATCAAGAATTAATTTATAATTAATTAAGTGATCAAAAGGAACTAATTTAATATGGATTCTTATATATATGGAATGGGCCAAGTTCATGTAGGTTGGGCTAAGCTTTCATGGATAGTCCATGGAGTGTTTAACCCATGGATCCTAGGAAATGAAAGGTCATGGGTATTAGGGTTTAACCCTAATCCTCCACACTATATAAAGATGTCCTTGGTTGGTGAAATTGGCACTAGTGTGGTACACCAAGAAGGGCTAGCCAATTTCACTAGAGAGAACCAAGTATCCATATTCTCTAAAGTCTTCCAAGGTGTTTTGGTGATTTGTGATTCCACTTGAGGCTTCCACACTATTGGGGCTAAGCTCTTAAAGCTTGAAGACATCAAGCTACATCAAAAGGTATGTATTCTATCTTGTTACATTCATTGATTTGTATGCTAGATTAGGATAATACCTTGGAAGTTCTTATTTGCATGTATAATAGAGAAAACATAGATCCAAGGTATTTAGGGTTGCATGTACACTTAGGAGTGTTAGAATGCTCAAAACCCAACAGTTTGAATGCTAGGAAACTTGAGGGACCATTGCTTTACACAAGGATGAGAAAAACCAACTTTATGGAAGGTGTTGAGGTGTTTACGGCCACACCATAAAAGTGTATGGCCATAAACTCACCAAATGGTCTTATTTTGGGTCTTAAAGGCAAGGAATTTCAAAGGTTCAAGTGTTCCAAGGGTTAACAAGGGTCTAGAAGTGTTTAAGGCTCAAAACATGACAAATACAAGGATTTACGGCCAAGGGAGATACTCCTGGCCGTAAACTCTCTTTGATGATGTTTCAAGGCTATGATCTAGTGTTTAACATGTACTAATAGATGATAGATGGAATACTCGCACTTTTGAAGGCCTTTGATGAGTTTTCGGCCACCAAGAACAAGTGTGTGTTCTTGGTGAAAGATGAAGATCTAGCCAAAAGATGTTTTCATGGATGAATCATGAGAATGAGGCATGATTAGTAAGGATAACAACAACTAGAGGAAAGAATCACTTACATTTTTGGAGGATCTAGATGAAGAACTTGATGATACTTGAGAGAGAATGGAAGTGTTCTTGAGGTGAAAGTGAAATAATGAAAGAAAAGTTGAAGGGAAGGAGTCTTATGGGGGAGTTTACGGCCCACCTTGAGTTTATGGCCGTAAACTCAAGTGTTGTGGCCGTGAACTCTTTTTGGTGGTCCTAAGGCTTGAATTGTTGCACAGTGTCTCTAGCAGGTACATTCTAACACTCATTCTTTAAGTGTACCAGGCTTAAAACCCAATAGAATGACCCTTAACAAGACTAGAAGGCAATAAATTTCTCGGGTTGTCACATCGGACCTCCGACCAATGTAACTCGAAATAGAATCTTGTTAACAGACTCCTATCACGCTGGAATAAAATTTACACAATTTGAAAAACAATAGGCTAGCGGAGAAAGTGAAACGAGTTTCTTGAAAAAATGCATGCTACATTCCAAAATGATATGCTCAAGCCTTTTAAATTTATTTATGTGTGAGAAGTTGGCAAAAAAAAAAATTAGGTGGAGGGAACTTGCAACACATGGAGAAATTGCTAATCCGCCAAAAAGAAGCGGGACATCTTCATATTCAAGCACACAATAAGTGTCCTTAGATGGTCACATAGGTGTTAATCTTAATGATGATACGACATCGAAGAAATATGCTCGCCTCCTCCTCCAATGGGAAGGGACAAAACAAAAGGTCGAATGAGAGAAAAAAGGAAAGCGACATTTTCAAATTCGTTGGTTGGAACTGGATCAGATGAAATGATGACCCAAATGACACGAGTGAATACGACTTTGGAGAAACATATGATTGAAACGGTCTGACTCACGGAATATCCGTTGTTAATGCAAGACATGAGACACTTCAACCCCCGAAGAAGCGGCAAAAATAGTGAATGCGTTGATTCGTGAAAAATATAATCTAAAACGTAATTGAAATTTCGATGTTATGTTTTTTTTCTAGCTTTTTTAATTTTTGACTTCATGTTTTATTTTTGTTTTTTAGGTTTTTAATGTAATTTTTTATTTCATGTTATTTTTAATTTTTAGGATTTCTAAAATGTAATTTTTAATTTTACTATTGTTTTTAAAAAAAATCTTATTTTTTTATTAAAATTAAATTTTTTTTATAAATACCACATAGTGCTGCGTAACATTTTTTTACCATATGCAGAAATTGCACCACGCCTTTCCAAACTAACAAACACCAACCCAAGAAAGAGAGCCAAGTTCAGGCTCAAATACATCTTCGTCTTGTTCGGATTTTTTCATCGCGACCTCAATCTCAGGTTTGGAACCCTAAAACATCTATCTTCATCGTGTTCGGATTTTTTTCATCGCGACCTCAATCTCCGATTTGGAACCTAAGTGTTCTTCGTAATTCAGTGACAGTTGTGGCATGCTCGTTACTCGTAACTCTTCAAATGACAATTGCTGTTTTTCAAGGTTTCGCTTGTAGAAGCCAAGTATCATTCCATATCCCTCTTATTAACCGTGTTCACAAGGTATCTTATCATTTGCACAATTTTAGTTCGATTCTCGAGATTGAGGAATTTCAGATTTTTTTTTCTTCCGTGCTTATTTAGAGGTTAACGTAGTCCGCTATATCGTCGTAAGTCGAACCCTTGAGGCTCTGGGGGCATTTTAGACTACATAAACAGGAGTCGCAATGGAACATTTTTTTTTCTTTCTCCCCAACCTCTAACTGTGGTGAAACAGAATGAGTATATCATTTTGAAGCATCTAAATTCATCAATTAGAATAATCTATTGCTTGAATTGTAGGCAAGACAAAACTGTTCTGTGGCAGCCATTGAATCGCTGGCTGAATCCGTAAGTGTGCATAACGAAGATAATCAGTTTTCAACTGCTAGAATTGTAAAAGGTGCATACTTTTCTCAAATCATCTGGGTAAAACTTACAACATTCTTTATCGTATTTTTTCATTTATCTAAGATTGTTTCTGCGTGATGATAGTAGGACGAGGCAATGATGAAACCAAACCACATGAATGGAAAAAGTTGTGTTCGAAAGAACTTGGAGTCAAGACTTCAAGGATTACAAATCCTGCAAAATTTGTATTGAATGTGCTTAAAAAAAAAGGTATGTTATGTTTCGTATTTTTATTTGCTTCGTTTGTCTGCTAGCTATTGAACTGCGTTCTCCTTGTATGCAATTTACTGTCATTAGAAGAGTGTAGGGCTGAATTCCTCGGACTACATGCAGCAAATTAGCTGTCTTCTACCAGTATTATCCAGATACACTAAGGGTAAACACTAGGGATGAGGAAAAAATCTGAAAAAACTAAATGAAACTGGAACCGAATCGCCCATTCGGTTTGGTTTTTGATTACAATAATTCCTAATTTTTGTTTTTTCGGTCTTGGAAGCGTTAAGGGAAATCGGTTCTCGGGTATAAACCGAGTTGGGACGGAATTTAAATGGTTTTTTCTTGGTATTGTTTATAATTTTTGCTCAATTTTGAATGGCCATATACAGGCTCGGATTGAACTGTTTGTTTTCCCAGGTTGTTTTGGCTACATTTTAGGCTCAAGAAACTGTTGAATTAGTTAAGAAATAGTTGAGTTACACAGCTAATAGGGGCTATTAGGTCTGTATATTTTTTCTCAGCACTGTTTATAATTTTTGGACATAACTCCTTCATACTAGCTCGGAATGAGCTGATTATCCCCAGGTTGTAGCTCTCTTTCTTGGCTACAATTTAGGCTCAAAAACAGTTATTAAATTGGTTAAGAAATAGTTTTGTTACGCAACCATAAACATGGGCTGTTAAGGCTGTTGGTTTTTTTTCCCACATATGCTTTTTTATTTTATCCCATTATAATGGTAAATTAACTCACTGGATAATGTGAAAATGCCACCTCAAAATGCGAAAAACAGCAATGTAGTTTAGAAGTTGGGTTCTTTGTGGTTTTGAAACCGGAACCGAACCGGTATCTTCGGTTCCCATATTTGCTCATTTACGGTTTTCAGTTCCTGGAGATTAAGTATTAATTTAAGGATTATTAGCGTGTAATACATCATCTTTATTCTTTAACTTCAATTCTTAACATGTCACTGCGACTCGTATTTTGCTTGTATATCTTTACTCAAGAGTTGTTGCTTGATTCTTTTCTTTGTAGGATATGAGGTATACCTGGTAGGAGGTTGTGTACGGGATCTTATATTAAAGAGAACTCCTAAAGATTTTGACATCTTGACTTCTGCTGAACTTAAAGAGGTTTCTTTTTTCAACTCTTTCTCTAAGCGGAATACATATTAACTTTCATTTTGTCCATCAAACACTTGAGATTGGAATCAAATGAGTTGCTTTTTTACATGGTTTTCATCTTCCAACGGCTGTTTCAGTACTCATCAAACTTTAATGTTAGTATCAACGTAATTCATGAGGTTGCCAAATTTATAGAATCCTTCAGGTTCCATGTTTGATGGATTTTCCGTTCATTGGGGGTGGTGGAAGGAATTCAATTCCATCATTCATTTTGATAAAAGCTGAAAATGCCATAATTATATATATATATATATATATATATATATATATATATATATATATATAATTCCATCCCATTTCCTACAAACCAAACACGTGACATGACATGACATATTACGGTTGACATATATAGAAGATTCCGATTCTTTGACAAATTCCATTTCTTACATAGAATAAAAATACATTTTACGAACCAAAAGATTCTGAAGTGATCCATTTAATGGTGAAGAAAATGGTTTTTTATAAGTTATAACCATAAAATGCTGACATGCATAAATTGGAGACTTTTGGTTCCTTCCTTGCATGCAGGTAATGAGAGCATTTCCCCACTGTGAAATAGTTGGAAGGCGATTTCCTATATGCCATGTACACGTAGATGATGCCATTGTGGAGGTTAGTGGAAAAGAATAAACTTTTTAATAAATACTAATAATTTTATCTCTAAAGTTGCATATGCCTAATGTGGGGCTGGGCCGGGGCTTCACAGGTTTCAAGTTTCAGCACAACTGGAAGGAGGTCAAAATTTAGCTTGAGAAAACCAAAAGGCTGTAATGAAAGTGATTTTATTCGCTGGAGAAATTGTGTGCAGAGGGATTTCACTATCAATGGGTAATAAGAATAAGACTTTCCCTACCCTATCCTACCTACCACATAAACACATGATCATGCATGCGTTGTATAATTTTATTTTATGCATCCATAGATATCTTACTACACACAATACAGGTTGATGTTTGACCCATTTGCGAGGATCGTATATGATTATATTGGTGGAATGGAAGATATTCAAAAGGCTAAAGTGTGCATTTAAGTGTGTGTTTGGTTTGCGGATTCCTAAAGGAATTGGAATCTCGATTTTCATTCTGTGGTGTTGTGTGTTTGGTAGTGATAGAGCCTTGAATCTAAAACCGATGGAAATAACTTGAGAGAGAAATGATAAAATAAAGAGAAAACAAGCTCTACTTATACCCTCAAGGGTGGACCACAATTCAAGTGTAAAGGTAATAATACCTGCAGAAATGGTATCTAAAAAACATCAATGATACAAGGACAATTTTCCCACTTGAATGCTAATTGGTTACACTGCAATATTTGGGGGTTTGTGACCATTTTTTAGCCTTACGTGCCCTTCTTTGATAGACCAACATAGCTTATCAGGTTGGTTTGGTTGAATTCCTTCAAAATCCATGTTTGGTAGATTTAATCGTTCCCTGGTAAGAATTGAAAAAAGCAAATTATCCTCCTCATAAACAATTATAAAACATTAACATATTCTTCCCTTTTCAATTGTATGTGATTGAGTTCCATACCAAACACGTGACATGACAGTGACAGATTCCAATTCCTTCCAAAACATTCTGCAAACCAAATGAAACGCCCCCTAAGTTGTTAACAAATGTCCATAATAATAATATTAATAATAATAGCTATTGGTTGTACTTGTATGTAGGTTCGCTGCATAGCCCCTGCAAATATTTCTTTTGTGGAAGATTGTGGTATGATCTCGTCAAACATACACACATACATAAATTGATTCTCATTTAGGCAGGCAAGTTGATGTAATTCTTTGCATTTGACTCAGCTCGCATTCTGCGTGGGGTTAGAATCGCTGCTCGTTTAAGATTTCAATTTTCCAGAGAAACCTCTCATTTTGTAAAAGAATTGTCCGATTCATTGTTGAGGCTTGATAAGGTACCATGTTTTACCCTCTCTCTCTCTCTCTCTTACTTTTTCATACAGCATGTTGTGATGGTAGGTGATTGGTATACTTATAGGGCCGAATACACATGGAAATGAATTATATGCTGGCCTATGGATCTGCAGAGGCTTCACTAAGGTTACTGTGGAAGTTTGGACTCCTTGAGATTCTTCTACCCATCCAAGTACGGGGTTTCCTTCCTTAATTTCTCTTTCCTCCCGTAACTATTAAAAGTATTATTATTATTATTCATGCATTGCATTGCAGGCATCTTACCTTATTTCACATGGATTCCGCAGACGTGATAAGAGATCCAACATGCTCCTGGTTGGTTTAAAAACTTGATTTTTTTTAACTGCTACTTTTTATTTGGTTGGAAGGAATGGATTGAGTATTGGAATAAGCAATGCCTGTGATTGAATACGAATATCTGATCATTATATGAATTTTACTCTATTATGTACATACATATTATCAGTTAACCAACTTTTATTTACAACATTAAAAAATTAAACATAATAAAAGCTCTTTCTAAACAAGTTATATAATAATAAAAATCATACATTTAAAAATATAAGTTGTACATATATTTGGACTAAAACAATAAAATTTTAAGAACCAATACTGTATTATAATTAAAAAAAGGGTTATATTGTATTCCATGGTAGAATGAGAGAAAAGAAAACACTAACACTCCATGGCTTAATAAGAATAACAAAATTAAAGATACGAGGCAAAACTTGTATCTATGATTTGTATGGTAATTAAATTTACAGTGTATGTATTTATGTTTTGGTTTTGCATGCAGTCTTTGTTTGGCAGCTTGGACAAACTTGTAGCACCTGATCGTCCATGCCACTGTTGTCTGTGGTAAGAATGTATAAGATTAAATATATACTTGGCATTAAGAATGAATGTTGAAGTATAAGAAGAAATGGGGTTTTACATATAATACTGAGATACAGGGTTGGCATCCTGGCATTTCATGAGGCGTTGGTAGAAGAGGGTCGCGATAGTTTGGTGATCGGTGCATTTTGCATAGCTGTCCATGGCAGTGGATCATTGTCGGAAGCAGTAGATATTGCAATGAAGATCTCACCTCCTGAAACCAGCTTTCATGAAGTTATTATATCCCCTACCACTTATTTATATTCTAAACATGAATTAATGGAGGAGGTGCTAAGACTTGCAGCTTCTGTTAAAGCTGCATTACAGAGGCTCACAGATGAGCACTTTGTTTCCCAGGCCCTCATTAAATACCCCCAAGCTCCACAATCCCATCTGGTAATCAATCAATCAATTCAATACATGCTCATCTCTCATCTAAATAAAAACTTGTTTCTTTTGTTTTGTGTTTTTCAGGTTTTCATTTCATGGGCTCTATCACTAAAGGTATCCTCCATCTTTGACTGTGTCAAAAGGGGCAAAACTCGGAGGACCTTTCTACCAAAACAAGGAAATGAAATCGACTATCAATCATTGGCATTGGGCAGATTGGATGAAGTTAGGGCCATTTTTGGTAGACTTGTTTTTGACACTCTTTACCCTTCCAACTTGCCACCTACGCTACACTAGCAGCAGCAGACAAAATTCAGATTTAATAACTTGATTATTCATTATCATTTAAAATTAAGAAAAGTAAATTTCTATCATCTACTCCATTTTCTCTCTTTGTTTACCTATTAAAGGACTCCTAGGATTTGCGTGTGTGAGTGCTGTTTAGAGCTTTGGGTTTTTTAAAAGAAAAAATTGAATTAAAGAAAAAAATTTGTATGAGAATATTAGTTTTAAACCTTTATTATAGAACAAAAAGTCAAACTTACTTCCAAGTAATATAGCCTATAAATCTAGTTGAAACTAAACCAAAGTTTACTTTTTCTCATAAACTCGCAATCAAATTTGTCGCGCTTTTACAAGATTACAATTATATTTCTCTTGTACACATCTCTCATATACCCTTTAATTTTCTTTCCCTGTATTTAGGTTGATGTATTTAGGTGGAGCGATTTCATTCATACCACTTCCTTTCATTATATCTTACAAGAAATGAAAATTCAGTTCCTCTTATTTCTTCCAACTCCCTCAATTTATTTATTTTTTAAATCAAGTACTAACTAATTTAAAACTATAAAAATTAAAATAAAATTTATTAAAAGAAAATAACATACTACATAAAATAGTAAAATGACAATTTAAATTCTAAAACAATTAAAACTGTAAAAACACATTTAAAAAAAATACTAGTTTTCTAGAATTGGTATGTAAACATAATCAATGCAATCACAAAGAGCCAAACTAAGTTGATAGTGGATTTTTGCGTCATGCAATTTGATATATGCATTCACTTCATACTCAATATGAGGATCTATTAAATTATTAGGTGTAAAACTCGTGTATTATATGGGTTCATCAAAAAGAAAATTTTAAATATGAAATTCTACACATTTAAAAATTTGAATTTATAAGAAAATTAAAAAATATTGAACTATTAAAATTAATGTGTTTTTTTTTTTTTTTTTTTTTTTTTTTTTTTTTTTTTTAAATTTAAACACATAATTTAGATAAATAAACAAAGAAAACTAACGAGTGGTTTTGATTTACAAATTTTTAAATTAAAAAGAAAGTCAATTAATGAAATTGATATGAATGTATTATTATATTTAAGTATTATGTAGAATTTGATAAAATGAAGAAAAAAAACCATAAAATGCATGTGGAAAAAATTTAATTGAAACTAACTACAAAATAACATGTGGCAAAATCAATGAGAATGTGACACATGATTACAAGATTACAATTATGTTTCTCTTGTACACATCTCCTCATATACCCTTTAATTTTCTTTCCCTGTATTTAGGTGGAGCGATTTCATCCATACCACTCCCTTTCATTATATACTACGAGGAATGAAAATTCAATCCCTCTTAATTCTCCCAACTCCCTCAATTTATTTATTTTTTAAATTAAGTACTTAATAATTTAAAACTAAATAAATTTAAAAAAAAATAACATTTATTAAAAGAAAATAACATACTACATAAAACAGTAAAATGACAATTTAAATTCTAAAACAATTAAAACGGTAAAAAGACATTTAAAAAAAATACTAATTTTCTAGAGTTGGTATGTAAACATAATCAATGCAATCACAAAGAGCCAAACTAAGTTGATAGTGTCATGGGACTTGATATATGCACTCACTCCATACTCCACATGAGGATCTATTAAATCACTAGGTGTAAATCCCATGTATTAAATGGGTTCATTTAAAAAAAAAATTAATATGAAATTCTAAACATTTAAATATTTAAATTTATAAGAAAATTAAAAAAATATTGAACTATTAAAATTAATGTGTTTTTTCTTTTTTAAATTTAAACACATAATTTAGATAAATAAACAAAGAAAACTAACGAGAGGTTTTGATTTACAAAATTTTAAATTAAAAAGAAAGTCAATTAATGAAATTGATATGCATTTATTATTACATTTAGGGAAATCTCCAGAAAAGTCCCAAAATTTTAATCCAATTTATGAAGAAGTCCCAAAATAAATTTTATTTACAGAAAAGCACATAATACCGGTTAAAACTTCGAAAAAACCCTTTTTGGCCGGTTTCGCAGATTTTGCCGGTATTTTGTCCTTTTTCGTTAGTTTGCTCAAAAATTTGGAACTTTTCCAAAAATTACATAATAATCAAAATATTGTGACTTTTTTGAAAATTACCATGAAATTAATGGATATTATTATTAACAAATCTTTTATAAATTACATAATAACCAAAATATTGGTGGCCTAAGTACTCCTCTATTGTTTCCTGACCACTCAAACTCTCTATGTTCTTCCTATGCATTGTTGTGGGTATGATGGTGAGATGAAGTTAGTTAGCATTCCTCTAATGTTGGTGTTCTTCTTATGTTGTTTAACCTAACTACCAACCAACATTCATACCTTACATGTTAACAATAATCGGCTAACACACATCTATAAAATGTGAAAAGTGAACCTTGAATGATAATTTATATGGAAACAAGTGAAGGGTGATTATCTATTTAAATTGTCATTTAAAGTTTACTTTTCACTCTCGATAGATATGTGTAATTTTATGGTTGTTACCGGGTAATGTTTGGAGGTTAGGTGGTAGTTAGGTTAAAGAACATAATGAAAGATCTATATGTTCGTGTAATGATATTTTCTAATAACACATGATCATATAGCATCATGCTTAATAGCAAGTAGAAACTTATTGATTGTATATTAATAAATATTATCAACTCTTGTATTGGTCACGCCTAATAGATTACTTCTCACTATGACACCCACAACGATACATATGAAGAACATAAAGACTTTGAAGTGGTCAACAAACAATTGAGAAGTACATAGTCGACCATTCTATTTTTAGAAATTAACAACAAATGTATTTCCTTTGTTTATAATAAAAAAATATTTTTTATGTTTATAAATGATTTGTTAATAATAATATCCATTAATTCCATAGTAATTTTCAAAAAAATCCCAATATTTTGGTTATCGGGTAATTTTCAGAAAAGTCCTAATATTTTGAGCAAACTAACGAAAAAGGACAGAGTACCGGTTAAATCTACGAAACCGGCCAAAAAGGGGTTTTTCGAAGTTTTAGCCGGTATTCTGTACTTTTTTGTAAACAAAAATTAGTTTGAGACTTTTTCATAAATTGGACTAAAATTTTAGGACTTTTCTGGAGATTTTCCTTACATTTATTATAATTATTACATTTAAGTATAGAATTTGATAAAATGAAAAAAACCATAAAATGCATGTGATTTTTTTTTTGAAAATAACCACGAAATAACATGTGGCCAAATCAATGAGAGTGTGACACGTGATTACAAGATTACAATTGTACTTCTCTTGTACACATCTCCTTATATACCCTTTAATTTTCTTTCCCTGCATTTAGGTGGAGCGATATCATCCATACCACCTCCTTTCATTATATCCTACAAGGAATGAAAATTCAATCCCTCTTAATTCTCCTAACTCCCTTAATTTTTTTTTTAAATTAAGTACTTAATAATTTAAAACTAAATAAATTAAAAAAAAATAACATTTATTAAAAGAAAATAACATACTACATAAAACAGTAAAATGACAATTTAAATTCTAAAACAATTAAAACGGTAAAAAGACATTTAAAAAAATACTAGTTTTCTAGAGTTGGTATGTAAACATAATCAATGCAATCACAAAGAGCCAAACTAAGTTGATAGTGGATTTTTGCATCATGCAATTTGATATATGCAGTCACTTCATACTCAACATGAGGATCTATTAAATCAC
The DNA here is from genome assembly GCF_052625555.1 of Lactuca saligna. Classification (NCBI taxonomy): domain Eukaryota; kingdom Viridiplantae; phylum Streptophyta; class Magnoliopsida; order Asterales; family Asteraceae; genus Lactuca; species Lactuca saligna. The sequence goes on along the minus strand of NC_136424.1, from coordinate 231,900,827 downwards.
TAGGTGTAAAACCCTAGAGTTAGGGTTTTCTAACCTCCTTTAAGGATGTTTATGTGGAGCAATTGGTCCCTTATCGAGTTTATGCTTTGGATCTGGAATCAAAGAGGTCCAGAGACCTTAACCCTTAGAGCGTTATGAGTTATCTTGGGAGTTATGAGCTTAGGATGCCATTTTTAGGGCTAAATCTCCAAATGATACCATCTAGATGATATATGAGTGTCAAGGTCTGGACTTTACGTGATTATTATGCTTGGGAAGGACAAATCTATGGATTTGAGGAACAGATCTAACCTCAGGAGGTCAATGGAGTTTGTGCATGGCATGTACTCGTCGAGTTGTTCTTGAGACTCGACGAGTTGAGTTGGGGTAGCCCCGCGATTCTTACCTGGGGACTCATCGAGTAAAGGGAGGAACTTGACATGTTAAATGGGACTAAAGAGTTAAGTGGACACAGGTGGACTCGCCGAGTTTCCCAAGTGCACTCGCCGAGTCGGGTCAAAGTTTGACCATTGACTTTGGTTGACGTTTAGGGTTTGGTCAACAATGAGGGCCTTTGAGCCAAAGGAGGGGTAAAATGGTCTTTTACCCTTCTGAGGGTGCTTAGAGAGAGTAGAGTCTAGTTCTTAGAGTTATATTTATAAGAGTATTACTTTATGTGTTTAGGTGGAGGCTAGATCGTATTTCTACCGAATTAGTGATTTACCGGGACATCTAAGGTGAGTCTTCTCACTATACTTTACCTAGAGTGATAATTAGAGTTATATGACAGAGTATCTTGTATGCTATTTATGTGATTGTGATGCACTGCATTATTTCTATGTGATTTATGTTGTGTATGTTCCAGAGTTTACAGAGTTAGAACCGACAGGTTCACAGAGTTAGGACCAGAGGGTCCATAGAGTTAAGGCCCACGGGCCTACAGAGTTATAGCCTCGAGTGGCTAGTATGTGATATGTATGGTATTTTGGGGAACTCACTAAACTTTATGCTTACAGTGTTATGTGTTTCAGGTACCAGTGATGATCGCGGGAAGGTGCCGACATGACTCATACACACGCATGGATTTCTATGTATTTGATCTTGGGAATATAATTTTGTGAACCAAAGTATTGAAACAATGGGATTTTGTTTTTAAATGTGTTGATAAAATGTGTTTAAAAATGCGAAAAATTGTTTAAAATTTTACGGTGTTACAGATATATATATCCACGGAAAGGTATTGAGGAGCTCTACAACCATATATAATTGATTTTGACTTAAAACACATTGAACTAAAATCCTTAATTCCTAAAAGAAGACTGAAACACCATTTTCCCCATTTTACCCCTTGACTCCAAAGCACAAACGGAACTCTTGGATCACATAATCTACATTACCCACATCCAAATGGATCTAAAACTCTCTTCCCTAAAGCCTGAAGCATTATGATACTTGATCTTCAAGTCACGGCCCCAAATTATGAAGCGACTCAAAAAAGGGTGTTACAGAAACTTTCTCACCAGTAGATATGATTAAGTCTATTAGGATACTACTTACCATAACTGCCATTCATGACTATGAAATATGGAAAATGGATGTAAAAACTTCTTTCCTTAATGTGAAACTTATTGAGGATGTTTACATAGCTCAGCCATAAGGTTTTGTACAGTCCAAGTATCCTAATATGGTAAGCAAGCTTGAAAATTCAATTTATGGACTCAACCAAGCACCTCACAATGGAACATATGTTTCGATGAGAAGATCAAGGATTTTGGTGTCTTAAGAGATGAAGATGAACAATGTGTGTATGTTAGATCTAGTAGGAGGCTAGTGGTCTTCCTTATCTTATATGTCGATGACAATCTTCTAATAGGAAACGACATCCCAACACTGAATAGTGTAAAAGCATGGTTTGTGTGACAACCTAAAACTTTTATTCTGTACGAATGGTCAACTTTATCAACATTAAAGTCGATTCCGTTATCTTTTGGCGCTGTTTAAGGGTTCGTTTAAGTGTTCTAAGCTCGAGTACAGGCGAGAATGAGATAAGGAATGAGTAAAGAAGTCGTATAAGGACAAAACCGGGCCATACACCCTCCTGAGAGCTATGTATGACCGCCCACATGGGTGTGTGGCCGCACACTCGTCCCCCCATCTATACACTCCCCTCTATATATAGGGGTGACACCCTTCATTCATTATTTTTCCTCCTTGGCTGCACTCTAGTCTCTCTCTCTCTCTCTCTCTCTCTCTCTACAATCTTCATCCAAGAACACTCCAAAGGCCTCAAAAATGTGAAGAACTCCATCATTTAGTTTGTTATACTGGTAAGACACCTTAATCTAAGCCTGAAACTCTTCATGTTCTTCGTGTTCTTCGTTACTTGAAGGTGTATGGCCGCACACACCCTCTGTACGGCCGCACACTCCTGTGTGCAGCTGCACACACGCCCTGACCATACACTCTAGCCGCACACACACTCTGTACGGCTGCACACCCAACTTTATGGCCTTACACCCACTTTAATGCTCATATTTGGCCTTAAACTTGAAAAAACCACTGAGTGTGGGGCCTAGAACACTTAGTACAAGCATTTCCAAGACCTTAGGGTGGTTTCGCGTCATTTTTGGTCATGAAATACCCTAATCTAATACGTATATGTGTTACCATATGTTAATAGGGTCCACTTGCTTACGAAACATCAGTTGACAATCAGCACTCATATCGATCGTACACTCGAATCTAATGTTAAACTGTGACTCTGTGAGTTCATACCCCTAAGCTTTTATAGTTTTTATAACGTTTTCAGGGGGAATACAAGCCACACCTGAAGGTTTTCATAACTTAAAAGCTAATGCAATTACAACGGTTTTCTATCAAACAATTAGATACTTTATCCCTTTTATAATATGCAGAGCATAAGGGATGTTTTCTAATCATAATTGCATAGTTTTCAAAATAGTGCATGAACATAACAAACCAATCAAACTATAATAGGTATAGTTTGGGGATTTCATTACCGGTTTCATAAATTCAAACTCTTAAAGTATGACATATTTAGTTTATCCATTACTACATACATAAAACTATAGTATCTTGCTAAATAATTATTTTGTGTATAATTATTTATACTCTACACCATTACAAACGATTTCGAACTCGAGAACAACTGAACCATACGTAAACTAGTTAATACAGGATTGTGAGACCTATCTTCGTTATACCCCTCGGGGTACCAATAAATCCTCTCCGGTAGTATAGTCAGAGTCTCTTAGAGGGAGTGCGTGAAATTTGTGAATAGATCTATTCTGGACCGACAATCCCACACCTGAACTGTTTGCCACAGTTAGGCGGGACGCTTGGGGTGACAAATTTTGTAATCGTACGACGCCTGAAGAAACGTCAAGGAGGTCACCGGTCATATTAGTATGGTTACACGATTCACAATAAGTATAAACTAACCTTTGTTTACGGGATTTATTTCTTCTATAGTTTTATTTTTAGTAAAACTACTGATGGGTTTTGGTCATAAGACATCCTATGTGCTCATACAAACCCTAATGCTTGGATCTAGGTTTCTCTATTGTACATGCTTTGAATCCAAGACTATAAACCCTAATTCTAGCATACATATAATCATATTAACATGAGAATAAGTTTATAGTATTACCTTGATTGTTATGTAGCAATAACAATCCCAAATCTCCTTGAATTGACTTTGGAAGGCTTAGAGTCACAAGTGTCACTCCTCTAATGGCTCACAAACACCATAAGCAAATGGAGAAGGTATAAGGAGAGAAGTGAGAGGTTAGAATTCGTATCTAGGACCTCTTGGGAAAGGATCTACGAATTCATGGCCCTAGGGGTGTTTATATAGGTGTAGAGATAGGGTTTCAGTCATTATCCTTATCTAGTTGATTATCCATTAAGCAACCAATAAGATAATCCTTGAATCCTTATCATACTCGAATTCTAAGGGATTTACACCTCAAATTCGTTCACCATATATATAAGATAATCCTTACCTTATTTTGTAACTATCACATAATTACAATTCAGCCCCTCTAGTTTAATTAATTACATTTGATCACAAAACTAATTCTTAATTAATTATTGACCAATATTAATTAAACAAATATGATTTCTCCTTTAATATATTATTCTTATAACATATTAATAAATCATATTATCCTCTCTCTCTTTATTCATTTCTCCAATCAAGTTGCTTTGGTGAAGGCAACCCAAAAGGACCATGCACCATCGGGTCAAGTACATACCAAAATAGTTATGGACTTAGACACTAATCCAACAGTCTCCCACTTGGATAAGTCTAACAACTATTCTGCGTATGACTTCAGATCCTGATCTGCAATCGTAGCTTTCCAAAGCTGCTGTCAACTCTGATCATATCAGATACGCGTGTCCTTAGATAAGGGATCATATATTCCTCCATTCTAGATATTGTCTGAGATATGATTTCAAATCATTCTCTTTGTACTATATCTCGATTTCCGATTTATGACGACAGACTAACTGAACAAATCAAATTAGCCCTAGCCCGGCCGAGCATTTACGTATGTCATCACTAAACCATCGAGGGGCCCAAAGATATCGCTTTTATCCTACTTTGGATAAAAGGAACGGATAAACTTTGATACAATGCTCGCTTGCACTCACTCACCGAATTACACACAACAATATGTTTTATAACACCAAGTTACTGGTGCGTTTACATATTATCAATGTGCAACCGATTCGCAAGATACAACTCACACATCTCGGTTTCAAGAATATAAGATGTTATCGTCTCACCAATCACTCGTAATACAATTCATGGAGTGATCCAAGTGAGCGTGGGTTTAATCCAATGCTCAAATCATATTCATAAGCACTCATAAACGTTGCAGCAAACATTTGCTTATGTCTAATACTCTTCTAGACAATCCACACACCAATTCACGACAGTCTTCATTCATATCTACTTCCAACATATGAACGACTGTGGCCCGTTTGAATAATTCGATTATTCTTAATAAACTCAATTATTCTGGAAGTCAAAACATGCAAGGTGAAACACAAGAATAATACTAATCCCATATGGCCTCAAACCTTTGAGTATAAACAAAACACGTTTTATTTATCACCATATCGATTACTCATTATTTGTCGTTTCGGGTAATCAACTTCTTACTTGAATTCCAGCACTTGTCCCATGCTCCTAGCATGCACACAATGTTTACCTATGGTTCTTACTTTTGTGAAATAGACAAATTGAACACATTTCCAATCATTCTCATTTTACAACTCCAAATCCATTTTCTTAAGTGTAAGAATATCAAATTCTTGTTACTTATAGAATATACTAGATTCTAACACTTTATGCAATGATCCTTTTGTAATGTCACTGCACCAAAGTCTCAAAGACTATTGCCAATGATATTACAAATTCCTCTATCGGAGATTGTTACAAGACAATTCCTTAGATATGATGTCTCTCACTCAAAGTACATTCCTTTGAACATCCTTTCGCATAAAGTTTCTAATCTAGACATAGATTTTACTTCCCAACATGGACACACTTCCATATTTTCTATATGACAACTCATTCTTAATAGAATCTTATCTATTCGTAATGATGTCGATATCGTCCATCCAATATGGAAACACTTCCATAATTTCCAATACTATACTTCCAACTACTCGCAAGCGACCAATCCTCGTCGAACTTTGGATTGTCCTTTGATAGTTGTTTAATTATTTTAGTCAAAACCAATTCTAGTCCCTTTTCCCTCTAAATGCACTATACATTTGGAAAATTTTAGAATGGTCAAACATTAAAGCATTCGCAATCGATCCTATACCCGAAGCGTATGGGACACGATGCATAATGTTTTATTTGCTATGTTCTCAAAACTCGAATTGCGAAGAGGAATGCCGTAATCACAATCGAAATTTTAAGAACACACTATTAACATTCCACAACCTAATCCTTTAGATTTGAAATGAAGCATAATATTCTCTCCCTTAATTATAGCAAAACAACCTTTCAACTCTTACAACTTTGCAAAGTATGACTCTTGTTTTCTATAATTAATATTGCCAACTATGCAATACGTGCCTTAATAATCATACAATCATAACATTTATGCTCCCACTATCATGATGATTATTGTAAAACATAACACTTATGCTCCCACTAGCTTCGACATGTATTCATAAACATCTTAACTTTCAGAAAAACAATACTTATTGAATTTCTTAAGTTCATGTTTCTAATACTTAGTGCTTTGATAATCTTTTATCAAGGCTTCTTGAACTTATACACTTTTGCCTTAGATAGTTCATATGTGTGTCTTAACAATTAAGACTAATTGCCAAACCTCACAATTCAAATTATGGAAAGGGATGCCGTAACCATGATCGAATTTGAGAATGCAATTTTACAATCACTATCTTTTAAAATCTTTCTTAGTGAAAGCATTTTCTCACAATCATTTTCATGAAGGAGGAAATCTTATGACACTTAGATTTAAACAGTGTATGTGTTCCTATCCATGTGAATTTGTTAAAACCAAAGTTTACGACAAATTCAAACTCATATGGATCGAACTTCCTTAATCTTGATTTCTTGCCTTATGGTAGCACAGCTGCTCACCATGTTTTCCAAGTAGTTAAGCAGCTCACCTTTTCCTATCAATGTACTTTCCATTGATCAAGGTCCTTGCCTTTTATGCATTCAAATGAGAACTCATAGGACTCACATGCATAATTAACTCGATTGGATTGGCACAGAAACAAAATAATGTCTTCACGATAGGTTGTAAACCTCAACTCGTGTGCTAGTGATGATCGATAAGGCTTATTTGATTTGTTCTTGAAACTTTTCAAGACTATTAAGGCTCCCACTGACTCCTTGACATATAAGATTCTCTTGTCAATACATTTCTTGACAAACAAATATTCAAGAGTTAGTGTAGCTTTTATCAAAACACTTCATAAATTGGTCCAAGTTGGTCTTTGTCTTATTCAAGACATCACAACTTTCCACATTTGATGAATGTTATAAACCTTTAATACTTTTCACTCATTGTCACAATCTTAACTTTAAGACTTGTTATTGGACCGAAGTATGATAGACTTCTTGATTTAACCATTTCTTCAATCCTTGATACCTCTTCTTAAACATACAATTGTATTAAGACTCACTTAGAGGATCAATTGAGATATGGTTCTTAATCATTAAGACCTATCATAAAGCATAAAAGCTACTCTCCCTTCTTCTTAGAATGGAGAAACTCTTATCTTTCTGCCTACTTGATTCTTCTTATTCGTTTTGCTATTGATCTAAACCCTTTAATCATTTCAAAATTACACTTAATCTTGTAAGTGTAATCATATTTACTAAGCCTTTAGTAAATCATGACGAATATCTTTGTTACTCTTATGGTGAACTTGATCAACACACAACTTTGTGTACTCGATCTCCTAGTCCTTCACTTGACACTTTGTCAATGAATTAGTCCAATTTCCAAATATGAAATTTCTCATTCATCGTGCATCCACGTTGCATGATTCCAAGTTTCTGTCCAATTGAAACTTGGGCGATGAGAAACTCTCCCTATTTGGTAAATTCTTGACATTTCCATAAATAACATAACTAAGAATCATATCCATTCGTTGTAGAAATATGCAAACATCAATTTTCACATAACGATTTCATTGCAAGGAAGTAAACAAATAAATAAATAAGTCAAACAAAATTTATTTTATTTATAAAAGCAGCGGAAAAGCATTTGTCCTTACAATGCACAATCTATAGAAAACTATGTAAAAAGAAAATTTCTAACAACTCTATCATAACTATCTAAGCTCAAAATCCAATCTTCAAGTCCATGAGATCGAGATCCATCTCTTGTGATTAGATTCATCTTGCTCTCTTATCAAGCTTCCTTTCTTTTCACCGATCCTTCAAAACATTCAAATGCAATCTTATCACATCATGTATTAAGAATCAATGAATAGGAACTTAATGGAGTTAGATAGTGGATTCTTACCTAAAGCATAGTCATACTTTTGACTCTCCCATCTCTTAGATCTCTTAGGTAGATAGGGCAACTTCGTCTCCAATGCCCCTTCTCTTGGCAATAAAAGCAAATTGACTCCTTTGGAACAACACATGGAACTACTTCAGACATCGCCTTTCTCTTATAATCAAACTTTTCGATCATTGCATGTCTTTCATTGCCATTGTCTATATCCATAGAGGTCTTGAAGGCAGATTCACCAATCAACTTTGCTTTTCTATTGCGCCAAACCATTGTTGATTCAGCAGCAATAAGCATGTAGGTGAGATCTATAAGGGTCACGTCGCGGTTCATCATATAATACTCTCTTACGAACTCACTATATGAGTTAGGAAGTGACTGAAGAACCCAATCAACAGCCATCGCTTCACCGCCAACGGATCCCATCATTCTTAATCTATCAATGTGTGACTTCATCCCTAAGACGTGTGCACACACCGACTTGCCCTCTTTATGTTTACTTTCCAAAAGGGCTTGAGTGATATTGAACCTTTCAATTTTACAATCTTGTGGGTTAGGGAGAATAATTGGAGGAGGAGGAGGAAGTGAAGCATGATTTCTTGTTCCTCGATCGAATCGTGGAATATCATCTTCATGTGGAATGCTTGTTCCACGGAATTTGAGAAGACCATAGTTGTCGAACTTTGACATTGGGAGAAAACGAATTCAAGTTAGTTGATTGATTGAGTCCTTGGTAAATCACCCAAATGAAATTCCAAGGCTAGGACCCAACACAATATCCTACAACTCGGGAGAGGGATGCCGTAACCCAAATCGCAGAACATTTGAAGGTAAGTGAATGACGATTCACTAGTTTCCACCATGAAAAACGAAAAAGAAATTTAAGTTTTAAATCTATGAAAACTCCTAGATCCTTTGAGATTCATTGAACATTTCAATGGCATGTTTAAATCTCGATATGCCCCTCTAGTTTGTGACTGGGATGCCGAGGATCACAAAGCGGGTGTGAATAACCATGCAAACTACATGGTGCCCTCACATGTTACAATCACCTATTCGATGTGCCGGTAAACCACACACGCTCCACCGAACTATGACAAACATTGAGTCACCCTTTGCTACCTTTGCTTAGAACCATTTAGTGTGCCGGTAAACCACACACGCTCCACTAACGTCTTCGCAAGGGCACAAAGTGTAATTTCATGGAATTGCATCAATTCACTTTTGCCTAAGTAACTAAGATTGGGAATTTGAAAAACATTTAGTTACTTTGTATTTCATTATACTTATAATGGAAGGTTTCGTCCTATCCTACCCGTTCGGCTAACGACCCTCCACTAGTCAAGAGTGCGGTGGGTAAGAGTGGATACCCATTCATTCGCCATTTTATAGGCAATTTCCTTAAACACCCCTTATAGACCAGCTTCGTGAATGAGGCCTTCTAACGGTAAGACTGACTTTTACTCATACGTATATATAAAGTTAGACTTTTAATGTTATATATAGTATAGGGTGTATTTTATACTTTTAAAATACTATGTGGTTAACTTTAATAATTACACTTTTAATTCAATTAAATTGTTAACCTAAACTTTTATGGATTTATTAAATCTCTTTTAATTATACTCCTTAATTAATTAATAAAACCATAAGGGTGTGATTTGAACTTTTCAAAACATTACTAGGGTTTTAGAATTTAACATTTCTAATTAACTTTTAATCAACTTTTAAATTCCAAAACTTGAGGGCAAGTTTTGAAACCTTTTTCAAAACATTAGGGTTTTAACTATTTAAATTTCAAAACTTCAAAACTTTTTAGGTTCAAATTTAAACTACAAAACCTAAAGGGGAAAATATGAAACTTTTCATAACTACAAGGATCAAATAACAAATAATCTAAACTAACATTTAGTTACATAATTATCCATATTTGATTTGTTTAATGATTTCTTGCAAAACAATTTATCAATTTACTCAAAATAATTAATCAATTATCTTATAAGAAAACAATTATCTTGTTAATTGATAATTATCTTTAATTAGATCAAGAATATAGTCATATATATCATAAAATCGGATTTATATTGATCTAACATGATAAGGTAACTATCCATATGCAAAAACAGCAAGAAATCCCGAGATAAACATTATCTGACGAGTTGACTCGTCGAGTCAGGCATGGACTCGTCGAGTCTGCATGGACTCGGCGAGTTCAGCCATGGACTCGGCGAGTCCAGCCTTCACAATCCAAAAAAATCGAATTTTTCAAACATGTTAAGCATCAATACAATAGAAACCAGTCTAGGCTCTGATACCACTGATGGGTTTTGGTCATAAGACATCCTATGTGCTCATACAAACCCTAATGCTTGGATCTAGGTTTCTCTATTGTACATGCTTTGAATCCAAGACTATAAACCCTAATTCTAGCATACATATAATCATATTAACATGAGAATAAGTTTATAGTATTACCTTGATTGTTATGTAGCAATAACAATCCCAAATCTCCTTGAATTGACTTTGGAAGGCTTAGAGTCACAAGTGTCACTCCTCTAATGGCTCACAAACACCATAAGCAAATGGAGAAGGTATAAGGAGAGAAGTGAGAGGTTAGAATTCGTATCTAGGACCTCTTGGGAAAGGATCTACGAATTCATGGCCCTAGGGGTGTTTATATAGGTGTAGAGATAGGGTTTCAGTCATTATCCTTATCTAGTTGATTATCCATTAAGCAACCAATAAGATAATCCTTGAATCCTTATCATACTCGAATTCTAAGGGATTTACACCTCAAATTCGTTCACCATATATATAAGATAATCCTTACCTTATTTTGTAACTATCACATAATTACAATTCAGCCCCTCTAGTTTAATTAATTACATTTGATCACAAAACTAATTCTTAATTAATTATTGACCAATATTAATTAAACAAATATGATTTCTCCTTTAATATATTATTCTTATAACATATTAATAAATCATATTATCCTCTCTCTCTTTATTCATTTCTCCAATCAAGTTGCTTTGGTGAAGGCAACCCAAAAGGACCATGCACCATCGGGTCAAGTACATACCAAAATAGTTATGGACTTAGACACTAATCCAACAACTACATATCTATTTACTGGAGGGTATTCCAGGGACACAACCTATGGTTTTATTTTAAGTAATAAAACTACTATACATACTGGTGGTAACCAAGGTTTTCAACAGATCATACACTACGTATTGGTAATAGCCAAGGTTTTCGAACAGATCTTACACTACATACTGGTGGTAACCAGGGTTTTCAAACGGAACATACTTTTCATACATAAATCAACAAACATGTTAGAAAATATTGGATTTTCTTGGAAAGCATGCATATATATTTCAGAACTTGATAACAATGGTTTTCGATACAAACAACATTTTACTTATAATGGAAAGAAACCATTTATACAAACTCAGTGACTAGTTTTTAATGCAAAAACTTGCTTATGAACTCACCAGCTTTATGCTGATACGTTTTCAAAACCGCTTATATCTTAGGGAAACAATAGACAGGTACCTTCAGCAACTTTTGGAAAAGATAGAGCATTTTTGGCATCTCATCTTTTATCTTTTCCTATATATACAGTTTGTACGAACTATGTCTTCAAACAGATGTAAATATTCATATTGCAATGTAATGGTTGTGTTTACTTTGATTGCTATGACACGATTGGTGTGATACTACACATGACATCACCCACCCCCAAACGTTTCCGACGTTGCTTTTCTGACGGTTTGGGGGTGTGACAGATTGGTATCATAGCTATTGTTTATAGTGAAATAAGTATACCGAACCTTACATGGTATAGAACTATAAAAACTAAGGGGCTGAAGTGCTTTGAACTAAAAGCACACTTTAAAAATATAAGTATTTTTACTAAAAGTATACAAGTATACCTACATACCAGAAACAATATCATAGTAGATCAAAACAAAAATATTTGGATGTTGAATATTGCAGTTAAACCTGGGAAGTTATCTAATCATGTCTTGGATCAATATAGCCTGATCAACTATATTCATTCGAGACATGACCAACATGTGCTTGGGAGTGACTGTGACGTTGCAGCAGGCCTAAAACTTACCAAGTATTCCTACCACAAGATATCGATAGAACAAAGCTTTCAACATAAAATACTATAGGAGTATTTTAGCCAGAACCGAATACATTGTAGAAATTCATTCCAAGTGTTGTTGCTCATTCTTTCTTAGCGATAGATTGCTTGCATTAGTAATCCTTCCTTGTTTATCACTTAGTAGAACACATTATCTATCAGATAGAGATATATCTTGTTTCATATCTCTTGGTTCTAAAGTCAAAGGGACTTATCATCATCTTCTTCTTCCTGATATAGAACAAGATGGCTCCAAAGAAAAGACTCAACAAAAAGAACAAGAATTCCTTGACGGATCCAACACCACCACCACCTCCTCAGTTCGATCCCGCTATGTTCCACGCAACTGTTACTGCCACCGTGATTGCTGCTCTGTCACAAATAAATCTTGGTGGTTTTGGGAGTGGTATTCATTCCCAAAATCATGAAGGAATTCAAGGGCATTAGAAGGAGTGCTCCTATAAAGACTTCATGAATGCAAAACCTACATCTTTCGACGGCACTGGAGGTGTTATTGCTTTGAATCGATGGTTCGAGAAGATCGAGTCTATCTTCGAAATCTGTTCCTGTTCTGAAGCCAACAAGGTGAAATTCGCCGCCTGCAATTTCACCAATAGAGCATTGACCTGGTAGAATATTCGGGCTAAATCCCTAACCCTGCCAATAGCAAATGCTATGGGATGGGAGTGCTTGAAAGAGCTCATGCTTGTTGAGTACTGCCCAAGGAGTGAAATGCAAAAAACTAGAGCACGAGTTATGGAACTTGAAAATGAAGGATTCCGACATTGCTACCTACACTTCTAGGTTTGAAGACCTAGCACTTCTTTGCCCGGGAATGGTCACCCTGGAAAGCAAGAAGATAGAGAGATACATTTGGGGATTGACACCCCCAACTCAAGGGAATGTCTTGGCTGCTAGGCTAATCAATTTTGACAGCGCCAAGTGCCTGGCGCAAACCCTCATAGATCACGGGGTTGATCTAGATAAAGTAACAGCCGCTCCCGAACCAGCGAAAGGAAGTGTCGAGAAAAGAAAGTTTTGGAAGCAACGAAAGGGACAATTTTCGTAGGATCCTTCCAAGAAACAACATACTGTGACAGTCCATGCTGCCACTACTCCTGCTACTGCTCGTATAACTCAAGCACCTACCAGTGGATATACTGGTACCCTCCCTTGGTGCAGCAAGTGCAGTTATCATCACCGTATTCCCAGCCCATGTCGTGAAATGCTTTGCAGCAATTGTGGTAAGAAGGGTCACATGGCTTGAAGCTGTAGAACACTAGCTCAACCAACCAATCAGGCATCTAGATCAGGTGTTGGTCATGCCTGATGGTTGTGGCGAGGTTGGGCACTACAAGAGAAACTGCCCCAAGGTAGCAACAACTAGCAACACCAGGAGAGATCTAGTGATGGGGCAAAATGAGACAATTGCTGACCCTACTGTTGTAACGGGTACGTTCCTCCTCGACAACTCTTATGCATGCATTATTTTCGATTCTGGTGTGGAGAGAAGTTTTATTAGTCATGCATTCAAACATCTCCTCAAACATAAACCTCAACCTCTAACCAAAACATTTACCATCGAGATGGCTAATGGTGAGAAAGAGAGCACCAACGACATAATCATCGGCTGTACCCTTACCCTAAACAATCATTCCTTTCCCATCGACCTTATGCCAGTTTCCATAAATAGTTTCGATGTAATCATTGGCATGGATTGGTTGAGCCCCAATCATGCTGATATCCTTTGTTACGAAAAATCCATCCGCCTTAATCTTTCCTTTGGAGAAACCTTTATGATCTATGGTGATAAACTCAGCTCAAACCTTCGCATCATCTCGTGCATCAAATCCCAAAAACTCCTGCGAAAGGAGTGTCATGCATTCCTATCCCATGTTGTAAACGAGAAGCAAGAAGTTAAAGACCTTGAGAGCATCCCTGAAGTTTGCAATTTCCCTGATGTCTTTCCTGAAGAGCTTTTAGGAATCCCTCTTGAACGCCAAGTCGAGTTTTGCATCGACTTAATCCCCGGAGCTACCCCCGTAGCTAAATCCCCATATCGCCTAGTGCCAGCAGAAATGCAAGAGTTATCCAGTCAACTCAATGAGCTGCTCAACAAAGGATTCATCAGACCGAGGTCCTCACCCTGGGGAGCCCCGGTTTTATTTGTGAAAAAGAAGGATGGATCTTTTCAGATGTGCATTGACTACCGCGAACTGAACAAGCTCACCATCAAAAACCATTATCCTCTTCCTCGAATCGATGACCTTTTCGACCAGCTTCAAGGAGCCAGCTATTTCTCAAAAATAGACCTCAGATCAGGGTACCATCAGCTGCGAGTCCACGAGGACGATGTTCCTAAAACAACATTCCGGACTCGATATGGTGACTACGAGTTCGTATTAATGCCCATCGATCTCACCAACGCACGACAATGTTCATAGACCTGATGAATCGGGTGTGTCGTCCGTTTCTAGACAAGTTTGTAATCGTGTTCATCGATAATATACTTGTCTATTCCAGAAGCAAGGAAGATCATAAACAACATTTGAGATTGGTGCTGGAAACTCTAAGGACAAAGAGACTATACGCTAAATTCTCTAAGTGCAAATTTTGGATTCGAAAAGTAACTTTCTTGGGTCACGTGGTAAGCGAGGAAGGCATACACATGGACCCATCCAAAATCAAGGCGATAGAGAACTGGTCAGCACCGAAGACGCCCACAGAAATCCGTCAATTCTTGGGTCTTACTGGCTATTATCACAGATTCATCCAAAATTTCTCTAGAATTTCCAAACCCTTATCTACTCTAACATAGAAAGGTGTACCCTTTTGTTGGAGTGAGAAACAAGACACTGCGTTTTAGACACTGAAGCAGGCCCTATGCAGCGCACCTATCTTGTCTGTGCCCGAAGGGAGGGAGGACTTCGTTGTCTACTGTGATGCATCCAATTAGGGCTTAGGTTGTGTGCTTATGCAACGAGGAAAGGTTGTTGCTTATGCCTCAAGGCAGATGAAAGCACACGAAGTCAATTATACAACGCACGACCTGGAGTTGGGTGCAGTGTTCTTCGCATTGAAAATATGGAGACATTATTTCTACGGAACCAAGTGCACAATCTTCACTGACCATAAAAGCTTGCAACACATCTTCGATCAGAAGGAGTTGAATACAAGACAATGGCGATGGGTAGAACTACTCTGCGATTATGAGTGTGAAATACGCTACCATCCCGGCAAGGCCAATGTGGTAGCTGATGCCCTCAACCGAAAGGAGTACTCAGGTCACAGTGTGAAAGCACTTACTGTGACCATCCATTCCCACTTATCCGCTCAAATCAGAGAGGTTCAGTTGGAAGCCCTAAAACCAGAGAACGTGGCAGATGAAGCCTTGAGAGGAATGGAGAAAAACTTAGACATCAAGGGAGACGGAGTGTACTATTTCATGAACGAAGCTCACAAGACTAGATACTCCATTCACCCAGGATCGAACAAGATGTACCTTGATCTCAAGAAACTATATTGGTGGCCAAACATGAAAGCAGAGATCGCTGCCTTCATGGGTAAGTGTCTGACTTGCACCAAGGTGAAGGTCGAATATCAGAAGCCCTCAGGTTTGCTTCAGTAACTGGAAATACCTGAGTGGAAGTGGGAGAGGATTACTATGGATTTCATTACTAAATTACCCAAATCTCCAAGTGCGTATGACACCATCTGGGTAATAGTCGAACGATTGACAAAATCCGCTCACTTCCTTCCAATCAAAGAAACTTTCAAATTGGAAAGACTCACACGAATCTACATCTAAAAAATAGTTCGACTGCACGGAGTGCCTGTATCCATTATCTCCGATCGAGATAGCAGGTTCACTTCGAGATTTTGGCAGTCCCTACAGAAAGCTCTTGGAACTAAGCTGGATATAAGTACAACTTACCACCCTCAGATAGACGAACAAAGTGAGAGAACCATCTAGACCTTGGGAGACATGTTAAGGGCATGTGTCATCGACTTCGGTAAATCGTGGGACACCCATTTACCCTTGGTTGAATTCTCCTACAACAATAGTTATCATACCAATATCAAGGTTGCGCCTTTCGAATCCCTCTATGGCCGTAAGTACAGATCTTCTCTGTGTTGGGCTGAGTTGGGCGACACGCAACTAGCCAAGGGGCAAGTCCCTTATAACACTCTCACTGGTCCAGAAATCATCCGCGAAACCACCAAAAATATCATACAAATCCGAGAAAGACTAAGAGCTTCACGAGATCGACAAAAGAGCTATGCCAATAAAGGACGAAAACCCTTGGAGTTCAAGGTTGGTGACCGCGTCTTGCTGAAGGTCTCACCCTAGAAAGGAATGATACGCTTTGGAAATCCTTGCTAGGATTGGTCCTGTAGCCTACAAACTTCGTTTACCGCATGAACTTAGAAACATTCACCCTGTCTTCCACGTTTCGAATCTCAAGAAATGCCTATCTGAAGAAACCCTTGTGGTCCCTTTTGACGAAATTGAAATCAACGAAAACCTGAACTTTGTGGAAGAACCAATCAAAATCATGGACCGGGAGGTCAAACGAACAAAGCAAAGACGCATCCTGATAGTGAAGGTTCGCTGGAATGCCAAGCGGGGACCTGAATTCACTTAGGAGTGCGAGGATTCAATGAAACAGAACTACCCCCATATTTTTCCAAATCCATGATTTGTATCCTTATTCTTGAATTTCGGGAAGAAATTCCCTCTAACGGGGGATGATGTGACAACCCGAAACTTTTATTATGTACGATCGGTCAACTTTATCGACATTAAACTCAATTCTGTTATCTTTTGATGATGTTTAAGGGTTTGTTTAAGTGTTCTAAGCTAGAGTACAACCAGTAATGATATTAGGAATGAGTCAACAAGTCGTATAGGGTCAAAACCGGGCCGTACACCCTCCTGAGAGGTGTGTACGACCGCACATTTGTCCCCCAGCCGCACACTCCCCTATATATATAGGGGTGACACCCTTTATTCATTCTTTTCCCTCCTTGGCTGCACTCTGGTCTCTCTCTCTCTCTCTCTAAAATCTTCATCCAAGAACACTCTAAAGGCCTCAAAAACGTGAAGAACTCCATCATTTAGCTTGTTATACTGGTAAGGCACTTTAATCAAAGCCTGAAACTCTTCATGTTCTTCGTCACTTGAAGGTGTACGACCGCACACACCCTCTATACGAACGCACACTCCTGTGTGCAGCTGCACACACGCCCTGACCATACACTCTGGTCTCACACACACTCTGTACGGCCGCACACCCATCTTTATGGCCTTACACCCACTTTAATGATCATATTTGGCCTTAAACTTGCAAAAACCACCAAGTGTGGGGCCTAAAACACTTAGTACAAGCATTTCCAAGACCTTAGGGTGGTTTCCCATCATGTTTGGTCATGAAATATCCTAATCTAATACGTATATGTGTTACCATATGTTAATAAGGTCCACTTACGTACGAAACATTAGTTGGCACTCAGCACTCTAATCGATCGTACACTCGAATCCTATGTTAAAATGTGAGTTCGTACCCCAAAGCTTTTATATATAGTTTTTATAATGTTTTCAGGGGGAATACAAGCACAAACCTAAAGGTTTTCATAACTTAAAAACTGAGCAATTACAACAGTTTTCTATCAAACAATTAGATACTTTATCCATTTTGTAATATGCAGAGCATAAGGGACGTTTTCTAATCATAATTGCATAGTTTTCAAAACAGTACTTGAACATAACAAACCAGTCAAACTATAATAGGTATAGTTTGGGGATTTCATTACCGGTTTCATAAATTCAAACTCTTAAAGTATGACAAATTTAGTTTATCCATTACTACATACATAAAACTAGAGTATCTTGCTAAATAATTATTTTGTGTATAATTATTTATACTCTACACCGTTACAAACGATTTCAAACTCGAGATCAACCGAACCATACGTAAACTAGTTAATACAGGATTGTGAGACCTATCTTCGTTATACCCCTCGGGGTACCAATAAATCCTCTCCGGTAGTATAACTAGATCCTTCTGCAGGGAGAGCGTGAAATTTGTGAATAGATCTATTCAGGACCGACATTCCCACACCTGAACTGTTAGCTACAGTTAGGCGGGCACGCCTGGGGTGACAAATTTTGTAATCGTACGACGCCTGAAGAAAAGTCAATGAGGTCACCGGTCATATTAGTATGGTTATACGACTCACAATAAGTATAAACTAACCTTTTTTTACGGGATTTCTTTCTTCTATAGTTTTATTTTTAATAAAACTACATATCTATTTACTGGAGGGTATTCCAGGGACACAACCTATAGGTTTATTTTAAGTAATAAAACGAGTTGTACCAGACATTTTTCATTAATAGAAGCGTGTGCAAGATTGTTCTGATTTCTGTTTCTACTTCATTCTTATTATTGTTGATTGTTTTGTTTGCTTGATGACTGGTAAGATCCATTTCAGGACCTTACAATTGGTATCAAAGCAAAACCAGTGTCAAGGCATCTTACAATCGATATTTTGGCTATATTCCTCACTGTTTGAGATTGGAGTTGGTGTTTACTGCGAAAGGGAATCAAGTTTAATCCACAAAAAGTGGTTTCTTGAATTTTTGGGAGATTACAACCAAGAGCTTACGGCCGTAAACACAGCTTACGGCTGCAACCTCAAGATCCTTCTTGAACCGTAAACTCTGCTCATAGACCGTACATCAAGAATCTTCAATAACACCAAACCTACATTCAAAAACCGTAAACTCAGCTCGACCGTAAACTCAATACTGTAACGAGTTTACGACCGCAAACTACCTCTGACCGTAAACCAGTGTGTTGACCGGAAACTCAATTTAAAAAATAATAATAATAATAATAATAAATAAAATATGAGTTTTTAAATTTAATAATCAAGGGATTTACAAAGTCAAACACATCACCATGATCTGGACTCCATCATGGGCACAACCACACGTATTCCAAGACTACTGTCCGCTGAAGGTTTTCCTGAATGGAAATACCGTATAGAAAAGTACATTAAAATGAAGGACTTCAAGATTTGGAGAAACATCATTAAGAATCCCGTCAGAATAACCACCACTGTTGCTGGACAAGTCACCGACAAAGCTATTGAGAACTACATTGATGAAGATTTTGAGAAGGTTGAGGAGCAAGAACGAGCTTTGGCCACTCTTACCATGACCCTGTCTCCAGATATTGCTCAAGGTTTTAGGGAGTATACTTCAGTAAAGGCTTTGTGGGAAGCCCTAATTGAGGTATATGAAGGGAATGAAGATAAGGAGAGCCGCCAGGATATGTTGCAACAAAGGTTTAACATGTTCAACTACATTCCTGGAGAAACCCTGGAGGCACATCTGCAGTGATTCACAACTCTCACCACTGAGATGACTATAGCCGGGATCTTTTTCACAAAGTATAAAATAAATAAAAAGCTACTGAATGTTCTCCTAAAGTCATGGGACATGAATGCGGCTGTTATCAAGAAGACCAAAGATCTAAGTTGCCTTACTCTTGCTGAAATGATGGCAGTCATCAAGGCCTGTGATATTGATGACAAACAGCGGGAGATAAATCATGTGAATTCATACTCAGTTGCAAATCTTGGGATCTCATCTAACAATGCTCTTTCATCTCTCACCTTTTCCTCTACATGTCAGCCTTTTGTTGCTCAGCAAGCTCAGATTCAATCCTTTTCCACTCCATTAGCTACTTCACTTCTCGCTGCATCATCCATGCCTTTCTTTTAGAACCAATCATTTGTTTCTACTCAAGTTGCTTCTCCCTCTAATGTGGCTTCTTACTCAAACGCCAAGGAGTGTGATGAAAATCTTGCTCTCGCTACAGGACTTGTTAACTGCTACAATGCTCTTGCAGCTGGAGATCGCCCGCCACAATTATTATTTGCTGATCTTGATCAGATTCATCCTGAAGACGTAGAAGAAATGGATATTACATGGAAAATTGCCATGGGAGTTTTCAGGGCAAAGCAATTTGCGAAGAAGACATGGAAGAATAATTGGGGGATGAGTGCTGATAAAAAGGTAGGGTTCAGCAAGGGAAAGCTGCATTGTTTCAACTGCCACAACCCATGTCATTTTGCTTGTGAGTACCCGAAGCCGAACAGAAGATTAAACAATAACCGGGCAATGGTTGCAATAGGAAACAATCGGAGCGGTGCTCAGGTCAACAGTGAGAAGGCTATAGTTGCTCAGTCATTTGACTGGGAGGATCAGATTTAGGCCCTGAATATATCAAGACCTGAAAATGCTCATTTGGCTCAAGTTGGTGGTGAAGCTTCCGTAGAGAGTGTTGCAGCTGAAGATCAAGTGATGGAGCTGCAGTTTGCGCTGATGGTCTCTTCTGCTTCTGAACCGAAGAAAAATGAGGTAGTCTGTCTTCCTGCTCTCAAGCTTGTATTGATTATGTTAAAAATTTTCATGAAGAAATAGAAACACTATGTAGAGAAGTAGAGGAACTTAGATATGAGGGTTATCAACTTAGAAAAGGACAAAAACATCTTAAGGCTCAGTTAGAAACTAAATTAAAGGACTTTAGAAGACTTCAGTAAGACTATAGTAATAAATGTGAAAATTATGAAATCATAAAGAGACAAAACGTTGAGTTAATTACTAAACTTGAAACATTAAAGGGCAAATTTGAAACTGCTGATTTTGATTTTAGAAAAATTGATGTATCAAGTGAGGTAGTTGCCAACATGGTAGACCACTGGATGCAATTTAAACATAATCAGTCAAAGGGTCTAGGGTATGATAAAGTGTCTCCTCCTTTCAACCATTCATATCAGTTTCAACCTTTGTCCAAGGAGGAGATTGCCAATGAACCATCCATGATTTATGGCAAGCCATCTGGTTTTGTTTCGGGAGGATTTATTAATGTTGAAAGTACTAACATTTCTACTTCTCCTACAGATCAATACTTAAATCAGTCAAAGCACAAAGTGGAAGGATCAATTTCTGAAAATAAAACTAAGTCTGAACCTGAAGTTTTAGTTTTAAATAAAGACTTTAATTTTTTTGATATTGAATGTGATAATGTTTTTTTGTGATTTTTCTGCACCTTCTGATACTGGTTTGAATGTTTTTAAAGTATTTGATGAGATGGTTGATAATTCTGATGTTTGAATTGATACTAATAAAAATACACCATTTCTACAAATTTCTCCATCTGGTACACCCTCACTTATCTCACAACCTACTTCTTGTTCTTATTCATGTGAGAAAAGCAAGGGTGTTGGTATGGAAAGCAAATATGAAAAGAGTAGTACATGTTTTAACAATAACAAACAAATTTGTTTCAATTGTGGTATTGGTGGTCATATAGCTAGGAATTGTCCTAATAGAATGTTTGTGCATTATATGTCACCAAGAGGAGAGAACGAATTTAGAGGGAGATATTTAAATAGAAAGTCCTCTAGAACTCGTTATCAGAATGATGATTGGAAGGACAACCGTAGTAGAAAACGGGCAGTTTTTCAAAATAATAGAAAGGTCTTTTATAACAAAGTTCCAAACAGTTTGCCAAAACCGAACATGGCTAAGCCAAGATCGGTTTCATCAAGGAGTAGCTATGGGTCTTCAACCAATTCAGGTAGAAAGCCCAACTGCTCAAGGAAAACTGATCAAAATACTATTTCAAAAAACCATCGGGGACTGTTGTGACAACCCGATATTTCAACTCTATGTAACGACCTAAAAAGTTAAGTATTGTAACCACGTTTGTTATAATGAAATTAACTTCGAAAATAAAATATATCCAAAAATACTAATTAAATTACCTATTATGTTAGATATCATTAAACTGTGATCGTACATAAAAAGAACGCCTAAATCTAACTTTGTATAAGGAAGTTATGAATTTTCCAAGTTCAACTTAGCAACAGACAGCTAAAAACTCGAAACGGAGATCGAGCGAATTTTGACCGGAATGACCTAAATGAGAATCGAAGGTCTCGAAAATGGTTTTTCAACGGTAAAAAGTCTGGCAAAAACAGACGTCAGATAATGAAGTTATGAATTTCTAACGAACTTTTCTTACCACGACCTTTTAAAAATAAATAATAAAAATAATTTCAAAATTTGCCGACGGAATCAAAACGAAAGTTGTAGAATATAGTCTCACCTCCGCGTGGATATAAAGAACGTCGAAAACAGGGTTCGTATGAAGAAGATATGAATTTTTGAAATTTATTAAATAATAAAATTATATTTAATTTCGGTATTATCCGAAGGCTGAGTCACGGGTCGAGTACGCCCAGCGTACACGTGTACGCCCAGCGTACACGTGTACGCCCAACGTACTCGAGGCCTAGGCCTCGGATCGTCCACGTCGCCCCTATGCGAAGTTATGCCCCGTCCCATCCAGAGTCCGAAGCAGTCGAGGATGCGATCATGCATGACGCACGAGTACGCCCAGCGTACCGAGGCGGTTCCCACCCCCTATAAAAGGGATGCGAGGGTTCCAAAGAAAAAGGCCAATTCCTCTCATCTTTCTTGCGTTTTTGCCTCGTTTTCCGTGCACGTGCTATCCCGAAGTCCCGGTTACCTTGCTCAAGTCTCGAAAGTAGTTTGTGCTCCCGAGATTTCCGAGAATCCCGAGAAAATCCGCTTTCTCGAGTCGAAATTCTGCTTGGTTTTCATCTCGCCTTCTTCGATCTTTCAAGTGAGTTCATACCCTTAAAATCCACACTTTTAAAGAACGTCGAAAACGGGGTTCGTATGAAGAAGATATGAATTTTTGAAGTTTATTAAATAATAAAAATATAATTTTTATATTTAATTTCGGTATTATCCGAAGGCTGAGTCACGGGTCGAGTACGCCTAGCGTACACGCGTACGCCCAACATACTCGAGGCCTAGACCTCGGATCGTCCACGTCTCCCCTATGCGAAGTTATGCCCCGTCCCATCCAGAGTCTGAAGCAGTCGAGGATGCGGTCATGCATGATGCACGAGTAAGCCCAACGTACCGAGGCGGTTCCCACCCCCTATAAAAGGGATGCGAGGGTTCCAAAGAAAAGGACCAATTCCTCTCATCTTTCTTGCATTTTTGCTTCGTTTTCCGTGCACGTACTATCCCGAAGTCCCGGTTACCTTGCTCATGTCCCGAAGGTCGTTTGTGCTCCCAAGATTCCTGAGAATCCCGAGAAAATTCGCTTTCTCGAGTCGAAATTCTGCTCGGTTTTCATCTCGCCTTCTTTGATATTTCAAGTGAGTTCATACCCTTACAATCCACACTTTTAAATGTTTTATAAATACTTTTATATGCTTTTAAGAGGAGAGGGGGGGGGGGGGGAATACAAGTAAAACACTCGATTATTATCGTGTGCTATAAAACAAAGTTTCATTATACGCTTTTTATCAATGGAATCATATGTGATTTATAACTATTATGGAGAAACTTTCGTATGTAATTATATCAAATCTTTTGAAATAAGAAATGATTTATGTATTTATGTAAATCAAACACTCTGTTTATACTATAGGTATATGTGTCCAGTTTTGGCACTACAAAAATTATACTTTTCATAACAAGTGAGCATTTTCACTAGGGATTATTATACAGACGAAACGCACTTTTAGAAAACTATAATAGGTATAGTTTTACGAGAACACTACGAACTTTTACAAACTGGAAATATTATTTCAAGAAGTTAATTTCATATACAAGAACAAACGAACATTTTCACACGTAAATCTGTTTTATACTAAGTTTTGTGAGACATTAAACTTCACGTACGCTTGAGTACACATTTCAAGTCATGTATTATATACTAGAATCCATTGGAAGGGGAGCATGGTGTTTGTGTATAGATCTATACGGGATTGACAACCCCGCACCCTGACTGTTAGCTATAGTACACCATTTGGGGTGACAAACGTCAGAACATTCCAACGCTTGAAGAACGTTGTGTATAGGCATTTCTAGTCAATAGCATGGTTATAAAACTCACACAGAGTATTAAAAACACATTGATTTACGGGGTTTTTCAGACATATTGGAGGTTTTATACGTACATAAATTAACTACTTTAGGCATGAAAAACCTAATTGGGATACAAGTTTGGAACTTCTAAACCACTACTCACAAATGGGAAAACATCAATTTTCTAACAAACGTTGGTCTTGATTTAAGGCTACATTTATACCAGTAGGAAATATAGGATTTTCTAGAAACTAACAAACAAAAGCAAACCATTTCATTTTAGTTTATACAAATACTATCATTTAATACTTATGAAAGTCACCAGCTTAAATGCTGATCTACTGTTTCAAAACTACTTGTATGTCCCAGGAACTCAGTAATTGCAGGTACCAAACACCTTTTTGAAGAAGGAATGTTGCGGCGCCAATTTAAATTCATATTTTTGGCATCATATTGTAATTGGTTTTGAACATGTACTCTTTTAACAATGTAAACTTTCAATTATACATATTATGGTTGTATTGCTTTCTTTACTATGTATTCATTTGTTACGTTACCACATGAAGTCATCCGCCCCCGAATGTTTCCGCCGTTCCGGTTTAGGGGTGTGATAGATTGGTATCAGAGCAATGTTTATAGTGAACTAAATATATCAAACCTCATAAGATATACAAACTATAAATGCTTAGGGACTCAAAGTCTCTGAAAAAAGGTTTTTACACCTAAAATCCTTATTTCATTTAAATAGATTATTTTAGGTCATGAAAATACAAAATACATACATACAACGATATATTTTCGTGGTTAGAACTATACAAAAAATATTAAGACGATCTGGACACTACGATTAGTTCTCGATATATGTAATCGAATTTGGGACGAATATAGCCTGATCAACAATATTTATCCGAGATTGGACTAACCTATCTCGATGAATGATCGTAGTGAGCAACAAGTCAAAACTTACCAAAATAGACACTAGTATCAAACATACAAATTTAAATACTATAGGAGTATTTGGTGCATACAATAGTTTAATCGACATGTTTAGTGTTACATGTTTCAAATTTTTTTCAAATCTATTAACCCTATTCTCGTATAGTCAAATGGCTGGATTCCACCCACCAGGGGACCCCTACTACCCGAACCAGGGAAATGGAGGATGGGTAGAGGAGGACCCCGAAGAGGATGAAGAACCTATCGAGATGGAAGAAGGGGATGACTCTGGTATGGACTCAGAACCAGATGTAGTCGACCCTCCAGCCATTAGGAGGAACTTCCAGGGACCGACTCCCGTTTGGGGAAGTCACATCCACCATTGGAGCCAACAACATGGGATACACTCTCCCTACGATATGTGTCGGAACTTCTACGACATCAGGGACGGAGGTTCAGCCGACCGAGCACTCTCGGTCATGGTAGGCAAATTGACCAACCAGTCCTATCAATCGGGGGTCCAAGCAAATCGACTTTGCGAAGTCAACGTGGAAGTACAAGTTCACACTTCCGATATCCGTCGACTAGATATGTTGCAGGATGATACCCATCTCCGCACCGATGCATTCCAAACACAAATGATTGCAACCCTCGCAGAGTTGAGGGAACAGCAAGCTGCCTTCGATAGGCGTCTTATGGAATCAAAGCAATAGGATATGGAGTCAAGCTCCAAGCGCATCCCACGTTGCAAGTAGTGCTTGCCAAAATCCCAAATTTTGTTATAAGTTAGGACCTCGGCTAAAAGTTTTATATTTCTTAAACCTTGTAACCGGAGACCCTTTTAGGGGTCAAATTTTCGTGATCGTTGTATCATCTATTATATTAATATAATTGGCACACTATTATTACTACGTTGAGTATTCCGTTCAATCTTCAATATATTATGGAAAAACCATACGCTTGTTTCATATATTCGGATTTACGAATAACTTTCATTCTTCTATCTTTGAGACTCATACTATCATCTGTTGTTGAACTATAGCGATTTAGTTCATGAGACACATTCATTTTCTATACTATGGAATTCTTACCTTTATCTTTTAAATCTATAGTTGAAGGATGCCTCCGCGTAGAAGTTCGAGACAAAACAACTTCTACAACATCAGGGACGGAAGTTCAGCCGACCGAGCACTTCCGGTCATGGTAGGTAAACTGGCCAACCAGTCCTATCAATCGGGGGTCCAAGCAAATCGAATCCGCAAAGTCAACGTGGAAGTACAAGTTCACACAGCCGACATTCGCCGTCTGGATATGTTGCAGGATGACACCCATCTCCGCACCGATGCATTCCAAACACAAATGATTGCAGCCCTCGCAGAGTTAAGGGAACAGCAAGCCGCCTTTGATAGGCGTCTTATGGAATCAAAGCAATCGGATGCGGAGTCAAGCTCCAAGCGCAACACACGTTGCAAGTAGTACTTACGAAAACCTCAAATTTTGTTATAAGTTAGGACCTCGGCTAAAAGTTTTTACTTTCTTAAACCTTGTAACCGGAGACCCTTTTAAAGGTCAAATTTTTGTGATCGTTGTATCATCTATTATATTAATATAATTTGCACGCTATTATTACTACGTTGAGTATTTCGTTCAATCTTTAAAATATTATGGAAAAACCATACGCTTGTTCATATATTCGGATTTACGAATAACCTTCGTTCTTCTATCTTTGAGACTCATACTTTCATCTGTTGTTGAACTATAGCGATTTAGTTCATGAGGCACATTCATTTTCTATACTATGGACTTCTTACCCTTGTCTTTTCAATCTTTAGTTGAAGGATGCCTCCACGTAGAAATCCGAGACGAAACAACGGTGAGGAAGCACCAATACCACCACCACCTCCAACTCCTCAATTTGATGTTGTCATGTTCCAAGCAGCAGTCACTTCAGTTGTGGTGGCTGCCATGTCACAGATCAATACCCCTGTTACTACTGGTTCAGGAATTGGCATACACCCTTCCAACCATGGCGATAGTCATGGCTAACCCCGGGAGTGCACTTATAAAGACTTTACAAATGCTAAACCTCGGATGTTTAATGGAATGGGTGGTGTGATGATTTTAAGGCAGTGGATTGAACGGACGGAATCAGTCTTTGAAATCTGCTCCTGCCCCGAGCACAACAAAGTCAAGTTTGCAAATTACACACTTACTGATAGAGCTTTAACTTGGTGGAATGGCCATGTTAAGGCACTTAATCTGATAGTGGCGAATTCAATAAGCAGGGAGAGCTTAAAAATCATGCTGATGAAGGAGTACTATCCACGAGGAGAGATTCAAAAACTCGAGCACGAACTCTAGACTCTTGGAATGATTGGTACCGACATAGCAACTTATACCAACAGATTCTGCGATCTGGCAATCCTTTGCCCATATATGATTGCTCCTGAGAGCAACAAAATAGAGAGATACATTTGGGGACTGTCGCCCCAAATTCAGTCAAGCGTGTTAGCTTCAAACCCAGACACTTTTGAAAGTGCCAAAGAGCTGGCACAATCGCTTATTGATCACGGAAATCATCAAAACTCAACAATTTCTACACCAGAGCCACAAAAGGGAAACAACAACAACAATAACAAGAATAGAGGATGGAATAAGGGAAAGGGTGGGTCTTCCCAAGAATCCTCGAAGAAACAACAACTAGTTACAGTAAATTCTGCTACTGTACCTACTACCGTTCCTACAAATCTCTACCCAACAAAGCCTTATGTGGGCAACCTCCCAAAGTGCACCAAATGCAATTACCACCACCATGGACCTTGTCGGGAAATGCAGTGCTCCAACTGCAACAGAAAGGGACACATTGTCCGTTTCTGCAAAGCCCCCGTAAAGCCGATCACTCAAGTTCCCAATGCTGGTGTAGGCCAAGCGTGCTACGGTTGTGGCGAGGTGGGCCACTACAAAAGAAACTGCCCGAAGGCAGCAAATACCGACAGAGTGGGACGAGTTTTGACTATTGGTCACGAAGAAGCCGTAGCTGATCCTACAGTAGTTGCTGGTACGTTTCTTCTCGATAATTCATATGCATGCATACTATTCGATAGTGGAGCAGAGAGAAGCTTCGTGAGCCAAAACTTTATTCACTTACTTAAACATAAACGTAGCATGTTAGAAGAATCATTCACTGTAGAAATGGCAAATGGAAAAATGGAAAACACTAACTGCATATACATGAGTTGTACATTAACTTTAGACGGTCACTCTTTCCCAATCAACCGCATGCCAGTCCAAATTAAAAGTTTTGACATCATAGTTGGCATGGATTGGTAAAGTCTTCTTCGCGCCGACATCATGTGCTTTGAAAAAGCCGTTTGTCTAAATCTCCCCAACAATGAAACATTAGTAATTTACGGCGACAAATCAAGTACAAACCTTTGCATCATTTCGTGCATCCAAGCTCGAAAGTGTTTGCGGAATGATTATCATGCATTTCTTGCATACATCGTCGATACGAGTCGGGAAGTAAAGGATATTAACAACATTCCAGAAGTACGCGACTTCCCCGATATCTTTCCAGAAGAACTACTGGGATTACCACCACAACGCCAAGTTGAGTTCAGAATCGACTTAGTTCCAAGGGCTACCCCAGTAGCAAAATCTCCTTATCGTCTGGCACCAGCAGAGATGCAAGAACTTTCCAGTCAGCTTAACGAACTCCACCAAAAAGGATTCATTAGAACAAGTTTCTCACCTTGGGGAGCACCGGTCTTGTTTGTGAAGAAGAAAGACGGATCGTTCTGTATGTGCATCGACTATCGAGAGCTGAACAAACTTACTGTCAAAAATCGTTACCCTCTGCCCCGCATTGACGACCTATTTGATCAACTTCAAGGAGAGACCCACTTCTCGAAGATAGATCTACAATCCGGATATCACCAATTACGAGTGCTAGAGGAAGATGTTCCCAAGACAGCCTTCCGAACCCGTTATGGACACTACGAATTTGTAGTGATGCCGTTCGGATTAACCAATGCACCAACGGTATTCATGGACCTAATGAATAGAGTGTGCCGTCCTTACTTGGATCAGTTCATCATCGTCTTCATCGATGATATACTTATCTACTCCCGAAGTAAGGAAGAACATAGTCAACACCTACGAAGAGTTTTAGAAACACTACGATCGGAGAAGCTCTATGCGAAGTTCTCTAAATGTGAATTTTGGATTCGAAGATTCGAATTTTTGGGCCACGTTGTTAGTGAAAAATGGATACATGTGGACCCCTACAAAATTAAGGCCATTAAGAACTGGTCGGCACCGAAGACACCTACAGAGATTCGTCAATTTCTAGGTCTAGCTGGCTACTATCGCAGATTCATAAAGAACTTCTCTAGCATTGCAAAACCTCTTACTACATTAACCCAGAAAGGCGTGGACTTTGACTGGGAAGCAAAACAAGAGAAGGCGTTTCAAACATTGAAACATGCCTTGTGCACCGCACCGATACTATCCCTCCCCGAAGGGATAGAAGACTTCGTAGTGTATTATGATTCATCAAATCAAGGACTTGGTTGTGTTCTTATGCAAAGAGGGAAAGTTATTGCATATGCCTCCCGTCAGCTTAAGATACACGAAGTCAACTATACAACACACGATCTTGAATTAGGAGCAGTGGTATTTGCTCTGAAGATCTGGAGACACTACTTGTACGGAACGAAGAGTACTATTTACACCGACCACGAGAGCCTTCAACACATTTTCGATCAAAAGGAGCTCAACATGCGACAACGACGATGGTTCGAGTTACTTAATGATTACGAATGCAAAATTCATTATCATCCTGGCAAGGCCAATGTAGTAGTTGACACCCTCAGTCGAAAAGAATACACTAGTCGGAGAGTCAAATCTATGAATATGAATATCCATTCCCACTTATCCACACAAATTAAGGAGGCTCAACTGGAAGCTTTGCAACCCAAACATGTGATGGGTGAATCCCTGAAAGGAATGGAAAAGAATCTAGAAATCAAGGGTGGCGAAGCCTATTATCTCATGGACCGTATTTGGACACTGAGACATGGTGGTTTCAGAAATGTGGTCATGACCGAAGCACACAACATGAGGTATTCCGTTCACCCAGGTTCAGATAAAATGTATCTAGATCTTAAGAAACTGTACTGGTGGCCTAACATGAAAGTAGACTTTGCTACCTATGTAAGTAAATGTCTTACTTGCGCTAAGGTTAAGGTCAAGTACCAGAAACCTTCAGGATTACTACAAAAACCAGAGATACCGGAATGGAAATGGGAACGGATTACTATGGATTTCATAACCAAGTTGCCCAAGACAACGGGTGGAGTTGATACCATATGGGTCATTGTCGACAGATTGACCAAATCCGCGCATTTTCTACCAACCAAGGAGACTGACAAGATGGAAAGGCTTACAAGAACTTACATAAGGGAAATAGTGTGATTGCATGGTGTTCCGATGTCCATTATCTCCGATAGAGATAGCAGATTTACATCAAGGTTCTAGCAATCACTACAAAGTTCCATGGGGACTAGACTAGACATGAGTACAGCCTACCATCCAAAAACAGACGAGCAAAGTGAGAGAACGATACAAACTTTGGAAGATATGTTGAGAGCCTGTGTGATTGACTTTGGAAAGGCATGGGATGTCCATTTACCCCTTGTCGAATTTTCATAAAACAATAGTTATCATACGAGCATAAAGGCTGCTCCATTTGAAGCCCTCTATGGCCGTAAGTGCATGTCCCCTCTGTGCTGGACTGAAGTTGGTGACACACAGTTAGCTAAAGGATGAGATACTGAAAATACTCTCACCGGTCCGGAAATCATACGAGAAACGACAAAGAAGATCGTTCAGATTCGTGAACAGTTGAAAGCATCTAGAGACCGATAGAAAAGCTACGCTGACCAATGGAGGAAACCTTTGGAATTCCAAGTAGGAGACCCTGTTCTATTGAAACTCTCACCGTGGAAAGGCTTAATACGATTTGGAAAGCGTGGAAAGCTAAATCCAAGATACATAGGGCCTTTCGAGATTCTCGCTAGAATCGGCCCTATAGCTTACAAACTTAATCTACCACGTGAACTTAGTAACATACATCCAACCTTCCATGTATCGAACTTGAAAAAGTGTTTGTCCGATGAGACTCTTGTTATCCCACTCGACGAGATCGAGATCAACAAGAGCCTCAACTTCGTGGAATAACCGGTAGAAATCATGGACCGAGAGGTCAAACAAACGTAACAAAGTCGCATACCCATCGTGAAAGTCCGTTGGAATGCCAAGCGAGGACCTGAATTCACATGGGAACGCGAGGATCGGATGAAACAAAGTACCCACATCTTTTTCTCTAATTCACATGTATCTTTCTTACCTTAAATTTCGGGACGAAATTCCCTCTAACAGGGGGATGATGTGACAACCCGATATTTCAACTCTATGTAACGACCTAAAAAGTCAAGTATTGTAACCACATTTGTTATAATGAAATTAACTTCGCAAATAAAATATCCAAAAATCACTAATTAAATTACCTATTATGTTAGATATCATTAAACTGTGATCGTACGTAAAAAGAACGCCCAAATCTGACTTCGTATAAGGAAGTTATGAATTTTCCAAGTTCGGCTTTGCAACGGACAGCTAAAAACTCGAAACGGAGATCGAGCGACTTTTGACCGGAATGACCTAAATGAGAATCGAAGCTCTTGACAATGGTTTTTCAACGGTAAAAAGTTTGGCAAAAACAGACGTCAGATAATGAAGTTATGAATTTCTAACGAAATTTTCTTACCGCGACCTTTTAAAAATAAATACTAAAAATAATTTCAAAAGTTGCCGACGGAATCTAAACGAAAGTTGTAGATTATAGTCTCACCTACGTGTGGATATAAAGAACGTCGAAAACGGAGTTCGTATGAAGAAGATATGAATTTTTGAAGTTTATTAAATAATAAAAATATAATTTTTATATTTAATTTCGGTATTATCCGAAGGCTGAGTCACGGGCCAAGTACGCCTAGCGTACACGCGTACGCCCAGCGTACTCGAGGCCTAGGCCTCGGATCGTCCACGTCCCCCCTATGCGAGGCTATGCCCCGTCCCATCCGGAGTCTGAAGCAGTAGAGGATGCGGTCATGCATGACGCACGAGTACGCCCAGCGTACCGAGGCGGTTCCCACCCCCTATAAAAGGGATGCGAGGGTTCCAAAGAAAAGGGCCAATTCCTCTCGTCTTTCTTGCGTTTTTGCCTCGTTTTCCGTGCACGTGCTATCCCAAAGTCCCGGTTACCTTGCTCAAGTCCCGAAGGTCGTTTGTGCTCCCGAGATTCCCGAGAATCCCAAGAAAATCCGCTTTCTCGAGTCGAAATTATGCTCGGTTTTCATCTCGCCTTCTTCGATCTTTCAAGTGAGTTCATACCCTTACAATCCACACTTTTAAATGTTTTATAAATACTTTTATATGCTTTTAAGAGAGGGGGGGGATACAACTAAAACACTCGATTATTATCGTGTGTTATATAACAAAGTTTCATTATACGCTTTTTATCAATAGAATCATATGTGATTTATAACTATTATAGAGAAACTTTCGTATGTAAATTATACCACGATAACATCTTATCTTTTGAAATAAGAAATGATTTATGTATTTATGTAAATCAAACACTCTGTTTATACTATAGGTATATGTGTCCAGTTTTGGCACTACAAAAATTATACTTTTCATAACAAGTGAGCATTTTCACTAGGGATTATTATACAGACGAAACGCACTTTTAGAAAACTATAATAGGTATAGTTTTACGAGAACACTACGAACTTTTACAAACTGGAAATATTATTTCAAGAAGTTAATTTCATATACAAGAACAAACGAACATTTTCACACGTAAATCTGTTTTATACTAAGTTTTGTGAGACATTAAACTTCACGTACGCTTGAGTACACATTTCAAGTCATGTATTATATACTAGAATCCATTGGAAGGGGAGCATGGTGTTTGTGTATAGATCTATACGGGATTGACAACCCCGCACCCTGACTGTTAGCTATAGTACACCATTTGGGGTGACAAACGTCAAAACATTCCAACGCTTGAAGAACGTTGTGTATAGGCATTTCTAGTCAATAGCATGGTTATAAAACTCACACAGAGTATTAAAAACACATTGATTTACGGGGTTTTTCAGACATATTGGAGGTTTTATACGTACATAAATTAACTACTTTAGGCATGAAAAACCTAATTGGGATACAAGTTTGGAACTTCTAAACCACTACTCACAAATGGGAAAACATCAATTTTCTAACAAACGTTGGTCTTGATTTAAGGCTACATTTATACCAGTAGGAAATATAGGATTTTCTAGAAACTAACAAACAAAAGCAAACCATTTCATTTTAGTTCATACAAATACTATCATTTAATACTTATGAAAGTCACCAGCTTAAATGCTGATCTACTGTTTCAAAACTACTTGTATGTCCCAGGAACTCAGTAATTGCAGGTACCAAACACCTTTTTGAAGAAGGAATGTTGCGGCGCCAATTTAAATTCATATTTTTGGCATCATATTGTAATTGGTTTTGAACATGTACTCTTTTAACAATGTAAACTTTCAATTATACATATGATGGTTGTATTGTTTTCTTTACTATGTATTCATTTGTTACGTTACCACATGAAGTCATCCGCCCCCGAACGTTTCAACCGTTCTGGTTTGGGGGTGTGACAACTGTTAGAAAACCTAATTACCAATGGTTGCCTAAAATAAGTTCCAATTCATCATCATTATCCTCTGGAAAATTAGTAAATAATGATAAATCTGAAAAGGCAATGGGTTCACCCAGGAAAGTGATGACCTGGGTTCCCAAATCTGAACGATCCCGCACATTTGCAGGGACAGTTGCGGGGGAATGTCGTCAGACCTTGGTTCGTCGACAGCGGCTGCTCCCGGTAGATGACAGGAGATATCTCTCAACTGAACAACATTCAATCTTTTAATGGGGGGTATATTTCCTTTGCGGGTGGAGAAGGTGGCAAGATCACTCAGAGAGGAACCATTACAAATGGAGTGTTAAGTTTCGAGAATGTCAACTTTGCTCCCGAGTTAAAGCATAGTTTGTTGAGTGTGTCTCAAATATGTGACAAAGGCTATTCTACACATTTCACTAACAAGGAATGTATGATTCTCAAGCCATGCGTTGTCATCCCAGAAGAATGGATTCTTGTCAAATCTAAGAGGGATGAAAATGCTTACATCATTGATATGAATAGCAACCTTCCAGAACAAGTTACGTGCCTCTTTTCAAAGGTCTCAGAACAAAATGCAATGTTGTGGTACCAAAGACTCGGTCATGCTAACGCCAAAAACCCAAAATCGTCTTGTTAATAATGAGATCGTCCGTGGTTTGCCTGTCAAAGACTTTATAACTTTTGAAAAGTGTGTTTCATGTGCACAAGGAAAACATCATAGAAAACCACACTTGCAGAAACATGTTAACTCGGTCAGTCAGGTACTTCAATTGCTGCATATGGATCTATTTGGACCATTCAACGTTCTCAGCATTAACAAAAATTCGTACTGTCTAGTTGTGATTGATGACTTCCCTCGTTTTACGTGGGTTTTCTTTCTATCCAACAAAGCTAGGGTTGCTGATCTAATTAAGAAATTCATTGTGTTGATTGAGAACCAAACTAACAATCGGGTGAAGGCGCTTCATACCGACAACGGAACAGAGGTCAAGAATTCTATTCTAGATCATTTTTGCGCAGAAAAGGGTGTTATGCGTCAATACAGCTCCGCTCACACCCCTCAACAAAATGGTGTTGCTAAAAGGACGATGCAAGGACGATGATGTGTGACTCCAAGTTACCGGTATTCTTTTAGGCTGAGGCGATTAACACTGCTTGCTACGTTCAGAATCGTGTGTTGATCAACAAATCTCAGATGAAGACTCCGTATGAGATTTTATATGGTTACAAGCCTTCATTCAGTCATTTCCGTGTAATTGGATGCCCTTGCACCCTTCTTCACTTAGAGACAAACCCAAAGTTCAATGCCAAATTCGATGATTGTTACTTAGTAGGGTTTGCTGCATGCACCACATATAGGGCCTATAATAAGAAGACAAAGCAGGTTGTGGAATCTTATGACGTGCGCTGGTTGGAGGAGAATGAGACGGATGCTCGAGTGGGTCAGGATCGGTTGTTTGATTACACATTGCTTTTCAAGTCCATAAATGTGTCTTCGGATAGCTCATCTGGATCTTTCTCTGGTTCGAAGAATGTTTTTGAAGACGAAGACGAAGAAGTTATCTACAGACCCCCAACGATATCCTCTTCACCATATGAGGGGGAGTCCTCTGTACCACCTGATAGTCCACAATCTCCAGCTCATAATGATACTCCTGATGCTGAGACTACACCACTTACTCCCGTAGAAAGAGAGTTCATGTCTAGAGATGCTTCCGCTGTCACTTCAACCTTTATGGAACTACTCTTTCCTAAAAACATTTCTAATGAGTTTATAGCAGAGTCATATGGTGTGGAACAATAAGCAAATGAATGAGGTGTCAATATTCACAATCTTCCTGTCTCGCTTAATGATATTAGCCAGGAGATACCCTCAAGGATTCAATGTGATCATCCGATTGAGAACATCATTGGTCAGCTGGGTGATGGCGTTATAACCAGGAGTCAGAGTGGAGATGTTAATACTTGTCTTTACTCTTGCTTTATCTCTCACATAGAGCCCAAGAATGTTCAAATGGCTCTGAATGAGCCCAGCTGGGTAGATGCTATGCATGAAGAGTTACACCAGTTTGAAAAACTCGGGGTTTGGAAATTGGTTGAGTTGCCAAAGGGAAAAAAGTCTCTTGACACACGTTGGGTCTATCGAAACAATCAGGATGATTCAGGGGTTATAGTGCGAGATAAAGCTAGATTGGTGGTTCACGGGTTTCAACAAGTCGAGGGTCTTGATTACACTGAGGTTTATGCTCTAGTAGCTTGCTTGGAGGCTATTCGTATCTTCCTTGCATATGTCTCTTACATGAACTTCACTGTTTACCAAATAGACGTCAAGACATCCTTCTTATATGGCAAAGTGAAGGAAGAAATCTACGTTGATCATCCCCCAGGGTTCGTTGACTCGAAGTTTCCTAATCATGTCTACAAGTTGGACAAGGCATCGTATGGGTTACATCAAGCTCCTCGAGCGTGGTATGCGAATCTTACAAAGCACTTGCTCGAGCATGGATACTCTCGTGGAACAATCGATCAAACTTTGTTTATCAAGCATGTCGGTAATGATCAGATTCTGGTTCAAATCTACATTGACGACATTATTTTCAGTTTGACCAGTCCGCAGCTATGCAAGGAGTTTGAAGGCGTTATGAA
This sequence comes from Lactuca saligna, assembly GCF_052625555.1. Classification (NCBI taxonomy): domain Eukaryota; kingdom Viridiplantae; phylum Streptophyta; class Magnoliopsida; order Asterales; family Asteraceae; genus Lactuca; species Lactuca saligna. The sequence goes on along the minus strand of NC_136424.1, from coordinate 231,864,285 downwards.
AAACCGGTTTGAGATGAGTTCGTTGGGAGAAATGACCATGTTTCTGGGGCTTCAGTTCAAACAAAATTCAATCGGAATCCTGCTACATCAAGCCAATTATGTGGAGGATATTCTTGAGAAGTTCGGGTTTCAAGACACTAAACCTGCATCGACGCCGATGGATGAAAGACCTCTTCTGACTCCAAACTGATGGCGACTCCGTAGATCAGACACTCTACAGATCGATGATTGGATCGTTGATGTATCTTACTGCAAGCCATCCAGACATCATGTTTGCAGTTTGTCAATGCGCGTGTTATCAGGCTAATTCGAAACTTTCACATCTTATTGCTGTCAAAAGAATTTTTCAGTATATCAAAGGCAGCCCAAAATTGGGTCTTTGGTATCCGAAGAATTCCGAATTTGATTTATATTCTTTTGTTGACAGTAATTATGGAGGCTGTGAACTTGACAGGAAATCTACTTCAGGAGGGTGTCAATATCTTAGTGACAGGCTAGTGTCGTGGCGGTGCAAGAAACAACACACTGTCTCAACCTCAACAGCGGAAGCGGAATATGTTGCTGCATCTGCTTGTTGCTCCCAAGTTATCTAGATCCAACATCAGCTGTTGGACTACGGCTTAAATTACTTAGAAACCCCTATTTACTGTGATAATGAGGTCGCGATTCAAATTGCCGAAAATCTTGTCCAACATTCCAAAACCAAGCACATTTATATTAAAATTCATTTCATCGGAGATTGTTTTGAGCGTTCACTCATCCGGCTGGAACAGGTTCCCACTGCTAATAATGTGGCGGATCTATTCACCAAGCCTTTTAACAAAGCTCGATTTATGTGCTTGTGGGATTTTTGAAAATGATTCGTTTTGAGGATTAAGTTTTTCTGTTTTTTTTTTTTTTACTTATTTTAAGTTTTTTATATTTTTTTATTTCATTTTCTTAATTTTTATTTTCTAATTTTTTATAGATAGGTTAGTTTAAATTTGCGCATTTTTATTTCATTTTTATTTCATTCTCACCCATGCACAAATTTAGGGGGGAGAAATAATCAAAAATCCAAAAACAATAAAAAGTCCAGAAAATTAAAAAAAATGCTGCTAATAGTCTTGTTTGTAGGTATTGTGATGGGAAGTGATATTATCAATTGATAATGGGCAATCTGAATCTGCGTAATGTACCAAAATTGAAGTGTCTACACTCTGTGTTCGATGCGTTAGTAGGCACGAAAGATTTTAAATGGACTTGACTAGGAAGATTTGAACTTAAGGAATTCAAGGACTTGATGAATATTGAACTAGTTAGATCCGTTTAGCCTGAAAATACGATGCTCGGATAGGTTGAGCAGAGACATGAGAATCTACTGGTCACATTAAATGAACCAGTATCTAGAACTGTGGATTAACTTTTCCTCGATGTGTGGATTCGGTCCTTAATTCCAGCATTGTTGGGGTGACTGGGGAATTCCGATAAATTAGGTCTGTAGAATGTTATTTTCTTTCTTTCTGTCTGTTAGTCATATGTTTCCTCCTCTGCGTGATCAAGAGATCCGACCTGGACTGTAACATATACAATTCTATCTCTCTGCATCTTCTTTCTATGCAATTCTTTTTATCTATTAGTCATATATTGTCTCCTGTGCGTGACTTACAATCCGACCTGGTACACAGTATATGCATCATTCTCTTCTCAATCCCTCTAAAACTTCAGTTAGTCATATGTTTCATCCTCTATGTGATTGGAAGAGATCTGACCTGGATGTATAGCATATGCATTCTAAATTTATCTTCTCTCTTAATAATTGTCTGCTCACCCGGTGTAAGGAGTATTCTGGAAGTCCTTGATTGCTGGAGCATATCAGGAAGCGGGAAACATGTTCTAGTACAATTAAAATTGAACACATACAGATTGTCTGTAGATCTCGTTACTCAATTTAGGTGGACAACAATATCCCTGGTTATAATCAGCTAAATGGTCCCAAGGAAATTTATTTAAGAATAAGGGCTCAAAATGTCGTGTCATTCTTAAATTGTCCAAATTCTGTCACAAATATTTCGTGCTTAAGTGGACCATAATACCTGCGATCGATCAGACAAAGATATGAAAATAAGGGTGCTGACAAGTGGATTAGGGTTGTCCAACAACTTTGATCCCAGTGTCACAAAAATTATTTTCAGTAATTAAAATATTTTTTAGGTTGTTTATTTTATTTATCTTATTTTATTTTTATTTTTATTTTTTTTATTTTTTATTTTTATTTTTATTTATTTATTTAAGTGTTAAAATTTAATTGTTACTTTTAAATTTGGAAAATTTATTTTATTTTATTTTTATTTTTATTTTAACCCTCAAAAGTTTTGTTTTTGAAATTTTTTGAAAATATTAGACTGTGTCTTACACTATGTCGTCAGCAGGTAAAAGTGTCAAAGGTATTTAAAGGGTTTACAGGTTGGATTCCGGCCGCAAATTCTCTCTCTCTCTCTCTCTCTCTCTCTCTCTCTCTTTGAAATTGTTTTCTGTTTTTTGTGAAATTGCTCCAATCACTTCAAAGGTACCATGATTCCGACGATAGATATGTGTTTAATTCTTGGATTTGACAAGTTTTGAGCCTAGAATCGATGAAAAAGGATTCGTCGGAGTTTACGGCCCAAGCTTACGACCGTAAACTCCGTTTGCGGCCCTGGGCTTACGGTCACGAGTTTACGGTCGTAAACCCCATATTGACTGTGAACTCCTAGGTGACTTTAAACTTAAATTTTCTTAAAAAAATAATAAAATAATTCATTTTGGGCTCGAATTTAAATCATTTAAAATATTATTTGCTCAAATATCTTTCTTGTCTTACTTAGTATGTTTTAATGTAGTTCAAATGGCAGCCTTAAAGTTCGCAGACATGCAAAATCTGGCAATGGTACTGGCAGATCCTCCAGTGGCCCATATAGATTTCAAGTCAATGATTCATGGTCTGAGAGAATGTTGTTTGGCCTCCGCCATCACCATGAACACTGTTGTTTATCAGAAAATTATAAGAGAGTTCTGGCAGACTGCCAAAATGACAAGAGACAATAATGGCGCAGTGACTTTAGATGCAATCGTTAAAGGATGCAAAGTTGTGATCGATGAGCAGTTCGTTAGAGAGACATTGTTGATCAATGACCTACCGAGTTTTCCCACTGAAATTGGTATTGAAGATGCTCGGAAAATTTTTTAAGAAGATGGGGTATGAAGGCGATTCTCTTCCTACAATGAAAACATTTCTGCCACCCTATTGGAGATTCCTAGCCCATGTGTTCGTGAGCTACATCTCCGGTAGGAGGTCTGGTGCGGATGAAATATCCCTGAGAAACACTGGAGCTATCGTTTCTCATGCTGCAGGAATTGGCTTCAACTTTTCAAGGTTTATCCTGGACGAGTTTGTGGTCAACATCAATGTGTAACAACCCGAAAATTCGTATCATTGCTTGTAACCCTTTTTGTAACTCATTTCGATAATCCAAACGCCGTTTCCAATTTCGTTTCCGATCTCGTCATTTAATTAGGTCATAATTGTGGGACTTCTATTATGACTTAATGAGTGTCTAAACATGTTTAGAACTCACATTAGCACTTCATATTAATAATTGGAAACATTTTAGAATCGACCATATCGGGTTACGGTAACTAAATCGGGTGCGACCAAAAGCACCGTATAACGCCGGTATCGGGTAGAATTTCATCGTGTCCAAATCCTGAACACTATTTAAAGTGACCTAAGCTTCCATTTGAAGCTTTTGCTTCATCTCACTACTCTCTCTCTCTCTGTCTCTCTAACCTCTCTCCTCAACCAAAGATTCAAGGTCCAAAACATTGATTTAAGGCTCCAAATCTTTGAGGCAACATCCCTAGCTTGTTGTATAACCTCTTAGGCCTTCAAATTCGTGTTTAATCTATCATTTTGGACCTGGAACATGTGTTTAAAGCCAAGGAGCATGTTTGGGCCGTAAACATGTAATATTTGGGTTTTTGAGCAATTTAACCCCTCCAAACCAACATTGGGACTTAGATATGACCTTATGGCTTACAAATCCGGACTTAGAACACCCTAGACATGGATTTTGAGGTAAAAATTAGAGTTTACGGCCAAGGAATGTGCTTGGGCCATAAACCACTCAAACATGGGGAGTAAACTCATTTAAACATGTTAGAAAGCCATGTAACTTCACCAAAAGCCTTGGAATAAATCCTAGAATCATCTAAAAATAGTTTGGGGACCTTAAACATGTCAAACACCTTCCAATTAGGTGTTTACGGCCAAGGCACCCCAAGAATATATTCATGGGCCGTAAACTCCATTTAACATGTCAAATGGTACCCTAAATTCATACCAAGGCTTGGAAAATTAGTTAGAATCACATGTGATTGTCCTAGATTCACAAAATAATTATGGATTGAGCTTGGGGGAGTTTACGGCCGTAAACTCCATGTTTACAGCCGTGAACTCCCATAAATGGTGTATATGTTGATATAATCCATTCCTTGACTTTAGAAAAATCCATTCTAGCATTTCCCATGTCCATTTAAGCCATTTAACACTCAAAATCACCCAAACATAAGTTCACGGCCGTGAACTCATGTATGTAGGGGATATATGGCTGAAAATTCGTTAGGGAGTTTACTCTTGAGGAGTAAACTCAATTCCCAAGTCCCTCACATCATTACACGTCCGTAGATGTCACCCGGGTCACTCCAAACACTTGTTTTGAAGTGTTTTCGCTCATTTGAGTGTATTATCATATCTAATTAGTGGTTTAAAGTCTAATTAGATACCTTTGGATACCATTTCATAATACATAGGAACCTCGCGTGTTAACAAGCCCCGAACCAACGCTTAGCATCCAAATCGTCGCGTTTTCTCGTCCGGTGAGTTCATACCCTTACCCTTTTTCACTGTTTTTCACTGTTTTCAAGGGGGGAATACAAGCAAAGTACAATGCTTAATTGTACATAAAAACTTGTTTTACAAGTTTGCATTTCATAATTCATATGCTTTTGACACTGATAATCATAACAGATAACCGTTTGAAACTTACAGGATACTCATATACATTATTTGTGAAATTAGTTATAAGCTGTTATGTTTATTATTTCACAAATGGTTTCCACATTTTTATCAGTTAAAAGCATGACATTTGAACCTTTACATAAGATTTTGTACACTATTTTGTCCTCGGTAACACTCCATAGAGATACGCGAGTGGAGGATCATCGTATTATTACTAGTAAATTTGTTAGTCCTATATAATTGGAGACACGTCCTCGGTGAACACTCCACAGAGATACGCGAGTGGAGGACCGCAACCGTAACCAGAATCTCTTAGATAAAGGAGCGTGACTTGAGTGTATAGATCTATACGGGGCTGACTACCCCACACCTGGCTGCTAGCTACAGCCGAACCGAAATGGTTCAAGGGTGACGAAAGTCATAAGGTGATATGGACTACTTATTGCCATATTTAGTCTATTGTATGGTTATGGGACTCGCAATTAGGATAACAGAGATTTACTTAATAGTAATAATGAATAAAGTAATTAATTTACTTTGTAAATATTAGTTTTATATACATGTTAAAACTAATACATTTCACAAGATAACCAGGTTTTCAATATACATCTTCACATTGGTATAATGAATAAACCGAAATGGTTCATGGGGAACATTGTACATAACCAGAAAAGTGTAACAAACCAGATAACTTTACATTCACAAGAGTAAACATGTTTTTAGTGTACAACCTTACATTACATTTTGGGAATTCAATAACCAACCTTTTTAAGAAAATATGGGATTTTCTTGGTGTGTGTAACATTTTCAGTAACGGACAGGAAACTTGTACATTTTTTACAAAACAAAACCGCTTATGAACTCACCAGCGTTATGCTGATTTTCAAACCGCTTCTATTCTCAGGTCAGCGTTAGATAGGTACCCGAAGATCCTTTTGTTCGAAGACGGAGTGCTCAGAAGACCCGTTTCTTTTTGTTCATATATACTATGTATCACTTGTATAACTTTACTTTTGAAACAAATGTAAACTTTTCTATATGTAATGTAATGGTTGTTTTACTTTACTTACTATGTGCATTGGATTTGATACACAACGTAGAGTCAACCCCGGAAATGTTTCCGCCTTCGGTTTTCGGGGTGTGACACAATGTGCTTGACCAGAAGAATATAGAGCTCAGCATTCAAGTCGAAGATCTTTTAAGAGAGAATGCAAATATGAAATTCAAGCTTCCGATCTTCAGGATGATCGGGCAACAAAGACCAAGAAAATCTCTGAGCTTCAAGCTCATTTTAATCTCCTGGCCTCTAGTTATTTTTATTTAAAGAAGAAGATTGAAGAAGATCTTGGTGCCAAATATAAAACATCTGCAGATGAGTACAGAATCAATCTTCATACTCAAGCTCATCCTATTGTCGTGCCAACCGTTCAAACCTTACGGGACATCGACCTTTTTGAAGAAGAGCCCGCTCATGCTCCACATATTGCATAAATTATTCGTGATAGACAAGATAAAGTTGCTCAAAAGGGACAACTCTTGTTCAAGAGGAGTTCCGACAAAAATGCACTAGGGAATCAACCAGCAATCACTGTTACGAATCTTGAGGTTGTGAGTTTTAGAGATACGTATGGTGATCGGTCAGGGATCATTTCTTGGGGATTTCATGATACCCAAAGCATGTGGATCGTGCGGAGAAAGAGTGGAAACATGGAGTTCTACAAAGATTTTCATGATTTCAATTCGTGGACCAGGGTGGATCTTTCAGAGCTATCCCAATCTCCTTTTGCAGAACCCTCAGATAATACAAGCAACTCATTTCAAACATTTTCTTGAAGATCAACTGAAAAAAGGGTTTTCCTTCAATGAAGATTGTTGAGTCTGTCATAAAGCATTATCCTGATGTCATAGATCCCAAAACTGGTCATCCACTTCATGTGGTGATGTGGCCTGCAACCAATCAAGTCAAAAAAATCCTTGTGCTTCAAAGTTACCCAGATGGATCCCTAAGCTCCATGCTTTATTGGGTATTCGACGAGACTACAGGGTCTGCTGTTATCAAACTCAAAGATGGATGCATCCGTCTGTATGATCGAAGGGATTTGATCCAGTTCAGGAAATTGGGCATTCATCATTTGATCCATCATCAAATTAAAGTTGTTGAGGAGATTTTTGAGCAAGCCACAAAGGAATACACGTCCACGGTTGTTGAGATAATTAATAAACGCATGTGGAATGGGGCAATGGGGCAGGCAGATGTGATGGTGATTGACAAAGATTAACTCCAAGCTAGCACCAAACCAAGGGGGAGATTGAAGGGTCTAATTAATGGTTTGGTCTAGGCTTTCATTGTAATAGGTTCTTTTGGGTATGTAAGCAATTTTGGTAGCTTATTATAGTTTACGACCATGGTTAGAGTTTACGGCCGTAAACCCAAGTCGGCCCAGGTCACTATATATAGAGGTATTGTAGTCCACTTAATGGTTGTTGATGCCATAGAGTTCACGGTTGTTATAAACGAGTTGTACCAGACATTTTTCATTAATAGAAGCGTGTGCAAGCTTGTTCTGATTTCTGTTTCTACTCCATTCTTATTATTGTTGATTATTTTGTTTGCTTGATCACTGGTAAGATCCGTTTCAGGACCTTACATTTATACAAACTCAGTGACTAGTTTTCAATAAAAAAAACATGTTTATGAACTCACTAGCTTTATGCTGTTACGCTTTCAAAACCGCTTGTATTCTCAGGGCAACGATAGATAGGTACCTTCAGCAGCTTCTGGAAAAGACGAAGCATTTTTGGAGTCTCGTCTTTATCTTTTTCTATATATAGTTTGTACGAACTATGTCTTCAAACAGATGTAAATATTCATATTGCAATGTAATGCTTATGTTTACTTTGATTGCTATGATATACGATTGTTGTGATACTACGCATGACGTCACCCGCCCCCGGACATTTCCGTCGTTGCTTTTCTGACGGTTCGGGGGTGTGACAGCTTGGGAAAAGTTTTGCTATGAAAGACTTGGGAGAAGCTGCCTACATACTTGGTATTAAGATCTATAGGGATAGATCTAGGTGACTAATAGGACTTTACCAAAATACATACTTGGAAAAAATCTTAAGGAAATTCCAGATGGAAGAATCTAAGAAAGGATTCGTACCTATGCAACGTGGCACAGTTTTGAGTAAAACCCAATGTCCCGGTACTACTGAAGAACTGGACATAATGAGTCGAGTCTCATATGCCTCGTCTATAGGATTGATCATATACGTGTGATACGTATAAAGCCAGATGTCTCATAAGCCATTAATATGACGAGTCGTTATCAATCCAATCCAAGAGAAAGTCATTGGACCGCAATCAAGAACATTTTGAAATATCTTAGGAGGACTAAGTATATGTTCTTGGTTTATGGTGGTAAAGAAGAGTTAAGCATCAAAGGATATGTGGATGTAAGTTTCCAAACCGACAGGGATAATTTCATATCATAGTTTGGTTATATATTCATGTTAAATGGAGGAGCAGTGACTTGGAGAAGCTCCAAACAGGAGACTATAGCTGACTCAACTATAGATTCAGAGTATATTGCATCCAATGAAGTATCCAAAGAAGTAGTATGGCTCAAGAAGTTCATCAATGATTTAGGTGTTGTTCCTAGCATAGTCGAACCATTTGATTAATTAGTAGTTTAACTAATTAATAGTAAATAAATGAATATGGAATATTCCAGAATGATTTGAATTCCATAGATAATTACAATTAAATTTGGTAATTATCTCAAGGTTTTCAAATCACCTCCCTATAAATAGAGGGATCCAAATCTAGATTTAATACATGTGAAATGTAGCTTTTAGTCAAAATCTTGGAACCCTTCAAAACTATTGAATCGTAGGAAACATAGTTCCCATGACATGGACATTAAATTGCCACGACATGGCGAAACACATATTCGTATTTCTTGAATTTTTTCGTGGTTGAAGTTCGAAGGTGGTTCAGATTTGCAAGTGTTTTGCTTCTTGGGTGCGATTTCAGAAGAGGGACTCTTCGTTGGGTTCTCTAGTCCATTCAACTGGCTCGTCAAAAGAAGAAACCTACAAAGAAAGCAAAGGTATGATTCTATTGTGTTATATAAGTGCATAGATTAGTTGAGTTAGATCTTGTGTTTTAAGTCTTATATCAGAATTGTTTGTTGTTTCTGTTGCCCAATTATTGATCTTTAAGAGGCTCAAAACCCTTCAGTAATGTCCCATGGTGTCGATTTTAGTACGAATCTAAGATCCTATCCTTTATATTTGGAAGCCCCAATCTGTAAAGAGGGTGCATTGCTTTGGTTCTTCTATATTTTGAAGCCATTGAACTTATTTTTCTACTTCGAGTTGAAGATCTGGACTGAAATCATCCATATATTCAGCTAATGTTTGTGATTTTATAGGAGATCTTGGCTCATATCTTAGTTCATATGTACTCAATTATAAATACCACTTGGCCATTTTTTCTAACATCATTGGCTTTTTTATTACATTCTTAATTGGATAATTAGGTTTTACATAAATAGGATGAGTTTCAAAATAATGACGTAACTTGGTTGAAGCACATATAAGAGATAAGATTAGTTTTCAAGATGTGAATACCTGGTCCCAGAATTCAAGAAACTCTTACTTACATAATATACTGGATGTTGAGCACCATCTTGTTCATTTACCAAGACTATACTTGTTGCATTCTTGGATACACTCAGACATTGGAACAAGGGTTCTCCATCTTTAGGTTTGGCTAACCATAGGGCTGAAGATAAGTAATTTTTAAGCTCTTGGAATACCTATTCATGTGTTGTTATCCATTCGAACATTTTGTTATTTCTCAAGATATCATATAAAGGTTTGCATCTTTCAAATGCCTTAAAGATAAACCTATTTAGGTCTGCAACTCTACCTATCAACCTTTGAATATCTTTGGTCGAAGTTGGGGATTAAAGGCTCAAGATAGACTTGATTTTTTGTGGACTAGATTCAATTCCTCTTTTGTCACCATGTAGCCCAAGAATTCTCAAGCCAAAATGGCATTTGGAATGGTTAAGCTTCATGTTGAACTTGTCCAAGATATGGAATGCTTCTTCAAGATCTTGAAGGTGGTTCTCATATTTCTTGGATTTCACTACCATGTTGTCTATATAGACTTTCATGGCCCTTCCAAGTTGTTCTTTGAACATTTTGTTGACAAGTATTTGATATGTTGAAAATGCATTATTTAGTCTAAATGGAATTACTATATAACAATAGATACATGTTGCTGTGATAAAATCATATCTTCTTGGTCTGAAGAGCCCATCTGGATTTGTTGAATCCTGATGAAGCATCCATGAAGGTAAGGATTTCATGACTTACAGTGACATCAGCCAATGAATCTACATGCAAATGAATTGATTTTAGTGTATTTAGTTTATATTGTTTTGATTTGGAAACCTATACAGTGTAAATCTTTAATTGATTTGACAATTATTATGTGAAGATCTTAATATATGCTAGAGAGTAGTGAATTTCATTAGTTTATTAATGTTTTTTATTTACATGTTTACTTGAATGCCTTAATATTAATTTATTCAAATCTTCCACATTCGGTTATACTTCTTGAAGTAAGTAGTAACCTACACTCAGATATTCAGCAGTCAGTGGTACTTTATTGTTCTCTTATGTTGTCTGTAACTGGAAACAATAAAGGAAATATACAGGTATGACATGATGAGTAAGTGGTGTTTATGTAGTCAAAGTTTATTTGTTCCTTCTTCCCTAATACGAGAAGTGATATCATTGGGGCCCTCGATAATTTGGTGCTAACATCAAATGCATGGTTGTGCTCAGACCGAAATGACAATAGTAGGGTCCTTTAGGTTAGACACAAAATATAACTTAAGCATAATATGAAAAAATAAAATAAAATAAAAGGAATTAAAGGTTTTAAGTGTAATTAACTTTAATTCAAATTGGTAAGTATTTGCCCCTTAATTCAAGGATTGATATACTAATTTAAGTGGATAATGTGTACAAAAAAAAACCTAGTTGATACCCTCAAGTGAGGATTGGCCTCTCCCCCTTTTTCCCCCAACTCTTTCTCACTCTAAGGTTTTCTTTTCAATTCCCGATTTTGGAGACCTAGTTGCATTATTTGATCATTTCCCGAAGATCCAACGGTCTAAATGTCTTGATTTTTCGATAGATGCTTCCTAACATCCACAATAACATTATGTATGGTTGGATTGTCGAGATAAGCTATGTAGGCTCCAAAAACTCTAGTTTTGTTTGTTGGACAACAACATTTTTCTGGGTTCGATTTTGGTCACAACAAAGAGGACTTGTTGTTTTGCTTGATCATCCAAGTAAAAAATCGACCACAAACAAAGAGGTATACAATTCAACTCTCTCTCTCTCTCTCTCTCTCTCTCTCTCTCTCTCTCTCTCTCTCTCTCTCTCTCTCTCTCTCTCTCTCTCTCTCTCTCTCTCTAGGGTCTTTAATTTTGTTGCATCTAGTCATGAACTTGTGTTTGTTTGTAAAAATTATCATGTTCCAAAAAAAAAGGCCCTTCTATTTATAAAAATATCACCAGTTTGTTGTGATCAAGGGCATACTTCCAACAATTTTCCCATTTCAGATTGCAATTTGAGGCTTAAGAAACAATATATACTATAATAAATGAAAGTTTTTTTTGCCACATGTCTTTTTCTCCTTTATTTGGATACATGCCATTTTCTAAAACTTTTAAATTTTCTATTTTCCACTTGTCATTTTATTGTATTTTTCATTTTATTAAATTAAAATTCCACATTTAATATGTAAGGTAATATATATATATATATATATATATATATATATATATATATATATATAAGGTATTTATTAGAAAATGTTTATATATGTAATGTATTCAATATATTAAAACCTCATTAATTTTAATAATTCAAAAAATTTCTCATTTTTCTTATAAATTCAAACTTTTCAAATTGTTAAAATTTCATTTATTTTTTTTTAAATAAACTCATATAATACATGGGTCTCACACCTAGTATTTTAAGAATTAACAAGAATCATTTGGAACAATAGTGTTAGATATTTGCTTACTTCCTCCATGATCAATTCGTCAAAATCTTCTATTTATCAAAGATTGTGATGCCTTTTATAAATTTAAACAAAATAATCTTCTAATAAACATTTCGAAAATCGAAAAGGTAATACTATTGGTCCACGGCATTGGAGATTTTAGGTAATAAAATACGGAAAATCATGATCATATTTGAGTTTTAGCGTGTATTTTATTTTCTATAATTAATGTATTAATCAACTTGCGATATTATGTTTAGTTTTTTATTTTAAATATAGAGAGGGACCATCCAACATATATACTTTTGGTAATAGAAGTTTTGACGGATGCAACTCAAGATACCCTGTGAACTTCGACCTCATAAATTGTTAGAATTTATGTTAGTTACTTGGGTTTCTTGAAATATGTTGCTATATGTGTATATAAAAGATGATGCATAATTATCGTTTCAAGTGTAGACTATTATTTGCAATGCCATTTTACAACATGATTTTAAGTTAGACCTATTGTCATTTCAATTTGTTTGCAAACAGTGTATATTGAGAAAGCAACCGTACGCTTCTTTTCTAAAATCATTTACGCCATGTGAATGCAAAATGATATTTTCTTAAATAGAAAGAAAAATAAAAGATGCTATAATAAAAAATAGATCAAATGTTGACATACAAAGCATGCTATAATAAAAATTAGTATAATGCTTATATTAAAACGTGAAAGTACGACGGCTTTTTTAAAAGTAGAATAAAAAGAATAATGCTATTTATTAAAAAGTAGGTGAATTTTTATTTTAGGCCATGTGAAAATACAACGCTATTTGCCAAAATGAAGCTGATATTCCAGATTTTTATTAGTACAACGTTTATTTTCTGAAATAGAATAAAAGTAGCTATGATTAAAAGAAAAGGCTATTTGAAAGTACAATGCTATTCTTTTTCGAAAAAAGAAAAGAAAGTAGAAAACTATTTGGTGAAATAGAGTAAAAAGTAGTAAGTGTATGTTATAACAAAAAGGTGAAATGTTTTTAGGCTATAAGAAAATCCCTGGTGCTTGGTGTGGGCATGCACTACCTACCTACTACACAGGAGCGAGAGTAATATCAAAATATTCACCAATCTTATGTCGTGAAATCCAAAGTAGACATTCTCACATAAAAACCCAAGCTTGGAACAAGGGTGGGTAATTTAGTCTAGCCTATGTACATTACAAGGTAAAAATTTCTATATTGCATGAGGAAGATTTACAAATTTGTCATTGCCAGGAAATTCTTCAGGTCCATGGCTGAAAAATGTTCCAAGTTAGTAAAATATAGATAAAAAAGATGTTATTTATTTATATATTTGTTTATTACCTGAGGTTGCTTAGAGCAGACATCCTGTAGAGACAGCTAAACACTAGAACATGCAACCCGATCGTATAGAAAAATGCAAATGTTCGTGCGTATCTGCAAAATAATTATATATAAGGGTCAGAGAAATTATTTAAATTTTAAACTTGCATATTTCAAACGAGAACAATTATGGAATCGAGAACGCAAAAACAGGGTTTAGTCGTATGTGAATTGCTTAATCACATGTGATTAGTACATATAATAAAAGAACTATAATAAATAAAAAAACAAAGCAGTTCATATTTTTATAAAAAAAAAAAAAAAAATACTATCTTGATTTTAACTGTTAGTTTATGAGAATTAAAAATTAAAATTTTAAAAATATTAGAAAATTTTTGTTGATAAAAATAGCATTCCAAAATGGATGGTGAAACAAGAGTAATAAATAGGGAAGGGAAGGGAAGGGAAGGGAGGGGGATACTTGTTGCCAAGAAGAAAACGGCCACTGGTGAGTGTAATTTTGTCACGTAAACCAAGCTCCTTGTAGCGTTGATCCTTTTCCTGAAAGAAAGAAAGAAAGAAATAAGATGGATAAAATAATAGTATAGCGTAATGAAATGAAAAGAAGGAAAATATATACCTTTTTGGAGAATGCTGCAAAAGGGTTTATATCATCTTCGTATATTTTCTTATACTTGGATTCGACATCCGAGCTAAAACCACTTTCAAGATCTTCAGCCGACTGCAGCCAAATGCAAATCACACAATAAATAATCTGTCTCCAGGCAGGATGTGTTTTTCTTAGGACTTAGGACTTAGGACTATGTATATGTCTTTAGGACTATGTATATGTCTTTTATTTTGTAGCGACAACAAGATGTCCCACTCCCACATTATTCCACATTATTTTGGATGGGACTTTGAGGCTGTTTCAATCCCAAATACTGAACTTGGACTCGACAAGCTTTTTAGGAGGGACTAGGACTATTTTATATACTGAACGTGTGTGGCCCCTAACCTTTATTTTAGAATTTAGATGGATGTACAAATACGTACCTTCCTTGATGCTCTAGAGACTACTTTCTCTAGATTATAATCCTGTACATATCGCATCTTTCCATACAGTTTCACATTATCTGCTTTCGTCTTCTCCAGTTCACTTGTCACCATCCCTATCCTCTCCTTCAATTGCCTTATTTCCTAACACAAATAATAGTAACTCCTCTATTATTTTATTATAATATAATCAAATACTACCTACTACTTTCAAATAAAGATTTGTTTGATTGATTGATTTTTATTATTGAGCTAATCTAACTGGGTAAAGTATTGTATTGTAGATTTTGTAGCCATATTCAGTATAAATGAATTTAAGTGTGTGTGTGTGTGTATGGACTCATACCTCTTCAGTTTCACGCAAGCGTGCCCGAAAACGATCTCTTTGGTTACATATCACCTTAAGCATTGAATTTTGATCTTGGTCCGAGGAAACATGTTTTTTTTTATCTGCTGCTGCTGCATTCTATCAAAATCAAATAAAATCATTATCAACTGTTGTGTCAAAATTAACTTTCATATACTGTATTAATTAATAACTGCTGCATGCCATTGCCAGCCAAACATGGAGGGAAGGAAGAATCAAGACAAGACCGCACTTATTTGCCAAACAAACTTTCAACTTATTGGGCTGGCTGGGTCAAATGCAAGAAACAGGAGCCTACTTTCATTTCTTTTGTTCGTCTTTTCATTGTTTTTTGAAATTTCAGCATTCTACTTGCTTCTAATCCTATTCCTAGCCCTTCATTTTTTGTATTTGGTTGTAATCAAAGTATTCAAATAGTCTAAACTTGCAAAAATATACCAGATTACTTTCTTATGAGGACATTACACTGATGGACCAAATCAAAGCAGTGGAAATTGGTTTTGCATTTAGATGACATTGCTATTATAAATAAAATATACTCTGTAGGTGAATGGTGGGGAGAAATAAATGAAAATAAAAGTGTCAGTTTCTTGCATTTAAGTTAACACTAAAGTTATTGTAATACAATACGAGTAGACTAGATATGACATACACATACACATACCTCCCCGGACTCTGAAAGATCCCAATCCTCAAACATATTTCCTTTACGATCTTTGGAACTGTAGCCCTGCAAGTGAAGAAGAAGAAGAAGAAGATATTTCCTTTAAGTCATTGCCTTTTTGTTTCGTCTTGTCCTATTTACATACATAGTAATCCAATCCAACCAAAAAAGCAGTGTAGGTACAAGACTAGTGTCTAGTTCTGGGTTTAGAGTTTATGTTCTGAGCAGTGACAGTCTTTTGCACACACCAAACAAAATCCAAATGCTAAGGATAACAATTTCTAACCTTCAATATATCATCTTCTAACTTTTGGATAAGCTTTTGTTGCTCATTAATCTTTAAAGTAAGTTCTGAAATTTCCCTTTCACATGTTTCCACCATTGAAGTCTTTTCAGAGAGTTGGACCTAAACAAAAATTTATAAATATCATCTCATACATTTGCTTCTTTCCCACAAGAATGAATGTTGGGAATGGTCTGTAATTCTTTTTTTTTTTTCACCTTTAACTGTGTCAGTTGATGTTCCATGTTGCGGTTCTTATCAAGAAGCAGAGACTCAAGTTTGCTCATCTCCTCCCCACTGGTAGCAACCTCCCAATCTTCAGCCTCAATTGAGTTATAACCCACTGCCTACACATCCATCAAACAAATATATTTATAATTATTACTATTGTCTATATTGTTGACAGGAACAGGATGCATTAAACCAAACCAGGGTAGATAAAAGTGGACTCCATCACTTTGTGATATATATATATATATATATATATATATATATATATATATATATATATATATAATTTCATACTTATAAATATAGGCCATGTTTGGAAATTTGGCATGCAATAGTCATGGTGGGTGGCAAAGGGTGTGTGCAAACGAAGTGAATGCCAGTTGTATGTTTGTTGTATTTTTGGATGAGTAGGGCATGGCATTTGCATCTTTTCCACACACAATAAAAGACAAACGGGAGAGGGGATCTGAAAGATATATCTGTATGACCTGCAGAATTTTAACTTTCTTGCGCAGATCATCAACTAATTTTTCAGTTGGCCTTTCCTGGAGCTGTTTCTTGATTTCCTGAAGAGCCACTTCCTGTTGATTAGAAAAAGAAGACAATCATTCCCATTGAGATAAACGATTAAACATAAACCCATGCCATTGGTAATTACTAAATACCAAACTTGCTACTTTTACTATCACATATTACATTAGAATGTAGAGTAGTCAAGCCTTAATAAAAGATTGAAATAAAAATTTGCAACTTTACTATACAAAATGGATGGTAATGGCAATGGTAATGGTACCTTACCTTTTCATTGAGCATTGCATTGAGCTTCTTGATTTCATTGATATGTTGTTGTCGCTCACTAGATAAGGTGCTTTCGATGTTGTGAAGTTCCGTATTTAGTTCAGAGATCATCTTTTCTTTCGCACTTAACGATTTCTCCAGGATGCTATTTGAATCACCATCATCACTACAATCACATACAACACAAACACAACTCATTCCTTCTTCATCAACAAAATATAATTCAAGATGGATGGAAGAGATTACATATTTATTTTAGGCCTTAAATGCAAGAAATGCTTTCAGTCATTTCTGTATTACTTACATTTCTTTCTAGTTCCAACTTCTTTTTTCTTATTAAGGCCAATAATATATTCTACCTAATTTTTTCTTTAGCCCTAGTATTATACTTTGAAAAATCTATCCTATTCATATTTCATGTCAATATGTCATGCATTTATTAGATCACCAAAGATGTTTAAAATAATAACACAAGTGAAATAAACTCAAGAAACAAAAGACAATAACTAAATGTTCTATACCTTCTCTTAGTATCATTGTCTTCATTTGCTGATTGCAGTTGCGAGCGTAGAACTCCCTGCACAATGTACAAATATCATTCAGATTTGAACAAAATTAACTGCTCCCAAGACAATCCATGAAAGTAAGTTGATATTTCTTGCATTTGCTTGCTGACTGTAGTTGTTTAACATTTTCTCCCACACCAAAGTTAGTTCGAAGGGTTAATGTTAAACGCAACAAACTCCATTGATTTGTTTATTCTAATTTCATTTAATCCTACTACAACTTTTTAAAAAATATACAAAGTAGAACAATATCATTCAAATACAAACCAATTCTCAATCCTATCTTGATTGGGTTGATTTTTCAAAATAGAATGTCCAAACACATGAACACAAGACTATCTATAGCTAATACGAAACAGTTTACAAATAAAATGTTGCATTTATTTTAGCTCATGTGGAGAAATAGTATATGTATGAGCATGACTCACCTTCTCTCTCTCTAGACTGAGCAGGCGAGTCTGAGCCCTTTCAACTTCATCCATCAATAGATTTACCTCTGTCTGCTTAGCTGCTGTATCTTCCTCTGTAATGCATAAGTATTAAGCACAAGTAATGTTATAGGACAGACAGAAAATATGCTTGTAATTTTTATTCAGGGTTGTTCTAGTGAATCTAAATAATCTGTCATGTCTCTGGTTGACAGGAATGGAATGGAATGAATTCAATAGCTAATTAGATCATTTTTTTTTACTTTTTTGTTTATTTCAATATATAACGATGGTATTTTAGTCATTTAATAAATAAAAAAACAACAGAATTGAATTGAATAGAATTTGAAGAATGGTTCATCCCGTTCCATCAGGCAAAACAATACTTTATTTTTCATTCCATTACTTCCTTGATTTTATCAAAGCCAAAGACTACCTATATAAAATTGAAAATGTGACCTGATTGGGCACGATACTCGAACAATTTGCTTTGTGCAATTTCATGCAACTTTTGCATGTTAGAAACACTATCCTGAGCATGTCGTAGTTGATCCTGCAAAAGTTGCTCCCTGCATCACAACAGAATTTGGATTTTTAATTAAAAATAATAATAATAAATGTTGCCATACTTAATATGTTACTATAATAACATAACAAAGACCACTTCATCGTGATTAAATTAGCAGATTCTGGCGGAACCTGATGGAACTGAAATTCCAGATTACATTCCATCACCGGATGGATTGGAATTCAATTCTTCAGATTCCATCATTCATCAAATTCACCATTCCTTCCAATTTTAAAAGGAATACAATTCCATTCATTCCCTTACTTTCAAACACCAAAGACCAAACTACCCCCCACATTATCATTATTATGTACACACACAAAACAAAAAACAGATTTAATTATAAATTAATAAAATCTAACCATCCAATTTATATATATATATATATATATATATATATATATATAAAATTAAAATATAAAAACATATTATGAACAAAATTAATGTCCTTCCATTTTGTGCCAACCAAACACATGACATATTACAGTTTCTTCATAGCCCAACTCTTACCAAAGACATTACAAAAACCAAACGCCCCCTTAAGATTAAAAAAAAAATACCTTTCTTTTAGAACCTCCAGCGTTTTCTGATTTTCTTCTGCTAAACTGCGTTGCTTCATCTCCACAATCTCTTTTACTTTTTCCTCCATCTACAGACATATAAAAGTTAGGAAGCAAATTCAGCCTAACAAAATTTTCAACTTCCTTGAATCTTGTAAAAGTCTTGCAACTATTTGGATGAAACAATTGGAATGGAGATACATTCATGATGGTTCCCTTTCTTTATTTGTCCATCTATCTATGAAATAGATAGTTATTTATTTTTATTTTTTTCTGAAGAGTAGAATCAGTAGGATTAGTTTTTGTAAAAGACAAAGTAGTAGTTGAAATTTGATTATACGGTTTTTGTATCGAAAATTGCAGATAGTGGATTTTAATGCCCCAAATATCAGATATCAAAATCTAGTATTTGAAACGAAATATGCAATGCAGTATGGAAGGAATGATAGTTGGTAACCTGTTGCTCTAATTGGCGGGTCCGCTCCTCTAGTCGTCTTATTGTTGCTTGTTGGTTTTTGAGGTGAGTAGCTTCCGTTCTGAATTCCTCAAGTTCAACCTTCATCTTCCTGTTCTCTGACTCAACCTCCGATATTTTTAAATCTTTTTCCTGCAAAAAAACTTACAATTAACCAGCAAATTGGTGTATTTTATTTACCCATAGGCCATAACAATAATAATAACCCTCCAACACTGAATCCTTGTTCTCTCTTCTTGCAAAAGACCAACTTCTTACCCCTAGTCCTATTTATAACATAGTAATAGCAACAAGTTCCACAAAAACGCAACCTAATTTCTCTAAAAGTTCACACTTAAGGTTAATAATAATGATGTTTCAGGAATTGTTGTACGTAAATGAAATATGCCTTTCGACCTCCAGAAATATCCAGTAAGTGAGAAACTATTTGAGATATATAATCTTCTTACATTGCAAATTCATTAACAAGTATTTAGCAGCAAAAAAAAAAGTGACTACTCATCAGGTTCACTGGCATATACAAAATTAATCTGATGTTTGAGTTTCAACGGATGGTTAAACAGGTACTAAGAGACAAATCAACTGATTCCCAAAAGGCAACTATATGAGCAGCATTGATTCTGATTCTGGAGGCTTTAGGAGTAGTTGTGATAGACGGAATTTGGAGCACTGTGGTGTACAAGGTTGAAGGAAATGATTGAAAAATCTTTTATGAAAATATCTCTCCATTTTATCCAAATAAAGAAATGCATACTACATACAGTCTGTAATAGAAAAAATTTTAAATTATTGATCTAATTCTAATGTGATAATAAAGAAATGCATACAACATAAAAACCTTTTCTCAGTAAGTTGGTGCAAGTAGTCAGTTTGGGGTTGTTAGAGGGGTTAGCTTGTTTCTTGTTCATTGATCCTGTTCCTTGGGAGATATTGCCATCTCAAAAGGCAGATATTCATACAATCATTCTTCTATTCACTTCTTTTAACCTAGACTACAGTCTACAGCACAACACTTGTACATAAACACATCATTTATCCAACCATCACTTAATGGAAACATGGCCTCAAACAAAGCCTTGATTCATATTTAAAAGTCACTCTTAAGAAAGAAAAGAGTATTCAGAAGACCAGACAACTATCACATGTTTTAACAATTCTAAAAGCACGCCGCACGCTATTTATTATAAAAGGCGATTGTACTTACAGCAACTGAAGCAACAACAGGATAAGGATCTGGAGCCTCATAAAGTTTCTGGTATATATTCAGGAAAGCATTTTCTCCAAATTTCGCCCTCTTAGTAAGATTGTCAACCTCCTCTTGGTATCCCCTGAGTAAAGAAGTGAACAAGTTGGGCTTTTCTTCAGCTGGCGCTTTCTTGAAATCTATCACCAAGTAACGGAAAGGCTCAAATAGACATACATGAACATGCCTTGCTACTCTACTAACAGAGTCCGATAGATTCTATACTTGTTTACAATCCAAATAGATGCATTCACAAAGCTGTTATTAGAATTATGCAATAATGGGTAACTGATTATGCACCATTCTTGTTATAGGCATGTTAAGTACCTCGGGTGCTCTCTGCAAGCTTCCTGCGGTTCTTCTGGCTGTTTTCCTGATTTTCAGCAATTCTAAGTCCTTGTTCATCTAATGTACTCCTTTCCTTCTCCAAATCAAATTCTGTATATGAGAATTTGAAACAATTAGAATTAGTTCCTAAATATAAGTAAATTTCCTCCAACTGAACAAGGAAAATTTCATCATTGCCCATGATTTTCCACTAGAAAATAATAATTACAAGATACCAAGCTCATCATATTTGAAGCTATTTATAGTAAATCAAAACTCAAAGTAACTAACTACTAAACTAACAACAACAGAAAAGACTGAAAGACATCAATCAGTACTATAAACAGATGAGAGTGAGATCAATGTAGCAAGGGCCTCCCCTTTCAGTTCAAGTCTCACTCATTTGCCTCAAAAATAATAATAATAAAAATATAACAGAACAATGTGTGGGGAATTACTAGCAATGTCTTATTGCCTTTGCAATGCTTAAGCTCTTAACACCGGAGACTCCAACAAAACCCAGATCCATAATCAAGAAAATTATTAATTGGAGAAAAAAATCTAACTTTTTTTGTAGAGCTCTTACTTAATGCTATACAATACAATTATCCAATAAGATAACGTTGAATAGCTTTTCAGAACTTCATCCTGTTCAGAAGAACTATTCTCGAGAGGGAGAAGAGGATCATAAGAGTCGTTGCCAGTAACCCAAATGCACCTTAGCAAGCATAAATTCTATTCATTGAAGGGTAAATACTAATATTAGCTACTTGTTTTTTAATGATCAAGCCATTCATCCAGTGCTTGTAAGAAAGTACATCTAGTAATCACCATTTACGTACCAAGAACTTCATTGAAACGTAAAGGATTAAAAATGACGATCTGTAAATTTTACAGAAGAACAAATAAATGAAAACTCAATTGAGAGAGATGGAACTTAGTAAACCTCTCCAGAAATTTGCAACAGACGGAATCGGTGCGGAAGTTGACGAAGGCTTTGATTTATCTCTTTCTAATCCGCTTTGAGATGCCTCCATTGATTATTAGTATTGCTCGATCTAGAAAACAATGATAATAGGGTTTATCCTATACCCAATCTCCTTATGCAAATCTCAAAATCTCTAACCCACTTCAATCAATTCTATTTCAGACGAGAAGCATCCTCGCAGTCTGCAATTGATTTCCAGAGCGTAAAACTTTTAGATCAAGTCCGGTTTTTGGTAGATCTCGGTAGTGTGTGTTTGCTTCAAAACTGGATGCGTATGGTTAGTATCTTTGACGTTGTTAAAGGGAAATCTTCTTTAAATTTTTACTTGTAAAGTCTTCGATAAAATTTATTTATGAAAAAATAAATTAAATATTTTTTTATAATTTTTTTCTTCATCTTTCTATATATCTATATAAGATTATGACATTTGTTATATTTAATATTTAGTAAAATTAATAATTATACTTTTCATCATCTAAAAATGATAGAAGGATGGGTAAGAAGAATAAATATTGGACTATTTAATGCTTTTTACGAAAAAATATGAATTATCGGTAAAAGTGACAATTTGATTTTTTTCCTAGTTATCAGTTTCATTCTTGACTTGGATGCTTTTAAGTTATTTATCTTACAAAAAAAGCATGAATTATCGGTAAAAGTGATGATTTGATAATTTTCTCCCTTAAACATATTTTATTGATTTTATTGTTGACTTGGATATCTAATCATTAAATGAACTTGTGAGATGGATATGACATGTTATATAATTCTACATTTACCATAAAACTTAATATTCATCTCATCAACTCATTTAATGAGTAGGCGTCCACGTTAGCAATGAAACCAATAAAAAGGATGAGAATGAGCTAAAGAGATGGATATGGTAGGTTACATAAAATATAGTGAGAGAATTTGAAATTTATTATAAACTTCAAGAATAATGAAGTTGTTACTAGTTTATGTAATTATTATAGTCTTCGTTGGATGCATTTCATATTCAAAAAAATATACAATGTGACACAATATCATATTTTACGGTACACGTAGCATTATATAATCTAATGTAGCGTCCCAAAAATTATAAAGATATTTTCATCTTTAAAATAGATTAACCAACTAAAACATTTTACATAAATTCGATAAGTGTCATTCATTCATTTAAAATCATAAAGAGTATAGAGTTGGATTGCAAAACAACAAAAACAATTATCTTTGATGCTTGTGTAGAGTCTCGTCGATTTCTTCTTATGAACGAGTTGCAAAACATTTTATCCACAACTATAAGCATAGAGCATAATGAGTTCCTCAGTATGCTACATATTTCACCATACATACAATGCATCCACATAAGCAAAGTCTTCGGTCTTAGCATCGAACAATCAAACCTCATATCCTTATACATATATCATATGTAATGGGCCCATCCCAATCATACAAAACGGGTCCAGCCTAACCATACATAAAGGGCCACCTTAACCATAAATAACAACCTAGCCCAACCATACATAACGGGCCCAGCCTAACCATAAATAATGGGCCCAGCCCAACCATACATAACGAGCCTAACCTACACTCCATTTTTAGTGGCTACATATTGGTCTTCTGTATAATTGTTAGGGGTCAAATCCTGGTCTTTCATGCATTACATAAAGTCATATGAAGTGAGAGATCAGATAGACAGTCGAACAGATGATCTACCCAAAAGTGAACAATCAAACAAAAACATCGCAATAAGGTATTAGACCAAGATTTCTCAGGCTATCCAACTTAAACTACATAGAACCAATTCTATCATTACCATATAATCATGTAACATAAACACACAACATATACTAGCATATCCTTGACAACTAGTCTTCCCTAGTTTCCCTGTCACTGACCACTTCTCAACTAAATCCTTCGTTGGTCAATCATACATAATTCTAATAACTTGCATTCCTCAGTTACTCTACTAAACATAATTCCTAACAGTATTATACAATCAACAAGCAAGACCCTACCAGTCTAGCATACCAAGACACCAAGTGTTCTAAACTACACATGCATAGCAAGGAGTTATCCTGTAACACCATAAATTTTCAAACAAAATTTTGATTTTAAAACCTCATAATTTTCATTAACAGATTTCAAAAAAACCCCCCAAAGTATCAAATTATCCAAAAACACATTGTAACGACCCGTTCCCGGTATGTTGATTTATTGGTAATTATAGTGAGTTTTTCAAGAGGGACTCGACGAGTTCTAGCCTGACTCGCCGAGTAGGGTCGCGCCTGAGGGCACGCGTGAGCCGGGGACTCGGCGAGTCCATATCCCTGACTCGGCGAGTCCATCTGTCTGGGTGAAACCCTAAAATCCCCGGGTTGCCCACTATTTATACCACCTTATAGCCCCCATCCTCGCCTCCCTCACCCTGAGAACGCAGTGATAGAACCCTAATCCTCCTTTGAAGAGCTTATATGTGTTTTGGTGCCATTTTGTGAAGGTGTGAAGAAGGAGAAGAAGGAAGAAGCAAGGAGAAGTGTTGTAGTGCAAAGATCCAAGGCCAAATCAGAGTTAATTGAGGTATTTTCGGAGTTCCATCTTGTTATATGCTTTAAACTTCCATTAGAGCTCTCCTAAGAGCTAGTTGATGCTTGTTCCAAGCCTTACACTTGCATGAACGTCTTATTAAGTCGGAATATCTATGGATCTGAATATTGGGGTGTTGTAGAGCCCAGATCTACTATCTTTTTGGAGTTATATTGCATGATAACCATAGATCTACCCATTTTATGCATCTTTTAGCCTTATTTCCCTTATTCATGAGGTTGTGCACGTAAAGTTGGAAACTTTACGTGGTAAAACAGCTTATTGGACTCAGATCTATCAATGGTATGCATTGGATTCAAACAAAATCGAGTAAAAATCAGTTGCATGGCGGCAACTCGGCGAGTCGGAAGAACGACTCGATGAGTTGGGTCGCGAGTCCCGAGTTCTTCAGTTTTATCAGTGTCGAGTGGACGAGGTGAGTTAGAGAGTGGACTCAGCGAGTTGAGGGTGAACTCAGTGATGGAGGGACTCGGCGAGTTGTTCATCAACTCGGCGAGTCCAAGGCAATCTTCTTGGGATTAAGAACAACTCGTCGAGTCTGTTCATACGACTCAGCGAGTCGGATGAAGATTGTCTGAGTTCTTGGATCAAGAGGGTACTCGTCGAGTCGATGCCAGACTCGACGAGTAGCAGTGAGTAAAAGTGAAAAGTGAGAGTAGGACTCGGTGAGTTGGGTGGCCCAACTCGGCGAGTCAGCCCAAAGGAGAGTTGACTTTGACCAAGGGTAAAAGAGTCATTTTACCCCAAGCGCAGTGTTTAGTATTTGATTGAGTGTGTTTATGGACTTGTAGCCGAGGAGATTCAGGAGCAGCCGCCGTTAGCTTTCCGAGCCACACACTCAGCAGCCAGCTTACGAGGTGAGTTTCCTTCTAGTAGGAACGGGTCTAAGGCCACAATGCCGGCCCGTTCAGTTAGCAGTAATTTCCGGATTTAGGTCCGATGCAGTAGTTTGTGTGTTCGATGCCTTCGTGGTTCGAACAGGATTTGTGTGCTATGTTTTATGTGTTAAGTATTATGTGTTCCGGGCCACGGCCCGATGTAGCATGTCGTATATGTGTTATGCTAGTTGATGTGTTATGCTATGCCATGTTCAGTCAGTCAGTTCCGGACTTCGGTCCGATGCAGTTAGTTCCGGACTTCGGTCCGATGCAGGGGACAAGGTCCCAGACAGTTCCGGACTTCGGTCCGATGCAGTTAGTTCCGGACTTCGGTCCGATGCAGGGGACAAGGTCCCAGACAGTTCCGGACTTCGGTCCGATGCAGTTCCGGGCTTCGACCCGATGCAGTGGGCAAGGCCCAATATGTGTTTATGTGTTATTGTATGGTATATGGTAGTTTGGGGGAGCTCACTAAGCTTCGTGCTTACAGTTTCAGTTTGGTTTCAGGTACTTCCGCAAGCAAAGGGAAGAGCTCGGGGTGACAGCATCGCACACACCACAGCATAGCTTTTATCCTGGGGATGTCTTTTGATGTTTTGGATTGACGTTGTATGATACAGTTTTCCGCACAATATTTTATTATGTTTTGGGGATACATCGCGTATGTTTTATGTTATGATACTTATATTATGGTTTTGATTATATTGAAAAACGAAAATTTTTGGGTCGTGTTTTGGGTCGTTTCAAGTTGGTATCAGAGCCCTGGTTTGAGGGATTTGGATACACTTCCGGGTGTATCTGAACTCAAACTAAGGGAAATAAAAGATTTTAGTAAAATAAAAATGTGTTACAAAAAGAATTTTGAAAGCACTTAGAAAGAAAGAATTGTTTTTAACAAGATAGAGGTGTGTGCATGCGGTCAGCCGAGCTCAAGTAAGTACTCCCAAATTACCCATACAAGTTATTTGTTCAGTTTCAGTTTCAGTAGAACAACATGCTAGTATAGGGCTAAGGATCTAGGAGAATGCCTTATGTGCCTGCTTATGTGTTACAGCTTTATGAGTATTGCATGCTAGAATTGAGTAGACAGCAGTAGGATAGCCTGTTTAGGTTATGCCTGATAGTATGAGCTTAGCATCCTATGCTAGTGCAGTTTCTTGTTATAAGAATAGTTTTGCCTGAGTCTGTTTCCCTTATCCGAATGCTGCTTGCTTCGTGCTTGGTGGGGTTCTGAGTAGTGGGAGTTAGCCATTAGGTGAACACGTCACATCACATGTGATCAGGTTTGAATAATCCCAGAGTGCTGGAACTGGCCCTATTACGCAGCTCTTGTTTGAGTCCAACCGTTGTAGGGATGGATCTTTTACTTGAAGGATTATTTGATCCTCATCACATGTGATGGTGTTTAGGTGGTGGCTAACCGGCATTATGAGGAGACCTACAACAGCTGAGGACCAGTCACGTTGAGCTTGAAGTTTCCCTAGGGCAAGCCTAGGATGAGAGTAGCAGAGAATGGCAGTAGTAGAAGTGACTTGGTGGAGTCAAGGCAGCTCTTGAGGAAAGTACGGATAGATGTGGAAGGTAGTAGGGGCCCATGCTACTGAAAGCAGAGGATCCGTACTCGAATTAAGGAAGGCCAAGACAAGACCAGGAAGCTAGTAGTAGTATCATGATCCCTTGAGATATTTCAGTGTTCTGATGTTGTTATGATATGTTTCAGAATGGTAGTTTTGCGTCCGAGGCCAGCAGCCGGCAGTTCAGATGCCGGAGGGGGATCAGGATCGGGATCAGGCCCGGAGGCCGGGCAGATGGATGAGCAGACTAGGGAGTTCCTTTCTTCTGAGGTTACCCGCATCATACTAGAGCAGACTCCTGTGATCTTCGGTTCGATCAAGGAGGGTATTTTAGAGCTGATGGATGAGAGATTGAGTACTTTCCGTGCTGAGATGGCGGCCGTGATGGGGTCGCGCACACTTACGTTCAGGGAGTTCAGGGCATGCGGGGCTCCAGACTATCATGGGGCGCGGGACCCCATAACGAGTACCAGATGGTTGGCGGATGTGGCCAACGCTTTCCGCACTAGCAGGTGTCCCGAGGGGGACAAGGTCAGATTGGCGTCCTGTCTTCTGAAGGACAGGGCACGGGATTGGTGGGAGGAGGTCGGACATGCCATCGGGGATGATGCGGCATTGGATGCCATGACCTGGGCTGATTTCTCTACCAGGTTCAGGGCGGAGTTTGCACCAGTCATTGAGGTGCAGCAGTTAGCTAGGGAGTTTTAGGACCTTACCCAAACTACAGAGACAGTGGCGGAGATCACCGCCAAGTTCAGGGAGAGGGCCCTTCTTGTTCCTCAGTATGCAGCCGATGAGGAAATGAAGAAGGCCCGTTATCATGAGATGTTGCGGAGTGACATCCGCATGTTTGTGAGCCAGTCCAGTTGTAAAACGCTGGACGACATGATTGCCAGAGCTAGAGAGAGGGAGATTGATCTCGAGATGGAGAAGAAGAGGAAACCGGAGGCGGTTTCGGGTTCAGGCAGTGTGGGCAAAAAGCCCAAGGTTTCAGATCACAGGTCTAGGGATCAGCAGAGCCACGGTCGGTGTGGCAAGTATGGGAGATTGCACGAGGGGGCGTGCAAGGCAGGGAGTTCCGGCTGCTACAAGTGCGGTCGGACTGGGCATTTGAGTAGGGATTGTACGGCCCCTGCTACTACGGTTACAGTATCAGATCTGATTTGCTTTCAGTGCAATCAGAGGGGACATAAAAGGTCCCAGTGTCCCAGTTTAGCTGCAGCAGGGAAGGTGGTTGCACCTGCCCCTGCCACCTTGAGGATTACGGATGGCCGGCAGGGCCGATCTGATGTGCCAGTGGCGAAGAGCAGGGCATTTCAGATGACAGCAGAGAAGGCGCGAGCGACTCCTGATGTGGTGACGGGTATGTATCTTTCCTCCATCTTTTAATTGTTATAATATCGTTTGAATATTACTTGATGATATGTTTTATTTAGGGTCGTTCTCGGTGAACGGCATCCCTGCTTTGGTATTGTTCGATTCGGGGGCTACCCGATCATTTGTATTGCTTGCGCTTAGCAAGAGATTTAGCAGAGCTCCAGGGGAGCTGGATTGTCCATTAGAGGTTGAGATAGCAGATGATAGGACTGTGAGGGTCGGCAGAGTACATAGAGGGTGTTCCCTTCAGATATTTGATGAGCAGTTTTCAGTGGACCTGGTTCCTATTCCCCTACGTGGGAATAAAGTTATTGTGGGCATGGATTGGCTCAGCCCCAATGGGGCGGTGATTGATTGTGAGATTCAGCTAGTGAGGGTTCGCACTCCCAGTGGGGGAGAGATAGTGATTCAGGGCGAGAGGCCCCAGCGAGGACCGACCTTTTGTTCCGCCGCAAGGGCGAGGCGCTACGTTCAGCAGGGTTGCGCCGGTTTTGTAGCTTACGTCTTGGATGCCCGGGAGAAGGGCAAGACGACGATTGATGATGTTCCTATTGTTCGTGACTACCCGGATGTGTTTCCCGAGGATTTGCCGGGGATACCTCCAGAGAGGCAGGTTGAGTTCAGGATCGACCTAGTTCCTGGTGCGGCTCCAATAGCCAAAGCACCGTATCGACTTGCTCCCCCTGAGATGCAGGAGTTGTCTACACAGCTTCAGGAGCTGTTAGACAAGGGTTTCATTCGGCCGAGCAGTTCGCCTTGGGGAGCGCCGATCTTATTTGTGAGGAAGAAGGATGGGTCACATCGTATGTGCATTGATTATCGGGAGTTGAACAAAGTAACGGTGAAGAACCGTTACCCACTTCCGAGGATATATGACTTGTTTGATCAGCTTCAGGGAGCGTCTTGGTTCTCCAAGATCGATCTACGCTCCGGTTATCATCAGATGAGGGTTAGAGATGAGGATGTACAGAAGACTGCTTTCAGGACCCGGTATGGTCATTATGAGTTCGTGGTGATGCCATTTGGGCTCACCAATGCCCCAGCCGCATTCATGGATCTCATGAACCGCGTGTGCAGACCGATGCTGGATCAGTCGGTGATAGTGTTTATAGATGACATCTTGGTGTATTCCAAGACACAGGGGCAGCACGAGGAGCACCTGCGGGAGGTGTTGGAGACTTTGAGGAGGGAGAGACTTTTCGCAAAGTTCTCCAAGTGTGAGTTCTGGTTGCGCGAGGTGCAGTTTCTTGGTCATCTCGTCAACCAGAAGGGTATTTTGGTAGATCCGGCCAAGATTGAGGCCGTGATGCAGTGGGAGGTCCCGAGGTCTCCATCTGAGATTCGGAGCTTCCTGGGGTTGGCAGGGTATTATCGGAGATTTATTCAGGACTTCTCCAAGGTAGCAGTGCCGCTCACCCGGCTAACCAAGAAGTCGGTGGTTTTTCGTTGGGGGCCTGAGCAGCAGGCGGCGTTCGAGACTCTCAGGCAGAGATTGTGCGAGGCTCCGATCCTTACCTTGCCGGAAGGAGTAGAGGATTTCGTAGTCTATTGTGATGCTTCGATCACAGGTATGGGAGCAGTATTGATGCAGCGAGGCCATGTAGTAGCTTATGCCTCGAGACAGTTGAAGCCTCACGAGGCTAATTATCCTACCCACGATTTGGAGCTGGGAGCAGTTGTGTTTGCCCTCAAGATTTGGAGGCATTACCTTTATGGGGTCCGCTGTACTATTTACACAGATCACAAGAGTTTGCGATATCTTATGGATCAGCCGAGTTTGAACATGAGACAGAGGAGATGGTTAGACGTGCTGAAGGACTATGACTGTGAGATCCTTTATCATCTAGGGAAGGCCAATGTGGTGGCCGACTCCCTGAGCCGCAAGGTGTCGACGGCCCCTATCAGAGATCTGTGTATGAGGATGACAGTGATCACTCCGTTGTTGGAGCGGATCAAGGAGGCTCAGATGGAGGGCCTCAAGGAGGAGATGCAGAAGTGTGAGAGGATAGTGGGCCGAGTAGCTTCATTTGATTACGACAGTCGGGGTTTGTTGACGCTTCATGGTAGGATATGGGTACCGTACTGGGGTGGGGTACGGCAAGTATTGATGGACGAGGCTCATAAGTCTCGGTTTTCTATCCACCCAGGAGCGACGAAGATGTATCGAGATCTTCGATCTGATTATTGGTGGCCCTGCATGAAGCGAGATGTCGCTTGGTATGTGGAGAGATGTTTGACCTGTCGGAAGGTCAAGGCGGAGCACCAGAGACCTCACGGCAAGATGCAGCCGTTAGACATTCCCGTGTGGAAATGGGAGGATATCACCATGGATTTTGTCACCAAACTCCCCAGGACCGCACGCGGGGTGGACTCGATATGGGTAGTAGTGGATCGGTTGACGAAGAGTGCCCATTTTATTCCGATTCAGGAGAGTATATCGGCGGAAAAGTTAGCCGATATCTATGTGCGAGAGATTGTGGCACGTCATGGAGTGCCGGTATCGGTGGTGTCGGACCGAGATGTTCGTTTCACGTCCAGATTCTGGAAGCGATTCCACGACGAGATGGGTACTCGTCTCCATTTCAGCACCGCTTTTCATCCTCAGACTGACGGGCAGAGCGAGAGGACGATTCAGACTCTCGAGGACATGCTTAGGGCATGTGTTTTAGATTTTGGGGGCAGTTGGGATACGTATCTTCCGTTAGCGGAATTCTCGTATAACAACAGTTATCATGCGAGTATTGATCGACCTCCTTTTGAGATGTTATATGGCAGGAAGTGCAGGACCCCGATTTGTTGGGGCGAGGTCGGTCAGCGAGTTATAGGGAGCACTGAAGTGGTGCTCAAGACGACGGAATTGATCCAGCAGGTCCGTAGTAGGCTGCAGATTACGCAGAGTCGGCAGAAGAGCTACGCCGACAGGAGGCGTTCGGACTTGGAGTTCCAGGTGGGCGACATGGTTCTTCTGAAAGTCTCACCTTGGAAAGGTGTCATTAGGTTCCGGAAGAGGGGCAAATTGGGCCCCAGATTTCTTGGTCCTTTCAGGGTTTTGGCCCGGGTAGGTCGGGTTGCTTACCGGTTAGATCTCCCTGAGGAGCTTAGTCAGATACACAACACCTTCCACGTGTCGCAGTTAAGGAAGTGTTTGGTGGATGAGACGGCAGTCGTTCCCTTAGAGGATATCCAGGTTGATAGCGGCCTGAATTAAATCGAGAGACCGGTCGCGATTCTGGAACGGAAGACCAAGACCTTGAGGAACAAGGTAATTCAGCTAGTAAAGGTGCAGTGGCAGCACCGGAAGGGGTCTGAGTGGACGTGGGAGGCTGAAGAGGAAATGAGAGCGCACTACCCGGAGTTATTTACAGATCCAGCCGTAGCAGACTTCAAGGACGAAGTCTGAGACAAGTGGGGGAGAATTGTAACGACCCGTTCCCGGTATGTTGATTTATTGGTAATTATAGTGAGTTTTTCAAGAGGGACTCGGCGAGTTCTAGCCTGACTCGCCGAGTAGGGTCGCGCCTGAGGGCACGCGTGAGCCGGGGACTCGGCGAGTCCATCTGTCTGGGTGAAACCCTAAAATCCCCGGGTTGCCCACTATTTATACCACCTTATAGCCCCCATCCTCGCCTCCCTCACCCTGAGAACGCAGTGATAGAACCCTAATCCTCCCTTGAAGAGCTTATATGTGTTTTGGTGCCATTTTGTGAAGGTGTGAAGAAGGAGAAGAAGGAAGAAGCAAGGAGAAGTGTTGTAGTGCAAAGATCCAAGGCCAAATCAGAGTTAATTGAGGTATTTTCGGAGTTCCATCTTGTTATATGCTTTAAACTTCCATTAGAGCTCTCCTAAGAGCTAGTTGATTCTTGTTCCAAGCCTTACACTTGCATGAACGTCTTATTAAGTCGGAATATCTATGGATCTGAATGTTGGGGTGTTGTAGAGCCCAGATCTACTGTCTTTTTGGAGTTATATTGCATGATAACCATAGATCTACCCATTTTATGCATCTTTTAGCCTTATTTCCCTTATTCATGAGGTTGTGCACGTAAAGTTGGAAACTTTACGTGGTAAAACAGCTTATTGGACTCAGATCTATCAATGGTATGCATTGGATTCAAACAAAATCGAGTAAAAATTAGTTGCATGGCGGCAACTTGGCGAGTCGGAAGAACGACTCGACGAGTTGGGTCGCGAGTCCCGAGTTCTTCAGTTTTATCAGTGTCGAGTGGACGAGGTGAGTTAGAGAGTGGACTCAGCGAGTTGAGGGTGAACTCAGTGATGGAGGGACTCGGCGAGTTGTTCATCAACTCGGCGAGTCCAAGGCAATCTTCTTGGGATCAAGAACAACTCGTCGAGTCTGTTCATACGACTCAGCGAGTCGGATGAAGATTGTCTGAGTTCTTGGATCAAGAGGGTACTCGTCGAGTCGATGCCAGACTCGACGAGTAGCAGTGAGTAAAAGTGAAAAGTGAGAGTAGGACTCGGCGAGTTGGGTGGCCCAACTCGGCGAGTCAGCCCAAAGGAGAGTTGACTTTGACCAAGGGTAAAAGAGTCATTTTACCCCAAGCGCAGTGTTTAGTATTTGATTGAGTGTGTTTATGGACTTGTAGCCGAGGAGATTCAGGAGCAGCCGCCGTTAGCTTTCCGAGCCACACACTCAGCAGCCAGCTTACGAGGTGAGTTTCCTTCCAGTAGGAACGGGTCTAAGGCCACAATGCCGGCCCGTTCAGTTAGCAGTAGTTTCCGGATTTAGGTCCGATGCAGTAGTTAGTATGTTCGATGCCTTCGTGGTTCAAACAGGATTTGTGTGCTATGTTTTATGTGTTAAGTATTATGTGTTCCGGGCCACGACCCGATGTAGCATGTCGTATATGTGTTATGCTAGTTGATGTGTTATGCTATGCCATGTTCAGTCAGTCAGTTCCGGACTTCGGTCCGATGCAGTTAGTTCCGGACTTCGGTCCGATGCAGGGGACAAGGTCCCAGACAGTTCCGGACTTCGGTCCGATGCAGTTCCGGGCTTCGGCCCGATGCAGTGGGCAAGGCCCAATATGTGTTTATGTGTTATTGTATGGTATGTGGTAGTTTGGGGGAGCTCACTAAGCTTCGTGCTTATAGTTTCAGTTTGGTTTCAGGTACTTCCGCAAGCAAAGGGAAGAGCTCGGGGTGACAGCATCGCACACACCACAGCATAGCTTTTATCCTGGGGATGTCTTTTGATGTTTTGGATTGACGTTGTATGATACAGTTTTCCGCACAATATTTTATTATGTTTTGGGGATACATCGTGTATGTTTTATGTTATGATACTTATATTATGGTTTTGATTATATTGAAAAACGAAAATTTTTGGGTCGTGTTTTGGGTCGTTTCACACATATCCATAAATTATTTAATGAAAATCCAGGATCCTCAAAACATAACTCTATCTCGTGTGTACAATCAAGTCGGCGCCTTCCCGCGATCCTGAGAAGTACCTGAAACACATATCACATAACATGGTAAGCACAAAGCTTAGTGAGTTCCCCAAAATACCACACATATCTCATTAGCCTCTCATAGCTATACCTAGAATAAGACCCTTCAGTCAATGTCTCATAGTGGAACCCTCCGATCCCACAACTCGGGTGGACCCTCCGGTCCTAACTTGGTAAAGATCAACATAATACACATCATAAATCACAAATACATAATGTAGGATATCACAATACTCAATCTAAGTACACAAGACCCTTCGGTCACACAATATTACCACTCAGGTAAGTATAGTGAGAAGACTCACCTCGGATGCTGAACAGCTCCTATAGATGTTGTTGTTGCACACCGGCCTCTAACACTGATCTAAAACCCATAATTAAGCCAATTAAGATCTAAGACCAAACCTCACTCATTAGGTCTAAAGATAGTCTACTTAACTCAAGCTCATTGGGCCCACCAAGGCCCAATACTAAATGGGCTCTCCCAAGGCCCAACTCTTAAACTAATGGCAAGTCCAACACAAAGGCCCAAGACATATACAATATTTCTATGATCAAAATCTCCAGTACAACAAGCCCAAAATCCAGGCCCAACACTTAAGGCCCAATATGAGATTTAGCCCAAAAGCCTACAACGATATTATGCGGTGCGTACCTCCCTTGGTACGCTCAGAGTACACACGAACCCTAATCGAGAGCACTTGACCAATACGTGGGGCGTACTGGATTTACGCTCGGCGCACGTCCAGACTTGCTTTTTCCCACTCTCTTGGTCTTAACTCGTTAAGACCATAGCTATATTGTCAGATCTGGACTCCCTAAAGGCTCATACTCCATAAAGTTCATGACTTTAAGCCTTTGCATGGCTGATAAAATGTAACAGCCCGGAATTTCAAGTATTGTTAAAATTATATTTTTGGGGTGTTTTAAGGGGGGACTCGGCGAGTTGGAGCCAGACTCGCCGAGTAGGATCGCAGACCTGGTCGCGGGTTCGCGACTGGACTCGACGAGTCCAGATAGGGACTCGGTGAGTCTGCGCTGTTTAGCGAAAACCCTAGCCGTTTAGGTTTGGGACGTATAAAGGGGACTTATTGGCCGTCATTGTTCGTTTTAGCCTTCTGGGAGGAACCCTAAATCGATTGTGTGCATCTAGAGCAAGATTAAAGGCCATTGGTGATTTTGAAGGAGTTGTTGTGCAAGGAAGAGAAGGGCTTGGCTAAAGGAACAGCAAGGGAATCACATTCTGAGGATTGGGGACACAGAGAGCACATTATCCAGGTAAGAATTCGTGTATGCTCTGCTATGGTGATGTATTTAGAGGATTAGGGTTTATGGAACCCTTTTGTGGATAGATTGAATGTTACCCTTGTTCCCCAAACGATTGTAACCCTGTATGAGGACCCTTGGAAGTCCATAATGTCCCATATCTGTGCATTTCGGGAATTGGTGAAGGTTTTGGATTGAAATCCTTATGCCTTAGGTCAACATGTGAATTATAAGTCGTGGGGTGTAGCATGAGCACTGAAATGAGGACCATACGTAATGGACCAGTCGAGGAAGGCCAGACCTATGAATGGTCGGAGCAGTTATGACCTTAGGAAGCAGTTTGAGCGACTGCATGGCATGGACTCGCCGAGTCAGATGAGCAGACTCGGCGAGTAGCTTGAAGAATAACTGGGACTCGTCGAGCTGTTCCTCAGACTCGGCGAGTGGAGTCGGGGTGGCCCCGCGATTCTTCCAGGAGTAACTCGTCGAGCCAAGGAGGATACTCGACGAGTAGAAGGGAAACCTTAGAAGATTGAAGGACGACTAGACTCGCCGAGTTGCCAGAGTACTCGCCGAGTCCGGTCGAGTTGACCGTGGACCGTTGACCAGAGTTGACCTATGTGTAATTTCTTAGGGTCAGTTGTCTTGAAAGATAAAAGTGTTAATAAGGGATGCACGATATTATCCAGGGAGTCTGTAGCTCGGCGGATCGAGTACGAGTGATTTCAGGAGTTGCTAGCTTTCAGTATCCACGAGGTGAGTCTTCTCACTATACTGTACCCGGAAGGGTTTGACCGTGTGACCGGAAGGTCGGATATGGAATGTGTTATAAGTGCTATAAATGGAAAGGTAATTGCTATGCGTGCTATGTATGTTTATATGGGCCGGAAGGCAATATGTTATGTGACCGAAAGGTCGGATCTGATATATGATATATGTGTTATATGTGTTAGGATAAATGTATAATGTGATGTATATGTTATGGGCCGGAAGGCAATATGTTATGGGCCGGAAGGTGATTATGTTACGGGCCGGAAGGCGTTGTGTTGTGGACCGGAAGGTCAGGGCCTGGAAAGGCGTATATGCGTAAGTTGTATATTGGGGAACTCACTAAGCTTCGTGCTTACAGTGTTTTGTGTTATGTTGTTTTCAGGTTCTTTTAGTAACACGGGACGGCACCGGCTCGATTGTACACACCAGAGAAAGAGTTATATTTTGGAGGATCCTGGTTTTCTATTCAAGTGAAAATGAAACTATGTTTTGTAATTCAATTATGAATGAGATTTTAAACAAGTGTTTAATATTAAAATGATAATTTTAAATGAAAATTTTGTCTTGAAATTTACGGTGTTACAAATTGGTATCAGAGCCTTGGTTTGAGGGATTCGGATGCGCCTTCGGGTAAATCTGGACTCAAACTGAGGAAGTAAGAAAAAGTTTTCAAATAAATAGTTTTCTAAAAGTGAATAAGAGTTCAAAGAGAAAGCAAGAAAGAGCAGTGTGTACAATCAGCCAGAGCCCGAACGGTGATTTCCCAAAATACCCTTATTTTTGTGTTATGAGATATGTATGATGCACTTTATGAGATATTATTGCATGCTAGAGACAGGCTAGGTATTTCATATGTAGGACTAGAGTGGCCTGATTTTTGATGCCTTAGCCTAGGACTCGTTGTTAAATGTGTTATGTTTTGAGTATGTGATGAGAGAGAGTATCCAGTTAGAACCCATGAGGGGTAGAGTTACAGAGTTCAGGAGTATTTCCGAGGATGAGCCGAGAAGGTGGAGTTATCACAGATAAGGAGTCCTATGTATTCTTCGATGCTCGAATGCTGCTTGCTTTGTGCTTTGTGGAACTCTCGATGATGGGAGTTAGCTACCAAGTGAATATGACGATATTCAGGAGGTAGATGGCTGGCATCATTAGGAGCTCTTCAGCAGCTGATAGCAAAGAAGTGGGAGGACGACGGAAGAGCCTAGGGAGTAAACCTAGCCATATGAGTGCGCTGGTAGAGTAGAGGATTTCACTGGGGAGCGAGCACGTGCGATGGGATTGGTGAAAGAGCAGGTCGAGCAGCTACTTAGGAGCTCTGGGATGGTCCGTGTGGAAAGTATGGGTAGATGTGGCAGGTAGTATGGGCCCGTACTACTGAAAGCAGAGGACCCATACTCGATACAGGGAGTATTATGAAGGTCCTAAGGAGCGGATTGAGGAGTGATGTTATGGTTCGAGTACCATACATCGGAGCAGATTGAGGAGTGCTGTTATGGTTCGAGTACCATACATCGGAGCGGATTGAGGAGTGATGTTATGGTTCGAGTACCATACATCGGAGCGGATTGAGGAGTGATGTTATGGTTCGAGTACCATACATCGGAGCGGATTGAGGAGTGCTGTTATGGTTCGAGTACCATACATCGGAGCGGATTGAGGAGTGATGTTATGGTTCGAGTACCATACATCGGAGCGGATTGAGGAGTAATGTTATGGTTCGAGTACCATACACATCGGAGCAGATTGAGGAGTGATGTTATGGTTCGAGTACCATACATCGGAGCAGGTTGAGGAGTGATGTTATGGTTCGAGTACCATACGTCGGAGCAGATTGAGGAGTGATGCTATGGTTCGGGTACCATACACCGGAGCAGATTGAGAAGGGATGTCATGGGACGAGTACCATGGTTCGTAGTGAATGATGCTGGTGATTATCTTGTTATCCGGTCAAGATCGATGAGGTAGAGATCGGACGCCATGGGTTTTAGGCCTGTAGACCATGATTGAGTCTGGAAAGGCGTCCCTCGAGAGGAAAGGCAAGTGCCTATCAGAGTATTTTGGTAAGGAGTTAAAGAAAGAGGAAAAATTTCGGTCTGAGTTGAGCAATCAGTCGATAGAGGAGAGGTCACCTTCTAGGTGGGTGGTACTATTTATGTTCGTGTGCAAGACATGAGAGGCCTAATGTTCAGTTTTGGGTTTGGGGGTACACCCTGCAGGTCGTTATCGGTGATGATTTCCCCCAGAGTATCAGGTAGCATGCGTGCCGCGAGGCAGTGACTCATCGTGAGCAGACAGTCAGTTGGGACTGAGGTAGTCGAGGACCACACCACACCTAATTGAGAATAGTAGGTTGTGTTATAGTGGTAGAAGTGGGGAGTTCAGTCGAGTTTTGCAGTGCAGAGAGTTTTCGTCTATGTTGGGAGTGGGTCCCTATCCTTGGGACAATTCCGGTGTTGGAACATTGGTTGATGAGTTGAGGTGAGAGGAACGATGATTTTGCGGTGCAGTCTATGAGACAGGGATGTTATTGAGCAGTTGAGATGCTTAGTGTTGGATTGGTATGAGATTTGGAACGATTAGAGGCAGTCGTGATGAGAGGTTCTTGAGAAGTTCATCAGAGGTTCAGAGTATAGGGGGTTGATTGAGTTCCTTAAAGGGGAATTATCGGGCATGGTGTAGCACTTTCCGGGGGCAGGCGCGATTTCGCTGGTGAAAAAAAAAATAGTCGTGGGTTGGTTGTGTGCTAATTGGTGATGGTTCGAACCCTAAGTGGGGGAGAACCGGGTGCAGTATGTAAGGGAAGCAAAGATTTGTCAAGAGTAGTTATAAGTGAAGTATAGAGATATGCTATAAGAAATCATGAGACCAGAGGTGTCGGTGATCGAGGAAAAGGGGTCAGAGTGGGTTAATGCGGGAAGTACTTGAGGAGGAGGACGAATGTATCCATGACAGGTGATTGGTGTTATTGCAAGTAGATAGAGAATGATTGGGCGGCCAACTCCCGGGGTCGGTATGCGTATCCTTGTTTGGATCTTGAGCGTCGGGAAAAAGAGTTTCGGAGAATTATCAGCATATTTCATAGCGTCAGCGTTTTCTCATATTCCAATCGAGAAATTATATGCACCGAAGTTGAAATGTGGGAAAAATGTAGATCTAATTATGGGGTTTAGAGGAAATGTATTATTGTGTCTATATGATGCTTGGGGCAGGAGATCAGTGGTTGTGACAGGATCTTGTGGTGTTCTGTTGGGGTACTCTGAGATATCCGGGTATGATATCTTTATTTAGGAGTTACTAGTGAATCCTGAATTGAATCGACGTGTGGCATATCAAGTATCTGTGGATCTAGTGGGAGCCTTTCGAGTATGGGCATCCAGGGAGGTTATTTGAGAGAGTGGATTTTCGCAAAGGTGGGCATTTGTTATGTTGATTGCCTCCAGAGTCTGTGATGGATATTCGAGCCGTAGTACTCCCTACTCAGAGGGTGTTGTGATGCTGCGTGGAGTTGCAGTACTCGCTAGATGGCAAGAGAAATTCGATGTTGGAACGTTTTTCGAGCAGTGTATGATGTGGAAGAGTTGGGTTTGAATAGCCTTGGTATTGAGTCTTTGGAGCTTGGTTGTTGAGTCGGGGGTCTCCGTCTCTGTCAGGAGATGCGGGGAGATACGCAAGGAATATGCGGAGCAGAAACCAGAGATTTGAGTTGAGACGATCCTCGGTTGGATTGTATTTTTCTCGCATGAGGAAAAGAGGATTTCGTGACTTGCGTGTCACTGGGCCGGGATAGTGGTCACGGGGAGGAAGTTAGTGGGACACTTGGATCATGAGATGGGTGACGTTGGGGGCTCAGCTGTAGAGCCAAAAGCTGACCTGGTGCTCAGTCTTGAAGAGGAATATAAGAAATGAGCTTATCATGATGACATTTGAGGACACTTTAGAGAGAATGAATGATTCAGACGCTCGAAGACATGCTTCGAGCATGTGTATTAGATTTCGGAGGAAGCTGTGGCATGTATTTATCCTTGGTTGAGTTGTCCCATATCAACAGCCATCATTAGTGCATTGGTATGCCGCCCTTTGAGCTGTTGCATAGGAGGTGGTGTCGGACCCTCGTTTGCTGAGGAGAGGTAACGCATGGACCCGAGAGTCCTTGCGAGCAGATCCAGAGCATGTGCGATACATAGAGTAGTGGCAAAGTCGTCAAGTGGATTTCCCTAGGTAAGGGAAGAGAAGGGTATGTTGGGGTTAGTGCAGCATGGGTATGCGATTGCAAGAGGAGAACTCGTGAGAGTTGCTCTAAGAGTGAGAATGGGTCTCTCAGGCGTTCCGAAATGGATAAAGTGGGCTTTGGATCGGGGATCCGGTGATTCAGGTTTCCTAACCCTTATGGGCCGAGTGATCGTTGAGATTTAGAGCAGAGTTGCATCTTGGGTAATTCTCGGTTACAGGGAGTGGTGGGCAGTACAGAGATCGTGCTTCAGTCGACCGAGCAGATTCAGCAGGTTAAACAGAGGTTATTGATCGTCTACAGCCGACAGAAAAGTTATGCAGACAGACGCCGGTCCGAGCTAGAGTTTCAGGTCGGCGACTTCGTACTCCTGAAGGTCTCTCCTGGTAAAGGGGTGACTCGATCCAGGAAGAGGGGCAAGTTGGGGCCCCGGTATGTTGGGCCTTTTCGTGAAATTGTGAGGGTAGGACGGGTGGCCTACCGTTTGGAGTTGCCAGCGGAATTGAGATAGATCCACGACACTTTTCATGTGTCGCAGTTGAAGAAGTGTATAGTCGATGAGTCAGCAGTGGTTCCACTAGAGAACATTTAGGTGGATGCGAGCCGGAGTTATGCTGAGAGACCAGTGGCGATCAGGGATCGGAAGATCAAGGTTCTGAGGAACAAGGAGGTACCTCTGGTGTTGGTTCAGTGGCAACCCCGGAAAGGATCGGAAATGACTTGGGAGTCGGAACGTGAGATGCGGGAGCAGCATCCGGAACTATTTTCAGAGTAAGACTTTGAGGGCGAAGTCTGATTCTAGTGGGGGAGAATTGTAACAGCCCGGAATTTCAAGTATTGTTAAAATTATATTTTTGGGGTGTTTTAAGGGGGGACTCGGCGAGTTGGAGCCAAACTCGCCGAGTAGGATCGCAGACCTAGTCGCGGGTTCGCGATTGGACTCGACGAGTCCAGATAGGGACTCGGCGAGTCTGCACTGTTTAGCGAAAACCCTAGCCGTTTAGGTTTGGGACGTATAAAGGGGACTTATTGGCCGTCATTGTTCATTTTAGCCTTCTGGGAGGAACCCTAAATCGATTGTGTGCATCTAGAGCAAGATTAAAGGCCATTGATGATTTTGAAGGAGTTGTTGTGCAAGGAAGAGAAGGGCTTGGCTAAAGGAACAGCAAGGGAATCACATTCTGAGGATTGGGGACACAGAGAGCACATTATCCAGGTAAGAATTCGTGTATGCTCTGCTATGGTGATGTATTTAGAGGATTAGGGTTTATGGAACCCTTTTGTGGATAGATTGAATGTTACCCTTGTTCCCCAAACGATTGTAACCCTGTATGAGGACCCTTGGAAGTCCAGAATGTCCCATATCTGTGCATTTCGGGAATTGGTGAAGGTTTTGGATTGAAATCCTTATGCCTTAGGTCAACATGTGAACTATAAGTCGTGGGGTGTAGCATGAGCACTGAAATGAGGACCATACGTAATGGACCAGTCGAGGAAGGCCAGACCTATGAATGGTCGGAGCAGTTATGACCTTAGGAAGCAGTTTGAGCGACTGCATGGCATGGACTCGCCGAGTCAGATGAGCAGACTCGGCGAGTAGCTTGAAGAATAACTGGGACTCGTCGAGCTGTTCCTCAAACTCGGCGAGTGGAGTCGGGGTGGCCCCGCGATTCTTCCAGGAGTAACTCGTCGAGCCAAGGAGGATACTCGATGAGTAGAAGGGAAACCTTAGAAGATTGAAGGACGACTAGACTCGCCGAGTTGCCAGAGTACTCGCCGAGTCCGGTCGAGTTGACCGTGGACCGTTGACCAGAGTTGACCTATGTGTAATTTCTTAGGGTCAGTTGTCTTGAAAGATAAAAGTGTTAATAAGGGATGCACGATATTATCCAGGGAGTCTGTAGCTCGGCGGATCGAGTACGAGTGATTTCAGGAGTTGCTAGCTTTCAGTATCCACGAGGTGAGTCTTCTCACTATACTGTACCCGGAATGGTTTGACCGTGTGACCGGAAGGTCGGATATGGAATGTGTTATAAGTGCTATAAATGGAAAGGTAATTGCTATGCGTGCTATGTATGTTTATATGGGCCGGAAGGCAATATGTTATGTGACTGAAAGGTCGGATCTGATATATGATATATGTGTTATATGTGTTAGGATAAATGTATTATGTGCTGTATATGTTATGGGCCGGAAGGCAATATGTTATGGGCCGGAAGGCGATTATGTTACGGGCCGGAAGGCGTTGTGTTGTGGACCGGAAGGTCAGGGCCTGGAAAGGCGTATATGCGTAAGTTGTATATTGGGGAACTCACTAAGCTTCGTGCTTACAGTGTTTTGTGTTATGTTGTTTTCAGGTTCTTTCAGTAACACGGGACGGCACCGGCTCGATTGTACACACCAGAGAAAGAGTTATATTTTGGAGGATCCTGGTTTTCTATTCAAGTGAAAATGAAACTATGTTTTGTAATTCAATTATGAATGAGATTTTAAACAAGTGTTTAATATTAAAATGATAATTTTAAATGAAAATTTTGTCTTGAAATTTACGGTGTTACATAAAATCCCAAACCCAAATGTAATCACTCTATACTCCCAAAAATCTCATATCTCATGCATGGGGTGGATTTAACGTCCAAGACCTCATTTTTATGAATCCTCTCCACAAGAAACACTTAAAAGGATAGATATTAGGCTCTGGAGTTCAACAACTCATAAAGCTTCAAGCTTTAGGACCAAAAACCCTAAAATGGACCATAG
Source organism: Lactuca saligna (assembly GCF_052625555.1). Classification (NCBI taxonomy): domain Eukaryota; kingdom Viridiplantae; phylum Streptophyta; class Magnoliopsida; order Asterales; family Asteraceae; genus Lactuca; species Lactuca saligna. The sequence continues at coordinate 231,821,349 of NC_136424.1, read as the reverse complement.
TATGCTCAAATCAAAAGGATGAGAAAGCTTTGAGCTTTATACCTTCAAATGATGCTCCAACCACAAAAAAGCTCAAATCCAAAGCTTAGACTCCAACTCCATTCTCTTCAGTGCTACTTCTTCACTCAAAGAATCCCACAAGAACACATAGAAGCTCACAAATGGCTACGCAAGCTCAAGGGATGGAAATTAGGGTTTTGATAGAGTTAAGGGCTGGAAATGGTGGCCAAAAATGAGGCCATCATTTTCTTTAAATAGGTACATACCCCTCTTTTAGGGTTTTCATCATGTGCTTCGTACGCCCAGCGTACCATCTGGTATGCCCAACGTACTAGGTGGCTCCACTTCCAAATCACGCACATGAGTACGCTAAGCGTACACATACATACGCCCCGCATACTCAGTTGCCACCTTTTCTCAAATAAGGGACTAAACTTGCCAAAACTTCAAACTATCATAGCATCTTCGTTATAAGTTTGTTTCTAATGAACCACATATTAGGGCTGGCAATTCTCGACACGACACGCGACACGACCCGCAACACGACACGAAATAAATGGGTTTGGGTTGAGTTTTTCAACCCGCCAACCCGCTAACCCGTCAACCCACCAACCCGTTTATTAAACGGGTCATATATGGGTTTCTCAAAAAATAAACGGGTTGACCCGCCAACCCGTTTATATTCTTAATAAAAAAAATTTATATTTTTAAATGTATTTATGTATCATGTATTAATATTTAATAAGTATTATATAATATATACAATTTATTCATAGACCATTTGATTGTTTTGACATTATTACTCGTGATGGATGGTTTAAGGTCATAAGTCGTAACCTATAAGGCTAAGTCTGTAACATGTTTCTATGAATGTTTTTAATTTTCATTTGGATGTTTAAGACTTAAATATCTAAAATTTGGACCCACGAACCCAAATCTGACCCATGAACCCGCCAACTTGTGAACCCGTATAAATAAATGGGTTGGTGGGTCATATATGGGTTTATGTTCCAAACCTGCCAACCCGTGACCTGTATAGTTAAATGGGTCGTGTTTGGGTTGGCATATTTTGACCCGTCAACCCGCCAACCCGCGACACGCCAACCCGAACACGACACGATTGCCAGGCCTACCTCATATCTACGGAAAGGTAGCGAGAAGCCCTACGTTTCTAGTAACTTGTCGCAGCCTCAAGGCTTCCTCATGCCCGGGTTGCAGCCCACGAACCCTAAATCACAAACGACCCGAAACAAGATGTTACATATCCTAGTCAACTAGCATACTTGTACTCAAACAGTACTTCTATCCTACCATGTGTAACATACACGTTTTGAAATCGTGTTTTGTAATGAATAAAAATTGTGAAATACTATGTGAAACTGAGTGTTGAGTTCTAACAGATGGTTTTTACTATAAATGAAGTAAAACTATGTTTAGAATCACTCAGAAAATATTGGAAGTCTTATGAGATTCCAATTAAAAGCCAAATAGTGAAATTTAGCGAAAATATAAAATTTTAAATAAGTAAAATTTTATTATTTTATGTTGTAGAAATTCTTGTTAGAAACTTGTAGGCGAAAACCTCGTCGAAATCCGAGTTATAACAAAGAAGTTATGACCAACCGAAGATCCGCGACAAAACCGGCACGACGCTGAATGACGTAAAAAATGAGTTTTTGATAAACTACTTTTTAGCCTTAGTAATCTAAATGAAAGTCGTAGTATTCGTTAAACCGGGAAATTCGATTAAAAGAACACCAAAATTTGACTTTGTATAAGGAAGTTATGACTTTTCGAAGTTTGGGGCCCCAAAACCGAGAAATCTTGCATGAATAGTACCGGCCAAGTCACCTCGCACGAAGCAGGTGCGTCACCAGAGACGTGGCCCAGCCTGAGAAGCGACACATGTCCCAATCCGAAGCAGCCATGAGCCCCTGACGCGCCCTTCGCATCGCTTCCACGTCCGAGCCTCGCAGCAAGCCTCGTGGCCTTCGCTTCTCGCGCCACCTGCCCTTCGCTGCTGATGCCACCGAGCAGCTTCGTCACCCTCCTCCGGACCGAGCCTCGCAGGCGCAACATGGACACCTCCCAGCCACTAATTTCGAACCCTCTCACCCTATATAAAGGGAGGCTGCGAGCCTTCCCGGGTAACTTTGAAAAATTGACACTTTTTCACCCTAATTTCGTATATTCACTATTTTGACTTTCCCCGAAGCCCCGATATCAATTTTAGCACTTGAAACACGTCCCGAGACCCCTGAGAGGCCTGAAAATTTTATCTTTTCGGTTTTGAAGCCCTACCTTCCCAGAGCTCGGTTTTCAATTAAGCTCCCGGTTTTCAACATAGAAAGTTATATTTAAAGCCGAAGTGTTGTCCAAATTACTATTTTAACCTCCGGTTAACTTAAGGTGAGTTCAATATATAGGAACACTTGTATGTTATGTGTTATATATGCTATGTGCTTTTCAGTGTTATTATTCTGAGTTATTTTCCCGTGTGATTTTCTTCGCTATGTTTATAGCAATTGTAATACCTTTGATCATGTGATCAGTGAAAGGACTTAGATTCACATTGGTACTGGTACATAGCCTCTGGCCATGTAGAGCATGTCTCCGTAAGAGAATGACTTTTATTCTATGGCATTGGCAAATGGTTAGACAGGACTATAAGCCTGAAATCTAACAAGATGTTAATCAGAAATTGCATGTCTTCTATGCCATTTGGGCCAAAGTTTTATTGATGTATATCAAGCATTGAAAAGTATATCTTTGAATAAAGTCTTTGATTGATATAAACGCTTGTCACATGATCTCACATATGTCTTGTTCCTCTTTGCTTTTGTCACATTGAAGTATATATATGGCATAACGTTATATTGTATCTATTATTGAACTCATTAAGCGTCACCGCTTACCCTATCAATGTTTAACAATTGCAGGTGATAAGTAACTAGTATGTTCACATAATGTTGAAAGATATAGAGTAGTTTGTAATAGTACTTTTGTACTTCAGTTTATGTTTGTATAAATTACAATATCCTGGGTAGTTATGTAATATATAACACTTTGTAATAGATGGTTTGTATCCAATAGTTTGTAATTCCCTTTATCAATGTAAAATATTGCTTTTATGAATATGCAAATAGCATGTTTTGGAGTAATGATATTGTGAAGTATGAAAGTTTGGGTCTTTCAAAAATACGAAAGTTGGGGTCTTTCAACCATGGTATCAGAGCAGTAGTTTCAGCGAACTAAATTCCACGGATTAGTATTTAGACTTAAACTATAGGAAGTTCAATATATGAACTTAATCATTGTAAGTATAGGGATACAAACCATAGGAAATATATAAGTAAAAGTATTAGGTAATAGTAAACCCTAATATTCTAAAATACTATCTTACTTCGTATTTCAGATCAATGGCTGAACAAGTAAGTAGCCATACCCCTGAGGTTGGTGGAGATCCTCAAATCGAGGAAGTGAATACTCCAGTATCTCCTCGTGAGGAGCGAATCTTAGGTAAACTTACCGGTGTTATTCGATAGACTCTCGAAGAACACAAAAAGAATGATGATAAAGGAAAAGAGAAAGTCACTGGAGAATCTTCAAGCGGAAAGGTCAAGCATCCCTCGTTCAAAGATTTCATGAATAGTAGTGCTACGGAGTTTTTTGGTGTCCTTAATCCTGTAATTGTTCTAACTTAGATTCAGAACACCGAGAAAGTATTTCGTGTCTCTCATGTGGATGATGAAGACAAGGCTATTTATGCTTCTGCAATGCTCATTAGAGAAGCCTTAGTCTGGTGGGAAGCAACATATGAAGCTCGCAATGGATGTGACCAGGAGAACTTATCCTGGGAGTTGTTCAAGACTCGTGTGCTAGAGAAGTATTGTCCTCTAGATATGAGGAGAAGATTGGAGAAGGAATTCCTCGAGCTTAAACAAGGAGGAATGACTGTGAACGAGTATGAAACTCAGTTTAATCAAAGAGCAAGGTTTGCTACGAAGTATATTCCAACTGAAGACGAGAAAATTCAGTTCTTCATGGGGGGACTACAACACGAAATCCATGATTTCGTTGTCAATCGGGATGTTCTGCCATTTGATAAAGATGTTGAGTATGCTCGAAGGCGTGAGCATGACTTAGAAATACGTGGTGCCACTCTTACTGTTCCAAAGCATCCACGTACTGAAAGAACTACTCCCGCTTCCACTATTCCACCAGCTCAATCTATTCGAACTAATCCTAGCAAGCAAGCACAATCTCAGAGTGCTTTTCGTGGCCACGGTAGGTCACAATCTTTTTCTATTCAATCGCCTTCATGTCGTGTTTGTGGAAGGAATCATCCGGGTCAATGCAAAATAGACAAGGAATCCATTGTCTGTTATGGGTGTGGAGAAACAGGTCATATAAAGCCAGCTTGCCCAAGGAAGGATGTGACTTGTTATGCATGTGGTAGTACTGGCCACAAGAAGCATTTTTGCCCTACTCTTACTAGCCAAGTGACGGGGAGTCAAGCTTCTGTTCAACAACCAGCGAGAAGTCAAGTCCCTGTCCAACAACCGAAGAGTGCTCCAGCTAAAAAGGAGGAGGTGCCAAAAGCTAAGGGTCGTGTATTCCAGATTATTGTAGAGGAAGCACGTGAGGACCTGAATGTCGTGACGGGTACATTTCTTGTCAACTCTAGACCTGCTCACATCTTATTTGATTCTGGTGCCTCGGATTCTTTTGTATCTTATGAATTTGCGCATTCTTTTCAAACTGTTTGCTATGCACTCGCGCAACCATTTCATGTAGATACTGCAGGAAGTATATCATTACTTGCTGATAAAATCTATAGGGATTGTGTCATAGAAATTGAAAGCTATAATTTTCTTGCTAACCTAATTCCTATCTCCTTGCCCAATTTCAATATTATTCTCGGCATGGATTGGTTGTCAAAGAACCATGCAGAACTTTTGTGTTACGAAAAGATGGTACGCATTCCTATTGAAGGGGAAGATCCTATTCATGTCTACGGTGAACAAAGGATGTTAAAAATAATCTCTTTCCTCAAAGCTCGTAAATTCATATCGAAAGGTTGTCATATCTATCTGGCCTATACAGTTGACATCTCAAGAAAGGAGAATAAAACTGTAAATGATATTCCCATTGTTAACGAATATCCCGATGTTTTCCCCGATGATCTGCTTGGACTTCCTCCGGACAGACAGGTAGAATTCCGAATTGACCTTGTGCCCGATGCTGCTCCGATTGCAAAGACTCCTTATCGTCTTGCGCCAGCCGAGATGAAAGAAATGATGATCCAACTACAGGAATTACTTGACAAAGGCTTTATTCGACCGAGTACCTCTCCCTGGGGTGCTCCAGTATTGTTTGTCAAGAAGAAGGACGGATCGATGCGAATGTGCATTGATTATCGTGAGCTGAATAAGGTGACTATCAAGAACAAGTACCTCCTACCTCGCATCGACGATTTGTTCGATCAACTTCAGGGTGTTAGCTATTTCTCAAAGATTGATTTGAGATCTGGCTATCATCAGTTGAAAGTACAAGAGCAAGATGTACCGAAGACTGCTTTCCGTACTCGTTATGGGCATTTCGAATTCCTTGTCATGCCATTCGGTTTGACAAATGCCCCTACTGTATTCATGGATATGACGAATCGAGTATGCCTCCCAATGCTCGATAAGTCTGTTATCGTATTCATTGACGATATTCTAATCTATTCCAAGTCTGAAGCCGATCATGTCGTTCATATTCGTGAAATCTTAGAACTTCTTCGAAAGGAGAAACTTTATGCTAAATTCTCGAAATGTGAATTTTGGCTTCGTCAAGTTCAATTTCTCGGCCATATTATTTCTAGTGACGGTGTATCCGTAGATCCTATCAAAATCGAAGCCATTCAAAATTGGGAAGTGCCCCGTAATGCTTCCGAAATTCGAAGTTTCTTAGGTCTTGCGGGATATTAACAGAGATTCATTAAAGACTTTTCTCGTATAGACGTACCTCTCACGAGTCTTACACGAAAGGAAGTGAAGTTCGAATGGGGTGAAGCTAAAGAAAATCTCAACTCTAAAAGATCTTTTGACTCATGCTCCCATCTTATCACTCCCAGAAGGTGATGATGATTTCTCCGTATATAGCGATGCTTCAAGATTGGGACTCGGTTGTGTGTTGATGCAACATGGTAAATTGATAGCCTACGCCTCAAGACAACTAAAAGATTATGAAAAGAATTATCCCACCCATGATCTTGAACTCGCTGCAGTAGTATTTTCCCTAAAACTTTGGAGACATTACCTTTTTGGTACGAAATGCCAATTATTTACTGACCACAAGAGTCTCAAGTATATATTCAGTCAGCAAACTCTGAATATGAGACAACAACGAGCCATGGAGCTGATCAAGGACTATGATTGAGAAATCCTGTACTATCCTGGAAAGGCTAATGTGGTTGCAGATGCACTTAGCAGGAAAGTTTATCGTAATAGTATGTATTATACTATTACTCACACTACGGTGAAGTTCACTATTCTTGATGAACTAGAGAAGTGGCAAGTTGAGGCCTTAAAGCCAGAAAATGTGAAGAAGGAAGGAATGGTATATTATGTTGATGTTTTACTTGATGATCCACGAGGATTAAAAGTATTTAAGAATCGGCTATGGATTCCAAGGATTGGTGGATTAAGACAGAAGATTTTAGATGAAGCTCATAAGTCTAAGCTGTCAATACATCCTGGTACAAGTAGAATGTACTATGATGTAAAAGTGGATTATTGGTGGCCTGGATTAAAGAGAGACATTAGAAGATATGTACAGGAATGCTTAGTATGATTACAAGTCAAAACAGAGCACCAAAAACCTTATGGAAGACCAGAAAGTCTTAGTGTTCCTGTATGGAAGTGGGAAGAGCTGTCCATGGATTTTATTACCAAATTGCCGAAGACTGCTAGACAGCATGATAGCATTTGGGTAATCATCGACCGTCTGACTAAGAGTGCACATTTTCTCGCCATGCGTGAAACGACTCCAATGGAGAAATACGCACAAGTATACTTGGATGAAATTGTTGCAAGACATGGTGTGCCACTAAAGATCATTTCCGATCGCGATACTCGCTTCACTTCTCACTTTTGGGCGAGTATGCAACGCGAATTGGGATCTCTAGTTGCTCTCAGTACCGCTTATCATTCCCAGACAGATGGTCAGATGGAGAGAACAATCCAAACAGTAGAAGATATGCTTCGTGCATGTGTCTTGGAGTTCAGTGGTAACTAGGATAAATACTTACCGCTTGTCGAGTTTTGGTATAATAACAGTTACCACACTTCAATCAAAATGCCACCATATGAAGCATTATATGGTCGCAAATTCCATACGCCGTTATGTTGGCGTGATGTAGGACAGAAGATCCTTAGAGGCCCTGAAATGATTCAAGACACCACCGACAAGATTCAAATCGTACGAGAAAGAATGAAAGCGGCCCAGGATCGACAGAAGTCCTATATAGAAAATAGAAGACGACCTATAGAATTCCAAGTGGGTCATTTCGTGATGCTGAAGGTATCCCCATGGAAAGGCCTTATGCGATTTGGGAAGAAAGGAAAGTTGAGTCCTAGATTTGTTGGTCCTTTCAAAATCATCCAGAGAATTGGAAAGCAAGCATACCGCTTAGAATTGCCTGAAGATTTGTGTCACACCCCCGAACCAGACGGTAGAAACGTCCAAGGGCTATTGTGACTTAATTAAATACCATCACAATGAATATACATGAATCATAACATCATTCACCACCATGTATTGAAATATTACAACCGATATTGTTTACATTCAGTACATTGTTTAAAGCATTACATTCCAAAACATAAACCGTTCGATACTAATTAAACAAACATTATGACATCACTGGATACATTTGGCTTCGATTTACCTGTTACCTGAGAATACAAGTATTTTGGAAAAATGTCAACATATGAAATGTTTGTGAGTTCATAAGTATGGTTTGAAAAGAAATGATTTGTATAATTTTGAAAACCACAGAAAATCCGATATTTTCTAAAAAAGTGTTGTATATAAGAAAAAGTGTGAAGATCCGTAAGTATGCTTGTTGATTATTATAAACGTGAATAATTTTTAGACTTTGTATGTATCACATAGTTAAGAGTGTTGAATTCCCCAGGGAAAACCCGATGTTTTCCCCAATACATCAAATTACGTGGCTTAGTTAGTATTATCCCGATACGACGTTGTTTTCTATAACTCCAGGTGACATTGGATTAATTATGGGTTGTGAGTCGTTATAATCACGCATTAATGAAAATGACTAGTTTACAACTATACAAACGATCCCTTAGGCTTCGTCCGTACTACACACTTAATCCAACCACCCTGACTTTTCATAGCCCCACAACCGAGGAGAACAGAGGGTGTGAAGCCCCAATTATTTCCATAAGTCGTTCAAGACTATCGTGAATGCGAAAGGCACTTGGCCCGACTCGCATTTAACTTCTCGAATTTGCTAGCAGTACCAAAGGACCCTTGGGGCCCAACAACACAATAAAGCTATTGAAAGTCCCTTTACACGGAATTAGGTCATTTATGGCCCAATAACATGTAAGCGCGTTCCCTTCGGGACTAAAGATCATGTCATTGGGCTAGCTAGGCCCAACAAGCACGATTTGAAACTTTCGAGCCCAAAGATGGTGTATTGACTTCTCGTAAATTTCCGCGTGTGTATTGAAGTATATTGATTATTGATTTTTGATTCGTTATTGATTCGAGACCGAATCAATTCGTTTGGTAATGATTTTGGTCTTGAAGGTGTATTTATTATTATGTTTCGCTGGTAGAAGTAATACTTGTATTTTTATTTTAAGGGGTCTATTGTTTTAAGAATGTGAGTTTATCTTCTTAAGTCCTTTTCTCGGATAAAATTTACACTTTTAACCCTTTGTGTATAAAAGAATTTTCGGTTTAGTTCGTAAACTATTTTTCTTGACACTTTAGTATCAAAACTTATTGGAAAGACATTTTTAGCACAAATTTACTTGATAAACAGCTTAAGTCCTTCAAAAATGAAATTTTCTCGGTTGAAACCTCTATTTTCGCAACTTTTACAATTTTGACCCAAAATGGAAAATTTTTGCATCTTTGGTCCCTTTTTAATTTGAAAAGCATTTTGACCCTTGAAATAGATTTGGTACACTAGTAATCCTCTGTTTTACAGAAATGTGCAGTTTCAGCCCATCCAAATCAAAAATCTCGCAATTTGGGGCTTTATTGGGCCGAAAGGTCCATTTTGGCCCATTATGTTTAAAATTCACATTTTTAACCCTTCAAAAGAGTTAATATTCAGAAAATACATATTAGAAACTATTTAGACTCATCTCAACCTTCAAAATTTATATTTTGTCGTTTTGGCCCCCTTAGTTTTGTATTTTTAGCATTTTGAGCCCAAAAATGGGTTATTAAGTCCAAAAATGTTCATATTAACCAAATAGATTATTTTTCTAGACTTGATTAGTGTGAAATGGTATAAGTTATAGTTCTTTCATTCTTCATATAGTAGATCTCGGATTTTAGGTTCATGTGGCTAGTTTAAACATCACAATCACACAAGATCATACATATAAGCATAAAAAGCGCACAAGGCATACATATACTCATAGATCTACACATTTGCTTGTATTATCCCCCATAAAACTTATAAAAACCAAAGTTGAGGGGGTATGAAGCTCACCTTGAGTTGTGGTTTCGATTTGAAGAAGAAAAGAGAAGAGTTTGTTGTTATTTTCGGCCCTAGCAGGTTTCTTGAATGGATCTCGAACTTAGAGGGTTCTAAGATACAAGATCATGAATTCATATGAGTTAAGAGGAGATTGTTGATAGAACAAAGAGTCTAGAGTGTGGATCCAAGCATCAACTTACCTAAGATGATGATTTTTGTGAAGAATCCTCCTTGCAAAGTCCTTAAATCTCGAACACCTTAAAGGGAAAGTGAAGGGATTTGTGGTGTGTTCTTGAGAGTGTTTTAGTGAATGATTATGTGTGGGTGTGTGATACTCTCGGCCGAGAGTAATAGAAGAAGAAGAAGAGAGAGAGAGAGAAGTGAGAGGATATGCATGGAAACATGTGAGATATGCTTGGATATCCCATATGTATTAAGGAGGTGGCTAATCCTCCTTAATTCTCAAATTTTTTTTTTCTACTTGGGCTGAGAGATAGAGGGGAGAGATGGAGACTTGGGCCTTTGGTGCTTAAATCCAAATCATGGGCCCATGTTGATTGTTTTTCGGCCCATTGGACTCCTAGGGTGCCTCATGGCCCAATTTGGTTCATTTAAATAATTTATTTCATTCTAGGCCCAATATGGCCCAACATGGTAAAATAAATGAAAGTGGGTCCAATTAGAGCCCATTTAAGAGCTCTAAGCCCAAGATGGTCAAATTGGAAGCTTATTGGTCCATTGGGCCCAATAAGGAAGTCTTAGTCCAAAATGGACTTAAACAAGGACTTCTAGGGTTTCCAATTGCTTGTCGACTATTTGTAGTGCTTGTATGATGTGTTTGATTGAAATTTTATTGTCATGGAGTATGCATCATACATGCTCTTGAGTCTTTGATTCACACTTTGGCTTAATTGTTGTAATCTACAAGGCACAAAAATTTCTAGGTTGTGACATCATCCCCCCGTTAGAGGGAATTTCGTCCCGAAATTCTTTTGAAAGCTAGATTTGAGAATGCTAGAATAGGTGAGGGTACTTTTGCTTCATTTGGTCTTCGTGTTCCCATGTAAATTCTGGCCCATGCTTCGGGTTCCACCGTACTTTCACGATCGGGATGCGACTTTGCTTAGTACGCTTCACCTCCATGTTCATGATTTCGACTGGTTCCTCAACGAACAGGAGATTCTCGTTGATTTCAATCTCGTCAAGGGGAATGACAAGTGTTTCATCTGATAGGCACTTCTTAAGATTGGAGACATGGAACACGGGGTGTACACTGCTTAGCTCAGCGTGTAGTTGCAGTTTGTACGCCACTGGACCTATTCGGGCAACGATCTCGAAAGGTCCAATGTATCATGGGTTCAGTTTTCCCTGTTTTCCAAAACGAATGACTCATTTCCAAGGTGAAACTTTTAACAACACTCGATCCCCGACCTGAAACTCTAAGGGCTTTCGCCGTCTATCGGCATAGCTCTTTTGTCGGTCGTGCGGTGCTTGTAGTTGAGCTCTAATTTGAACTATCTTTTCCGTGGTTTCACGTATGATCTCCGGTCCCGTTAACGCCTTGTCCGATGATAGTGTTTTCGCTAGCTGGGTGTCACCCACTTCAGCCCAACACAACGGTGATCTACACTTACGTCCATATAGTGCTTCGAAAGGAGTGACTTTGATGCTCAAATGATAATTGTTGTTATAAGAGAATTCCACTAAGGGCAAGTGGATGTCCCAAGACTTCCCAAAGTCTATCACACATGTGAGAAGCATGTCTTCGAGCGTCTGAATGGTTCGTTCGCTTTGACCATCCGTTTGTGGGTGATAAGCGGTGCTCATGTCGAGATGGGTTCCGAGTGCTTTCTGAAGTGATTGCCAAAAACGTGAAGTGAATCTACCATCTCTATCCGAGATAATAGACATTGGTACTCCATGGAGTCTCACGATGTCTCGAATGTATAATCGTGTCAGTCTCTCCATCTTGTAGGATTCTTTTATTGGCAGGAAATGAGCGGATTTCGTCAGATCGGTCAACTATTACCCATATGGTGTCTAATCCATCTGACGTGTTGGGTAGCTTGGTCACAAAATCCATAGAAATCCCTTACCATTTCCACTCGGGATTCACCGGTTGCTGTAATAACCTTGAGGGCTTTTGGTACTCCACCTTTACTTTGGCACAAGTAAGGCATTTACTGACATAGGTGGTAATTTCTGCCTTCATGTTAGGCCACCAATAATGTTGTTTAATATCCAAGTACATCTTGTCCAAACCAGGATGGATGGATTATCGTGTTTTGTGAGCTTCATTCATGACTACCTCCCTAAATCCTCCGAGTTTAGGGACCCAAATACGGTTCATGAAGTAGTATACTCCGTTCCCCTTTACCTCTAGATTCTTCACCATTCCGCGTAATGCTTCACTTGCTCTGTTTTCCGTTTTCATGGCATCTGACTGGGCTACCCCGATCTGAGTGGTTAGGTGAGATTTGATGGTTATTGAGAGAGTTTTCACGCGACGATTAGAGTACTCCTTTCGGCTCAAGGCATCAGCTACCACGTTGGCCTTGCCTAGGTGGTATTTGATTTCACACTCATAATCGTTTAATAGTTCAACCCATCTTCGTTGCCTCATATTCAGCTCTTTCTGGTTCAAGATATGCTGGAGACTTTTGTGGTCCGTGATGATGGTGCACTTCGTACCATAAAGGTAATGCCTCCAAATCTTTAGAAAAAAGACCACCGCTCCTAATTCCAGATCATGGGTTGTATAATTCACTTCGTGTGTCTTTAGTTGGTGGGATGCGTAAGCTATCACTCTTCCAAGCTGCATGAGAACGCAACCTAAACCCTGATTCGATGCGTCACAGTAGACCACGAAATCTTCCGTTTCCTCCGGTAGAGATAGTACCGGGGCACTACAGAGGGTTTGCTTCAGGGTTCGGAGGCAACTTCTTATTTGTCCGTCCATTTGAATGGTACACCCTTTTGTGTAAGCGAGGTAAGTGGCTTGGCGATCTTAGAGAAGTTTTGAATGAATCTCCTGTAGTAGCCTGCTAGGCCTAAGAATTGGCGGATTTCTGTGGGTGTTGTCGAGACTTCCCATCCTTCGATGACTTTGACCTTAGAAGGATCCACATGAATTCCTTCCCGACTAACAACATGACCTAAGAAGTTCACGCTACGGAGCCAAAACTCACACTTAGAAAGTTTTGCGTATAACTTTTCCGTTCGCAGGGTTTCTAGGATTTGTCGGAGATGTCGGCCATGCTCTTCTTCGCTTCGGGAATAGACTAGAATGTCGTTAATGAAGACGATTACAAAGTTGTCGAGGAATGGTCGACGGATTCGGTTCATCAGGTCCATAAATGCGGTAGGGGCATTTGTTAGACCGAAGGGCATTACGACAAATTCATAATGTCCGTAACGAGTTCGAAAAGCGGTTTTGGGAATATCCTCTTCCCAGACCCTGAGCTGATGGTACCCGGACCGTAGATCTATCTTAGAGAAGTAACTAGCTCCTTGGAGCTGGTCAAATAGATCGTCGATTCGTGGGAGTGGGTAGCGATTCTTGACGGTGAGTTTGTTTAGTTCCCTATAATCGATACACATCCTAAAAGATCCGTCCTTCTTTTTGAAAAAGAGGATCGGAGCTCCCCATGGTGAGTAGCTGGGTCGGATGAATACCTTGTCCAGGAGTTCACTGAGTTGGCTGGACAATTCCTGCATTTCAACAGGAGCTAGCCGGTAAGGCGATTTAGCAAGTCGAGTTGCTCCTGGAACGAGGTTAATTCGGAAATCAATTTGTTTCTCTGGGGGTACTCCAGGGAGATCTTCAAGAAATACATATGGAAATTCACGTGCTACTGGGACGTCTTGAATGTTAACCTCTTCCTTGGTTTTATCCACTATGTGAGCCAAGAACGTGAAAATTTTCTTTCGTAGACGCTTCTGTGCCTGGACACACGAGATGATGCGAAGGTTCGTGCTAGGTTTGTCTCCGTAAATAACTAGGGTTTCGTGATTGGGAAGATGAAGGCGAACGGCCTCCTCATGACACATAATTTCAGCATGGTGGGGGCTTAACCAGTCCATGCTAATAATCACATCAAAACTCCTAATGGAAACATGCATCAAGTCTATTTGAAAGACGTGTTGATTTAGAGTTACGGTACATCCGATGTAGATTTCCCCAGTGGATTCAGTTTTCCCATTGGCCATTTCCACTGTAAAGGTTTCATTGAGCTTCTGGGGTTGTTGTTTTAACAATTGTTTAAACTTATTGCTCACAAAACTTCGCTCCGCTCCAACGTCAAATAGGATGGATGCATATGTGTAGTTTAGGGGAAACGTACCGGTAACAACAGCGGGATCCTGAATCGCCTCCCCCTGACCCATGGTCAGCACTCTTCCGGTTCCTCCATTTTCGAGATTGTTGTTGTTGGTGTAACAACGTGAATTATCAAAACAATTTTTCATTTTTGCAAACATCAAAAACCAACATTTAATATTCTAAAATCACATGTGTAACAAATGTCATTGTAACAAAATAAATCCCATGATCATAAAACAGTTCCTTCGTCAGTGTGTACAATCATGCCGGCGCCTTCCCACGGTCCTCGCTAGTACCTGAAACACATAACACAACAACTGTAAGCATAAATGCTTAGTGAGTTCCCCAAAATACTACTTACGCACATACGCCTTTCCAGGACCTGACCTTCCAGTCCATGTGTCTCAGGGGACTTCCGTCCCGACTCGGTAAACCTTCCGGTCCTACCTGCGTCAACCTTACGGTCCACATCACAACGCCTTCCGACCCATATCATATATTCCTTCCGGCCCATAACATAGTGCCTTCCGACCCATATCAAACATAGCATACATAGCACATACAAACGATTAACTTATCATATATAGCGCATACAACTCATAACATATCCGACCTTCTGGTCACACAATAAAAACCCTTCCAGGTACAGTATAGTGAGAAAAATCACCTCGTGGAAAGTCTAGAATCTCGCGTACTTGCTATCTCCAAATCCCAACGAAAACTCAACCTTGCCTAATCATAACAAATATCATTTTAATTAATATAGACTTCCAAAACTAGACTTTACCCCTTATCATCATTCTTCAGAGGGTAAAAGACCATTTTACCCTTCCTTGACTCAAAGTCTACATGTTGACCAAAAACCTAAAAAGTCAACAAAAGTCAACCCTTCGAGTACGCGGGGCGTACATCGCCAACCTAAGAATCGGGGTCTCTACCCAGTACGCCGCGCGTACTGGGAGTTACGCCCAGCGTAACCATCAGACTTAAGAATTCATCATTTCTGGTCTTAATCGGTTAAGACATAGCTTCAACTTCTAGATCCAGCTTTATTTAAGCATCCTTACTCATAAAGTCGAAACCTTTAAGCCTTGGCATGGCTGTAAAGGCTCTTACACTCCTTAACACTTTTCCATTTCAACTCAAGGATATAGATCTCATGCATGGCCAAACATTCACATCCAGGATTACATTTTTATGGATCTACAACTCAAATGGACCAGAAATATGATGGATCTAAGCTAATGGAGACCATTTGCTCATAAAGTCTCCACCTTTAGGACCAAAACCCTAGAAAATGGTCCAATAAGCATACCACAAGAACTATATGTCAAGATTCGAAATTTTTACCTTAGAATGAAGCTCCAACCTTTGGAAAGCTCGGATCCACACTTGAACACCAACTTCTAGCCTTCCCAATGAAATCTTCTTCTCCTTTGCTACCTTGAAATGGCACCACCAAGCTTAGATCACTCACAAATGGGCTAAGAACGAATAAACACTCTCTTTAGGGTTTCTTTCTGAGGGATGGTGGCTGAGGAGTCGAGCCAACACGTCCCTTTTATAGCCAACCCATCAATTAGGGTTTTTAATTCTGGACCGGTTACGCCCAGCGTACCCGAGGGGGAACACATATAAATGAAGCGCGTGAGTACGCGCAACGTACTCCTTGTACGCCCAGCGTACTCGCTCATCATGCAAAACCCTAAATGACTTATATTAAAAATGAAGGCTTAAATAAAAGGGTACCTGGATTTTGGGCTGTTACAATTCTCCCCCACTAGAACCAGACTTCGCCCCTGAAGTCTCACACAGAAAAAAATTCCGGATACTGTTCCCGCATCTCAGACTCGGACTCCCATGTCAGCTCGGACCCCTTCCGATGTTGCCACTGCACTTGTACCAAGGGTACTTCTTTGTTCCTTAGAACCTTAACCTTTCGATCCCTGATCGCTACTGGTCTCTCAACATAGTTCAGGCCTGCATCCACCTGAATATCATCTAATGGCACCACTGCCGACTCATCGGCAATACATTTCCTCAACTGCGAGACATGAAAGGTGTCGTGGATCTGTCCCAACTCAGCAGGTAGATCTAACCGGTAGGCTACCCTGCCTACCCTAGCGATTACCCTGAAAGGTCCAATATATCGGGATCCCAACTTGACCCTCTTCCTGAATTGTATCACTCCTTTCCAAGGAGAGACCTTTAGGAGCACAAGGTCACCAACCTGAAACTCGAGCTCGGACCGACGCCTGTCCGCATAACTCTTCTGGCGACTCTACACAGTCAATAACCTCTGCTTGACCTACTGTATCTGCTCGGTCGTCTGAAGTACAATCTCCGTGCTACCCATTACCCGTTGCCCCACCTCTCCCTAGCAGATGGGGGTGCGACACCTCCTCCCATACAACATCTCAAAGGGTGGCATACCAATGCTCGAATGATGGCTGTTGTTGTACGAAAACTCTGTTAAGGGTAAATAGGTGTCCCAACTCCCTCCGAAATCCAAAACGCATGCTCGGAGCATATCCTCGAGCGTCTTAATCGTCCGCTCGCTCTGTCCGTTCGTCTGCGGGTGGTATGCGGTACTAAAATGCAACCTCGTACCCAACTCCTCGTGAAACTTCTTCCAAAACCTGGAAGTAAATCGTACATCCCGATCTGAAATGATCGACATCGGAACCCCATGCCGCGATACCACCTCCCTCACATATAACTCTGCCAACTTCTCCGCAGAATAGCTCTCACTGATAGCTAGAAAATGAGCGCTCTTCGTCAATCTATCCACAATCACCCAAATTGCATCGACCCCTCTCGCAGTCCTTGGCAATTTGGTGATAAAATCCATGGTAATCTGTTCCCACTTCCATTCTGGAATCTCCAGCGGCTGCAATTTACCGTACGGACCCTGGTGCTCGGCCTTAACCTGACGACAAGTCAGGCACCTCTCAACAAACCATGCAACATACCTCTTCATACAGGGCCACCAATACTCCTTCTTTAGGTCCAAATACATCTTAGTAGCTCCGGAATGGATCAAGAATTTCGATCGATGTGTTTCCTCCATCAAAATAGTATGCGTACCGCCCACAAACGGTACCCAAATCCGACCCTGAAATGTCATAAGTCCCCGACCATCCATAACGAATTCTGATACCTGACCGACAACCCGCTCCATCTTCTGGTTTTCTGGTCTTGCAGCCTCAGCCTGGGCCCCTCGGATGATGTTCAAAATCGGAGTCATCACCGTCAACATCATACAAACGTCTCGGATCGGGGCGCTCTCCGCCCTACGGCTCAACGCATCGGCTACGACATTAGCCTTGCCCGGGTGGTACAGGATCTCATAATCATAATCCTTCACCACATCCAACCATCTCCTCTGACGCATATTCAGATTTGGCTGATCCATCAAGTACTTCAGACTCTTGTGGTCCGTGTATATGGTACACCGAACCCCATAAAGATAGTGTCGGCAGATCTTGAGGGCAAACACCACAGCCCCCAATTCCAGGTCGTGGGTGGGATATCTCGACTCATGAGGCTTCAGTTGCCTCGAAGCATACGCTATAACGTGTCCCCTCTGCATAAGCACCGCCCCTAATCCAGATATAGATGCATCATAGTATACCAAAAAATCATCCATCCCTTCCGGGAGTGCAAGCACCGGGGCCTCGCACAATTTCTGACGAAGGGTCTCGAATGAGGACTGCTGCTCCGGACCCCATGAAAATGCAACACCCTTCCGGGTTATCTTGGTAAGTGGCACAACGATCTTGGAGAAATCCTTGATAAACCTTCGATAATAGCCGACCAATCCTAGAAAGCTCCTGATCTCAGTGGGCGATCTCGGCACTTCCCATCTCATCACCGCCTCAATCTTGGCCGGATCGACCAATATCCCTTTCTGGTTAACAAGGTGTCTTAGGAACTGGACCTCTCGTAACCAGAAATCACACTTGGAGAATTTGGCATACAGCCTCTCCGATCTCAATACTCCAAGAATCTCCCTCAAATGTTCCTCATGCTGCTCCCTAGACCTTGAATATACCAAAATATCATCAATGAATACGATCACCGACCGATCCACCATCGGCCTGTACACCCTGTTCATAAGATCCATGAATGCAGCCGGGGAATTGGTGAGTCCAAAAGGCATCACCACAAACTCGTAATGTCCATAACGAGTTCTGAATGCAGTCTTCTGAATATCTTCATCCCGAACCGTCATCCGATTATAACCCGACCTCAAGTCTATCTTTGAGAACCAAGATGCCCCCTGCAATTGATCGAACAGATCATCGATCCTAGGTAATGGATACTGGTTTTTAACTGTCAACTTGTTCAACTCCTGGTAATCGATACACATCTGGTGTGAACCATCCTTTTTCTGGACAAAAAGAATCGGCGCTCCCCAAGGTGAGCTACTCAATCGAATAAACCCCTTTCCCAACAGCTCCTGAAGCTGCGAGGATAACTCCTGCATTTCTATTGGAGCAAGGCAATAAGGCGCCTTGGCGATGGGCGCCGCTCCCAGAACCAGATCGATACCGAACTCCACTTGCCTTTCCGGAGGCACACCTGGTAGTTCTTCGGGAAACACGTCCGAAAACTCGCACACTACTGGAACCTCGTCAACCGAGTTTGGCCTCCCCGCGGCCACTCGTGTGTCCATCACATAGGCTAAGAATCCACTGCAGCCCTGTTGCAAACTCTGTCTCACCCTGGCAGCCGAACAAAATGCTGACCCACACCGGGTCCTTTCACCATACACAGTAAGCACTCCCCCACTAGGGTCTTGTATAGTCACCAGCTGTCTCTCGCAGTCAATGACTGCCCCAAACTTACTCAACCAGTCCATGCGCACGAATGCGCAGACATCTCCCATCGCTATAGGAACCAAATCTATAGGGAACTTGACACCAAAAATCTCGAGCACACATCCTCGAATCACGTCATTGGCGTATACTGCTTTCTCATTAGCTATGGAAACCCTCAGGGGTCGACTCATCACCTCCCGATCAATACCGACGTGCTAGCTAAAAGCCAAAGATACAAAAGACTGACTCGCACTTGAGTCAAATACTACCAAAGCAGGTACAAAATTCACAAGAAAAGTACCTACGCATATCATAATATAAGCACAATATCTCAACATAAAAGTAAATACACGAAAGAATACATACCAGCCATGACATCGGGCACCGCACGGACCTCCTCCGCAGTCAACTGAAAAGCTCTCCCATGAGCCTTCGGAGCCTCGGCTTTCACCGACCGAGTCTCGGTAACCCTAGCAGTAGGCGCAGATCCCTGGTGAAGCTGAGGACACTCGGCCTTCCGATGGCCGGTCTGGTTGCAATGAAAGCAAACCATAAATCCCTTGGGGAAATCCCTAGCGATGTGCCCCTCCTTGCCACACTTGTAGCAAGCACCTGATCGACATGCCCCCTCATGACCCTTTCCGCACTTTCTGCAAGTGCAGCCCTTCTGACCTCCCGTCCTCAGATCGGCGGACTTGGTCCGCTTGGCTACCAGCTGAGACTGAGCCGGCCGCCGATCCACCCGCTGAGACTCGGCCTCCTCCCTGGCCTGAGTCTCCAACTTGATCTTTCTCTCTTTTTGGCATTTTCCTGCAAAGGTCTGGTATGACGAGTTCGATACGAACTCCCGAATGCCCCTCCTCAGTACACCCAAATATCGACTCATCCGAGCCTGCTCAGTGGACACCTACTCAGGGCAGAACATCGCCCTCTAGTAAAACTTCAGGGTGATCACAGTAACCGAATCATTACCCTGCTTGAGGGTCAAGAACTCATGAACCAACCGTTCCCTCTCCACTGGGTGAACATACTCGTCTCTGAACATAGAAGTAAATCTCTCCCAAGTCACGCCTGAAATCTACATAAGAGTGAAGTTTGCCGTCACGAACCTCCACCAATCCTTTGCTCCCAGGCAGAGCTGGTTCAAAGCGAACCGTATCCTCAGATGCTCCGGACATGAACATGTGCAGAAGCATCCCTCAATGCCAGCAATCCATCTCATCGCAACGATCGGATCCTGTGTCCCGTCAAAATCGGGTGGCTTCGTGTTGCTGAACTCCCGCAATAGCAATGAGTCACCCCCTATGGTCTGGCAGCAACCACAACTATGGTAGCTGCAGCGGCTGCAGCCTCAGTCACTGCAGCGTACCGCTCATCGAAAGTCTCCATTAGTGTGGTCTTGATAGACACAAACATCTCCGGAATTTCGGCCCGGATCGCCGCAGCCACCTCCTCGTGAATCATCTGACGAAGCTCCTCGTCACTCACACCGCTCGTACCAGGTCTGTGGCGTGGCCCAACCATAATGCCTCTAAAATACAACATAAAAATATCAGAGACTCCATCGAGCATAATCACACTCGATAACGCAACCCTACTCGGTCTCCGATATCCAAAGGATTCTTACTTAGGTTGCCAACTGACTCGGTGTCTTCAGTAGTACGGGCCCAATAATACTAACTACACCGCATCAGCATTCACCCCAAGTCCTCCTCCTTGGACCCCGGATCATGAGTACTCTATTCTTGCTATGCACTAGCTACCTACTCGCTCTCAAAGTATCTCGTAGCAGCAGGTTCCCCTAGACTAAGGCATCACAAATCAGGCCACTCTAGTCCTAATATGAATACCTAGTCTACTAGCATGCATATCATATCATAACATATCTCATAACACATATTGTAAGGGTATTTTGGGGATTGTACCATTCGGGCGCTGGCTGACCGTACACACTAATTCTCCTTAATTATTACGAAATCTCTTATAATTTTTTTTATGCTTTTATTAATTAAAATTTTTCCTCAAATCCACGGTTTTAGTTCAGTTACGCCCGAAGGTGCATCCGAATCCCTCAAACCAAGGCTCTGATACCAACTTGTAACAACGTGAATTTTCAAAACAATTTTTCATTTTTGCAAACATCAAAAACCAACATTTAATATTCTGAAATCACATGTGTAACAAATGTCATTGTAACAAAATACATCCCATGATCATAAAACAGTTCCTTCATCAGTGTGTACAATCACGCTGATGCCTTCCCACGGTCCTCGCTAGTACCTGAAACACATAACACAACAACTGTAAGCATAAATGCTTAGTGAGTTCCCCAAAATACTACTTACGCACATACGCCTTTCCAGGCCCTGACCTTCCAGTCCATGTGTCTCAGGGGACTTCCGTCCCGACTCGGTAAACCTTCCGGTCCTACCCGCGTCAACCTTATGGTCCACATCACAACGCCTTCCGGCCCATATCATATATGCCTTCCGGCCCATAACATAATGCCTTCCGACCCATATCAAACATAGCATACATAGCACATACAAACGATTAACTTATCATATACAACGCATACAACTCATAACATATCCGACCTTCCGGTCACACAATAAAAACCCTTCCAGGTATAGTATAGTGAGAAAACTTACCTCGTGGAAAGTCTAGAATCTCGCGTACTTGCTATCTCCAAATCCCAACGAAAACTCAACCTCGCCTAATCATAACAAATATCATTTTAATTAATATAGACTTCCACAACTAGACTTTACCCCTTATCATCATTCTTCAGAGGGTAAAAGACCATTTTACCTTTCCTTGACTCAAAGTCTACATGTTGACCAAAAACCTAAAAAGTCAACAAAAGTCAACCCTTCGAGTACGCGGGGCGTACATCGCCAACCCAAGAATCAGGGTCTCCACCCAGTACGCTGCGTGTACTGGGAGTTACGCCCAACGTAACCATCAGACTTAAGAATTCATCATTTCTGGTCTTAATCGGTTAAGCCATAGCTTCAACTTCTAGATCTGGCTTTATTTAAGCATCCTTACTCATAAAGTCGAAACCTTTAAGCCTTGGCATGGCTGTAAAGGCTCTTACACTCTTTAACACTTTTCCATTTCAACTCAAGGATATAGATCTCATGCATGGCCAAACATTCACGTCCAAGATTACATTTTTATGGATCTACAACTCAAATGGACCAGAAATATGATGGATCTAAGCTAATGGAGACCATTTGCTTATAAAGTCTCCACCTTTGGGACCGAAACCCTAGAAAATGGTCCAATAAGCATACCACAAGAACTATATGTCAAGATCCGAACTTTTTACCTTAGAATGAAGCTCTAACCTTTGCAAAGCTCGGATCCACACTTGAACACCAACTTCTAGCCTTCCCAATGAACTCTTCTTCTCCTTTGCTACCTTGAAATGGCACCACCAAGCTTAGAACACTCACAAATGGGCTAAGAACGAATAAACACTCTCTTTAGGGTTTCTTTCTGAGGGATGGTGGCTGAGGAGTCGAGCCAACACGTCCCTTTTATAGCCAACCCATCAATTAGGGTTTTTAATTCTGGACCGGTTACGCCCAGCGTAACCTTGGGTACGCCCAGCGTACCCGAGGGGAACGCGTATAAATGAAGCGCGCGAGTACATGCAGCGTACTCCTTGTACGCCTAACGTACTCGCTCATCATGCAAAACCCTAAATGACTTATATTAAAAATGAAGGCTTAAATAAAAGGGTACCTGGATTTCGGGCTATTACAGTTGGGGCAGTTTCGACGGAAATGCCCAGTCCTTCCACAACCATAGCAGGTGTGGCTAGGTCCAGCATTGTTGCCGCTGGTGTTGGTGTTGTTGTTGTTGTTGTTGCGGTTGTTGTTTTTGTTGCTTCCCTGTTGTTGATTTTGAGGAGGATAAGTCCTGCAGTACTTTGCCGTGTGCCCCTTCCGATTGCAACTGGTGCACTACATCTCTCTGCATTCCCCATTGTGATGGAGACCACACTTGTTGCACTTGGGAAGATTACCGGAATACGTTCTAGGAGCACTTGGTGCACCTGAGGTTGGAGCATGTGGTGTGGATGGAGCTTGCGTGGTCGCAGCATTAAACGTCACTGTTTGCTGTTTCTTGGACGATTTGGAGCCTCAACGCCCCTTTCTCTTGTTGTTCTTCCCTTTCTTGCTATCATTTTCCTTCTTAACTTCAGTCTCCACTAGCTTCTCACCCTTCTTGTTGTTGTGGTCATATAACTTCTTGGACAATCTCTTGGCACTGTCGAATGTTTCAGGATTTGCAGCTATTACATTTCCCTGGATCGGGGAGGTTAGTCCCCAGATGAATCGCTCGATCTTCTTACCCTCTGAGGTAATCATCCCAGGGCATAACAGAGACAGTTCGCTGAACCTGGATATGTAGGCATCTATGTCGGCGTTCCGGACAGTGAGATTCCACAGCTCTTGTTCCATTTTCTGAATTTCACCACGAGGACAGTATTCGGCCATCAGCATTTCTTTCATTTCTGCCCATGGCATGGAATTGGCTACGGGGAGTGTCATGGCTTCCACGTGTCCATTCCACCAAGTGAGCACTTGGTCAACGAAAGTGCATGCGGCAAACTTCACCTTCATCTCTTCAGGGCAATCGCATATCTCGAACACCGATTCCACCTTCTCAATCCATCGTTTCAGGGTGATCATTCCTCCAGTGCCGTTAAAGGTTCGTGGTTTGGCGTTGGTGAAGACTTTGTAAGAATATGTTTAGGCGGGTCCTTGATTCATTCCGTTGTTCGAACTTTCGGCCCCTTGCCCGTTGACTCCTCCATTGTTTCCTTGGTGAATTTGTGCCATTGCTGCGGTGACCGCAACAGATACAGCTTCCTGGAACGCGGCTAAGTCAACTTCGGGTGGGGTTGGTCCTGGGTTTCCGTGAGTGGGTCGTGGAGGCATCTTTCTGTCATCGAACGGAAAGATGTTGAGTGTATGTGGTTTTTGTGAGGTTGTGATCCTATAGACTAGGTACGCGGCACAACTTAAGTACTTCTACGATTGAGCATACAATCATGGATACATAACACATAGCAGATTATAACATCATAATAAAACATATAAAATCTTTCATTACTATTATCTGCGCTTTGATACATGAAAATATTGCTCGAAAGAGCATACATAAGTGGTACTAGTTCGATAGCATAACGGCTCTATGAGTAGTGCAGTCACTTAAATATAGAGTCGGGGTACATAGCGTAGTTCCTAATGACCTAGTAAGATAAGTCTATCTCTAGTCGTGGTGAGATGTGCCTGGGGGCGGTGCTGAGGAAGTGGATGCTCCCTGAAGACGAGCCACCTGTCATTCTACATCCTGGAGTCGTGACTCCCACCTCACCTGCCTCATATGGAACTCTCGAAGAACGTCCCGCGTCTCCTGCTCTGCACGCTCGACCCTAGTCCACAGCTGGTGGACCTGATCGGCAGTGCTCTGAGCGAGGTCGCAAGTGTTCCATAATCATTTTACCATGACTGGAAGGGCTCGATCAGCCGACCCTCCGTCCCTCAGGTCAAAGAACTCGCATGACATGCCGTACGGGGGTCGCTGTCCCTGTTGTCTGCTCCACCTCCAAATATCAATACCCCAGGGGGGTGTAGGACCAGTGGGGCCCACCCGGTAAGCACGCACCCTAATCGGGTAAGGGGGGTTGATGACTTCGGACTCCGCGTCCGAATCACCCCCTTCACTATCGTCGGGTCCCTCCTCAAAGCTTCCTTCATCTTCTTCCTCCTCCTGTTCCTCTTCTGGTTCAGCAGGCTCGCCCTCAACTTCTGCCTCCGGTTCTCCGTCAGATTCCTCCTCAGGATCTTCCTCAGGATCTTCTTCAGGCTCTTCGTCTAACCATCCGTTATTCCCTTGGTTAGGGAAGTAAGGATCTCCGGGGTGATGGAAACCAACCATGCGGTCTGTGAGAGTGTGTAAATACGCTAACATTACCCCTAGGATGCTACAACTATTGTACATACTAAACGGATGTTTTCTTTTTGGTGATAAAGAGGTATGTTTTTAGGTTCCCTAGCTATCACGATCTCCTCAGAATGTGTGATAGTTATACCTTGGAGGGAATGTAGTTGACCAGGCTACATCCACTTCTTGATATGACTAGAACAGTCCTGGCTCAACCGAGATACTAGCATTATCTTGTTTGGTTCGGTATTATGTTCTTTTTCCTCATAAAAGCAAGGATGTTTTTATTGTTGTGTTTTACTTGTTTTGTTCAGAGTTGTGTTAGTCCCTCTTTTGGTTTATAGTTGCATATCAATGTGTGGTTAGATATGCTAGTTCACTATAAACAGAGCTCTGATACCAACCTGTCACACCCCCGAACCAGACGACGGAAAAGTCCGAGGGCTATTGTGACTTAGTTGAATACCATCACAATGAATATACATGAATCATAACATCATTCACCACCATGCATTGAAATATTACAACTGATATTGTTTACATTCAGTACATTGTTTAAAGCATTACATTCCTAAAACATAAACCGTTTGATACTAATTAAACAAACATTATGACATCACTGGATACATTTGGCTTCGATTTACCTGTTACCTGAGAATACAAGTATTTTGGAAAAACGTCAACATATGAAAAGTTAGTGAGTTCATAAGTGTGGTTTGAAAAGAAATGATTTGTATAATTTTGAAAACCACAGAAAATCCGATATTTTCTAAAAAAGTGTTGTATATAAGAAAAAGTGTGAAGATCCGTAAGTATGCTTGTTGATTATTATAAACGTGAATAATTTTTAGACTTTGTATATATCACATAGTTAAGAGTGTTGAATTCCCCAGGGAAAACCCGATGTTTTCCCCAATACATCAAATTACGTGGCTTAGTTAGTATTATCCCGATACGACATTGTTTTCTATAACTCCAGGTGACATCGGATTAATTATGGGTTGCGAGTCGTTATAATCACGCATTAATGAAAATTACTAGTTTACAACTATACAAATGATCCCTTAGGCTTCGTCCGTACTACTCACTTAATCCAACCACCCTGACTTCTCATAGCCCCACAACCGAGTAGAAAAGAGGGTCTGAAGCCCCCGTTATTTCCATAAGTCATTCAAGATTATCGTGAATGCGAAAGGTACTTGGCCCGACTCACATTTAACTTCTCGACTTTGCTAGCAGTACCAAAGGACCCTTGGGGCCCAACAGCACAATAAAGCTATTGAAAGTCCTTTTACACGAAATTAGGTCATTTATGGCCCAATAACATGTAAGCGCGTTCCCTTCGGGCCTAAAGATCATGTCATTGGGCTAGCTAGGCCCAACAAGCACGATTTGAAACTTTTGAGCCCAAAGATGGTGTATTGACTTCTCGTAAATTTCCGCGTGTGTATTGAAGTATCATTGATTATTGATTTTTGATTCGTTATTGATTCGAGACCGAATCAATTCATTTGGAAATGATTTTGGTATTTATTATTAAGTTTCGCCGGTAGACGTAATACTCGTATTTTTATTTTAAGGGGTCTATTGTTTTAAGAATGTGAGTTTATCTTCTTAAGCCCTTTTCTCGGATAAAATTTACACTTTTAACCCTTTGTGTATAAAAGAATTTTCGGTTTAGTTCGTAAACTATTTTTCTTGACACTTTAGTATCAAAACTTATTGGAAAGACATTTTTAGCACAAATTTACTTGATAAACAGCTTAAGTCCTTCAAAAATGAAATTTTCTCGGTTGAAACCTCCATTTTCGCAACTTTTACAATTTTGACCCAAAATGGAAATTTTTTGCATCTTTGGTCCCTTTTTAATTTGAAAAGCATTTTTGACCCTTGAAATAGATTTGGTACACTAGTAACCTCTGTTTTACAGAAATGTGCAGTTTCAGCCCATCCAAATCAAAAATCTCGCAATTTGGGGCTTTATTGGGCCGAAAGGTCCATTTTGGCCCATTATGTTTAAAATTCACATTTTTAACCCTTCAAAAGTGTTAATATTCAAAAAATACATATTAGAAACTATTTAGACTCATCTCAACCTTCAGAATTTATATTTTGTCGTTTTGGCCCCCTTAGTTTTGTATTTTTAGCATTTTGAGCCCAAAAATGGGTTTTTAAGTCCAAAAATGTTCATATTAACCAACTAGATTATTTTTCTAGACTTGATTAGTGTGAAATGGTATAAGTTATACTTATTTCATTCTTCATATAGTAGATCTCGGTTTTTAGGTTCATGTGGCTAGTTTAAACATCACAATCACACAAGATCATACATATAAGCATAAAAAGCACACAAGGCATACATATACTCATAGATCTACACATTTGCTTGTATTATCCCCCATGAAACTTATAAAAACCAAAAAAGAAGGGGTATGAAGCTCACCTTGAGTTGTGGTTTCGATTTGAAGAAGAAAAGAGAAGAGTTTGTTGCTATTTTCGGCCCTAGCAAGTTTCTTGAATGGATCTCGAACTTAGAGGGTTCTAAGATACAAGATCATGAATTTATATGAGTTAAGAGGAGATTTTTGATAAAACAAAGAGTCTAGAGTGTGGATCCAAGCATCAACTTACCTAAGATGATGATTTTTGTGAAGAATCCTCCTTGCAAAGTCCTTAAATCTCGAAAACCTTAAAGGGAAAGTAAAGGGATTTGTGGTGTGTTCTTGAGAGTGTTTTAGTGAATGATTATGTGTGGGTGTGTGATACTCTTTGCCGAGAGTAATAGAAGAAGAAAAGAGAGAGAGTGAGAAGTGAGAGGATATGCATGGAAACATGTGAGATATGCTTGGATATCCCATAGGTATTAAGGAGGTTGCTAATCCTCCTTAATTCTCAAATTCTTTTTTTTTTCTACTTGGGCCGAGAGATAGAGGGGAGAGATGGAGACTTGGGCCTTTGGTGCTTAAATCCAAATCATGGGCCAATGTTGATTGTTTTTTGGCCCATTGGACTCCTAGGGTGCCTCATGGCCCAAGTTGGTTCATTTAAATTATTTATTCATTCTAGGCCCAATATGGACCAACATGGTAAAATAAATGAAAGTGGGTCCAATTAGAGCCCATTTAAGAGTTCTAAGCCCAAGATGGTCAAATTGGAAGCTTATTGGTCCATTGGGCCCAATAAGGAAGTCCTAGACCAAAATGGACTTAAACAAGGACTTCTAGGGTTTCTAATTGCTTGTTGACTATTTGTAGTGCTTGTATGATGTGTTTGATTGAAATTTTATTGTCATATAGCATGCATCATACATGCTCTTGAGTCTTTGATTCACACTTTGGCTTAATTGTTGTAATCTACAAGGCACAAAAATTTCTAGGTTGTGACAATTTGGCAGGTATTCATGATGTGTTTCATGTAAGTTATATGCGCAAAGCTTGAGCATCTACGAGGAGACAGTTCCATTATCCGAGGTGAAATTGGATAATATGTTAAGATATGTTGAAGAGCCTGAATAAATCATGAATGAAAGAACAACTAAGCTATGCAATAAAGAAGTAGAATTGGTGGTTGTCAAGTGGAAACAACATCGAGGCCCAAACTATAATTGGGAGAATAAGAATGAGATATAAGCAAAGTGTCCACATTTATTTTAATCGATGTAATTTCGGGGATGAAATCCTCAAAAGGAGGAGGTATTTGTAACATACACGTTTTGAAATCGTGTTTTGTAATGAATAAAAATTGTGAAATACTATGTGAAATTGAGTGTTGAGTTCTAACAGATGGTTTTTACTATAAATGAAGTAAAACTATGTTTAGAATCACTTGGAAAATATTGGAAGTCTTATGAGATTCCAATTAAAAGTCAAATAGTGAAATTTAGCGAAAATATAAAATTTTAAATAAGTAAAATTTTATTATTTGATGTTGTAGAAAATCTCGTTAGAAACTTGTAGGCAAAACCTCGTCGAAATCCGAGTTATAAGAAAGAGGTTATGACCAACTGAAGATCCGCGACAAAACCGGCACGACGCTGAATGACGTAAAAAGTGAGTTTTTGATAAACTACTTTTTAGCCTTAGTAATCTAAATGAAAGTCGTAGTATTCGTTAAACCGAGAAATTCGATAAAAAGAACGCCAAAATCTGACTTTGTATAAGGAAGTTATGATTTTTCGAAGTTTGGGGCCCCAAAACCGAGAAATCTTACATCAATAGTACCGGCCACGTCACCTCGCACGAAGCAGGTGAGTCACCAGAGATGTGGCCCAGCCTGAGAAGCGATGCATGATCCAATCCGAAGCAGCCATGAGCCCCTGACGCGCCCTTCGCATCGCTTCCACGTCCGAGCCTCGAAGGAAGCCTCGTGGCCTTCGCTTCTCGCACCACCTGCCCTTCGCTGCTGATGCCACCGAGCAGCTTCGTCACCCTCCTCTGGATTGAGCCTCGCAGGTGCAATGTGGACACCTCCCAGCCACTAATTCCGAACCCTTTCACCCTATATAAAGGGAGGCTGCGAGCCTTCCCGGGTAACTTTGAAAAATTGACACCTTTTCACCCTAATTTCATATATTCACTATTTTGACTTTCCCCGAAGCCCCGGTATCAATTTTAGCACCCGAAACACGTCCTGAGACCCCTAAGAAGCCCGAAAATTTTATCTTTTCGGTTTTGAAGCCCTACCTTTGTAGAGCCCGGTTTTCAATTAAGCTCTCGGTTTTCAACATAGAAAGTCATATTTAAAGCCGAAGTGCTATCCAAATTACTATTTTAACCCCCAGTTAACTTAAGGTGAGTTTAATATATAGGAACGATTGTATGTTATATGTTATATGTGCTATGTGCTTTTCAGTGTTATGATTCTGAGTTATTTTCCCGTGTGATTTTATTCGCTATGTTTATAGCAATTGTAATACCTCTGACCATGTGATCAGTGAAAGGACTTAGATTCACATTGGTACTGGTACGTAGCCTCTGGCCATGTAGAGCATGTCTTCGTAAGAGAATGACTTCTATTCTATGGCATTGGCAAATGGTTAGACAGGACTATAAGCCTGAAATCTAACAAGATGTTAATTAGAAATTGCATATCTTCTATGCCATTTGGGCCAAAGTTTTATTGATGTATATCAAGCATTGAAAAGTATATCTTTGAATAAAGTCTTTGATTGATATGAACGCTTGTCACATGATCTCACATATGTCTTGTTCCTCTTTTCTTTTGTCACATTGAAGTATATATATGGCATAACGTTATATTGTATCTATTATTGAACTCACTAAGCGTCACTGCTTAGCCTATCAATGTTTAACAATTGTAGGTGATAAGTAACTAGTATGTTCACATACTATTGAAAGATATAGAATAGTTTGTAATAGTACTCTTGTACTTCAGTTTATGTTTGTATCAATTACAATATCCTGGGTAGTTATGTAAGATATAACACTTTGTAATAGACGGTTTGTATCCAATAGTTTGTAATTCCCTTTATCAATGTAAAATATTGCTTTTATGAATATGCAAATAACATGTTTTGGAGTAATGATATTGTGAAGTATGAAAGTTTGGGTCTTTCAAAAATATGAAAGTTGTGGTCTTTCACCATGCAAAGGATATAAAATGGGATATGTGGCATAGTGATAAACTCACCTAAACCGAAGAACCGGAGAAGCACAACAACACTCTCACTCCTTGTACTGATCAGCATCGGGAACCAACTAGCACCAACACATGACAAATCCTTAGTTAGCAACCCAAATCCTTGAAGTTTGACCCAAAGTCAAACCGATCAAAAAGTCAACAGTCAACACAGTTGACCATTACCATGACATTGTGACCTCTTGGCTAAAGCGTGGGCATTTTCACACAAAACAATCGACATGCAGGACATTACTACATCATGGGCCCTCCTTGGCCACGTCAGGGGCATGTCAGAAACAAAACAATAGCACATTTGGACTCCACCACGTCGTGGGCTCTCCTTGGTCACGTCGTGGTTACCTACATATCACTTATTCCCTCCTTAAGATCTTAATCGTTATAGATGTAGGCTCCCCACTTCAGATCTAGTCATTCTCACTGACTTAAAGGATAAAGTTGGAAATTTTATCCATTAGGACCTCACCCAAAGCAAGATTTACAACTCTAAGTCCATTAAGTCCTTAATATGACCAAAACATATGCATGGGATCAAGAACACTCAAACTAAGACTTTTTTCTCACTTAATCATAAGTCTATGACCACTAGAGTGTCACAATGAGATCCAGACTTCCCTAAACTCCAAGAGCATCCAAGAAGGGACCAAAATCAACCAATAAAGACCATAAACATTAATATCAAAAAAACAAGGTCAAGGTGCAAGCTTTATACCTCCAAAGCTCCAGAAAACTGAAGAAGATGATGGATCTAGACTTGTTCTTTACTTCCTTGCACCAAGAAGAGGTTCCTTTTTTCAAAAGCTTCACTAAATTGAGAAAACCACTTCAAGATCAAGCCACCAAGCTCATAATCAATGAAGTGAGGTTAGGGTTTCGAAATGAAGATATGGAGACTGATGGAGATGAACTAATCCTAGAATTAAGGTAATTAAATATAGGAAAAACCCTAAAATTCATGGGTTTGGGCATCCTTCTTTCCACGTCGCGGTGTCCATCAAGACACGCACCCTAAACATGTCATTCCATTTCATGGTCATCTGTTTACCACATCGTGGCATATGGTTTTCCCCAAAAACCATATATTTAACCCCATTAACTCTTCAGCTGATCCATTTTGGAAAGGGGGTGTTACAACTCTCACACATTTAAATTACATTTTTGTCCTCAAAATATGTCCCTAGAAATTATTCGTAAAATACTCTCCAAACCCCTTGTGGGTTTTTTCAAGCCCACTCCCATCAACACGAGTCGACATCACTCAGAATGCCAAAATCTACAACTACTAACACAAGGATTTCCAAAACCAGATGCATAAGCCAAACTCGAGTATGTAACATCCCAAAATTTCAGATAAAAATTTTATTTTTAAATTCATTCCAATCGTACGATAATCACATTAAATAGTCAAAAGTATATCATAGTAAAATGTTATCAGAGTACAAAATCCTAAATCACGTGATGTGGAAAAACATAGGTGGATGTAATGCAATCAGGTCGAGCCCTTCCCTTTCGAGCTGGAAGTACCTAAAATATAAACTGAAAATTGTAAGCATAAAGCTTAGTGAGTTCTCCCAAAATACCCCATACCATACATACATAATAGTAAAAAACATAATGTAACATTCCATTTTAAATTGTAAATCAATAATAATCCCTAAACTCCGAGATGCAAATTATATTATTTTTGATGTTATTGTAGCCCTAATTTCGGAATAGTTTAGCAAGGTGTTGGTTTTGGGGGTTAAATGTCATAACTTTTGAATATTGGGGGTTAAGAGTAATTTCCGAATTAGTGTGTGTGATTGTTATTTGGGATGCTTGGACATGATTTGGACTAGAATCATAACCACCACCACAAGATGGTGGTTGCCACCGTGAGCCGTCGTTAACCACCACCGCCCGAGGTGGCAGTGGGTGGTGCCCGACCTAATGAAACCCCAATTAACCTAATGAAGCCCTAATTGACCTAAAAAGCTAACCATTTGACTAATTGGCACACGATTGGGTTGGAAACCCTAATTAGGGTTCAGAAAACCCTAATTTTGGATATGTTAGTTTTGAATTAGCGGGACCCACGTCTAGGGCCATTGGGAGTGAATTATGAATTATGCCTGACCACACTGTATGATTTACCTAGTAGAGTGATGGACTTAATGGATTAATTCCTTAATGGGTTAAGTGTTTTTAATTAACCCTAATCGTCATTTTATGTGAAAACCCTACTTGTGTTGGTTTTTAATCTGGGCAGATGTTTGGATTATTGATGGGCCATTTAATAACAAGTATATGGACTAGGAAAATTATATGGGATTTAGGGTAAGGCCCATGTGTGGGGTTTGGGCCCAATATAGAAAATTGGGCCATCTGTTGGGCCTTGGACCATTGTTTGGCTTTTGGGCCTTCTGAGTGTGTGTTTGGGCCTTGGGCTTGGATCAAGCTAAGTTGGGAGTAAAGTAGTCTTTTTACCCCAATCATGGACTTATGTTTATGTATTGAAACCCAATTATTAATTGGGTGTTGTTTTGATGTTGACCGTTCGGGAATCTGTCATCTAGCAGCTAGAGTTTTATCCACGGGACTTCAATAATGTGGTGAGTTACCTTCCGGTAGTAGTGGGTCTAAGGAACCAATGTCGGCCCACTAGTACTTGTTTATAGGTAGATGATTATCTTTGTGATAATTGCTTGGTTTGCCACTATTTGTTACGCTTTATGTGCTAGTGTGCTATGATAGTTTGTGATAGTGGTAGGAGGGGTGGATTAGACTCCGTAACCGATTGAGATAAACCGGAGGGTAGGTCGGGCACCCAGATATGCCAGACAGTATGGTTATGATATGTTATTATGTGGTAGTGGTAGGTTGTGAAATAGACCTCGTAATCGGTTGAGATAAACTGGAGGGTAGGTCGGGCACCTAAATATGCCTGGCAGGGTAGGTCGAGCACCCAGATATGCTTGACATGGTAGGTTGGGTACCCAGATGTACCTGAAAGAGGTAGGTCGGGCACCTCAGTATGCCTGACATGGGTAGGTTGAGCACCTAGGTATGCTCAACATGGTAGGTCGGGCACCCATATATGCCTGACAGTATGTTTACTGTATGGTATGTGGTATGATGGGGGAACTCACTAAGGTTTGTGCTTACGGTTTTCAGTTTTCGTTTTAGGTACTTCTTCTTCAAAAGGAAAGGAATCGGCATGATTGCAGCGCATCACACCATGATTTTCGCAAATGAGATCTTTGGGAGTTATACTTTGATGATGTTTTATTATGACATGTTTAGATTATTGACATTTTGGTTTTGATATGGGATGACATGATGGATGTTTTTATACTAATGATTTTATAATTACTTAATTAAAAATGAAATTTTTGGTCTTAAATTTTGGGATGTTACAAGTTGGTATCTGAGCCCTAGTCTAAGGGATTCGGACACACTCTCAGGTGTGTCTGGACTCAAATCTAGGGTTTGAAGGATTTTTACAAGAAAAAATATTTTTATAAAATAAAAATTTAGGGTTTTTTAATAAAGAACAAGGAGTGTGATGCGTGCAATATGTCGGGTTCAAGTAAGTTTTCTCTAAGATACCCATACATGTTATGTTATGTTGGGTTATGATATAAACTGAGAATATGTGCAATGCATGCTAGATTGGGGTCAAGGATTTAGGAAGGATGTATTATATTCCTATTGTATGTGCTTGTAAACCTACATGCTAGCACTGATCAGTTAGTGATAGGATGACCTATTTAGGTTATGCCTGATTGTTTGAGCTCTTGGAATTGCATGCTAGTATGGTTCAGATAGTTGAATAGAATGGTTTGACTGGAGTATGTTGGTTATTTTTTCTGTTGTGTGAATGCTGCTTTCTTTGTGCTTTGTGGGACTCTTATCAATGTGAGTTAGCTACCAAGTGAATATGCTAGGTCACATGTGGTACAGAATGGATAATCTTATAATCTTATAGTTGACAGACTTGGCCCTATTGCGCAGCTCTCATTTGAGTCCAACCACTCTAGGATCGAGTCTTTTACTTGAAGGATTATCTAATCTCAGTTACATTTGGCTATATTCATGAGGTAGTTAGTTGACATTAATAGGAATCCTTCAGAAACAGAGGACTGGGTGTGTTCCGGAACCTAGCAAAGCCTAGGAGATGCTTCAGTGGGATAGTAGTGTTTTTTAGTGGGTACATCAGTTTGAGGAAGTGACATAGAGGATTTGGGAGGATTACTGAGGAAACTATGGATATGTGTGGAAGGAAGTATTGAGCCCATACAACTGAAAGCACATGATTCATACTCGAATCGGTGAGAGTCTTGGACAATCTAAGAAGCTTAGGGGAGGAGAATCCTTGGACATGTTTTGATAATCCATTTGTGGTTTTTCAGTCCGGAGATGAGCACGCAAGGAGGTGGTTCTTATTCGGGTTCTAGTTTTGGTTCAGGGGCGAGTGTTGAGCCAATTAGTGAGCAATTACGGGAGTTCATCTCGTCGGAGATTACCCGCGGTATTTTGGAGCAGACCCCTGTGATCTTTGGTTCAGTTAAGGAGGGGATTTTGGAGCTATCGGATAGTCGCCTCCGGGGCCTTTCGAGTCGAGATCGTTAAGAGGCAATTAGGGGCTCATCTTGATCCCAAGGCTTATGGATCCCTAAGATCCTTCAAGAAGGAGGAACCTATTGTCAACTCTTGTCATATGGGACCAGGTGTGGGTTATACACCTTGTCTTTGGGAGAGTCTACCACATGATTGGATCATTGTGGAGGTTTTGTGAGCCCTATGAAAGGAGTTACCTGACATCATTGGGCGTGTCACTGATAGATTGGTCTCCAGACTCGAGGGGCATGCCTTAGTTATACAGGCGGTTGATAGGGTGGTCGAGGTAACCCTGGAGCAAGAGACTGGTTTAGATATGCAGTTGGGGAAGAGGAAGTGGACTTCTAGTTATGCTCAATAATTTGAGCAGTCATATGCTGCCATAGCTGGTGCCAGAGACCAGAGGGGTCGTGGTAGTTACACAAAGGAAGGAGGGGCGCATGAGACTGTATACAATAGGTCTAAGTGCGGCAAGTGTGGGTGGAAGGGTCACAATCACCAAGAATGCACATTGGAGGTAGAGTTATGCCATCATTGTCATCAGCCTGGTCATATCAGGGCGAATTGCCCCCACTTAATGGCTAGGGCAGCTCAGGTTTCATCACAGATACTTCGGCAGGAGAAGAGATGCAGGGTTTCTTCAGGTGATATTGCAGGTATGTTATATTTTGCTTTCTCATAGTTTCTATCAGTATTCATGGTTGTCGGAATCTTGCATCAGTTTGGGTAAGAAGATATTCGGCTCATTTATTTGCTCATGATTGGGTTATATCTTCAAATATTCTCATATGTCATTTGCATACCGTGAATTATTAGTGGTTAGTGTAAGGTCGTGTCCCTTTTTGGTGGTTCGAGGTGTTCAGTATTATCTTGGTTCATAGTAGAGATCGGTTTAGGGGCATTATGTGAAGGTCTTCAGTCAGGGTCTGCAGGATGGTTATTCAACATCGTTGGGATTTGGTGGTTTTAGTAACCATTATATATTGGTCGATGGAAGCACCAAGGGAAGTGGCTCGTTGCTGAGGTATTGGTTAGAGCATTTGTCATTTGGGTCTTCAAGATTTGAGTGTGGTATCATTTCAAGCATCAGGGGCTATCGGTTTCGCTGGGATTCGGGAAGTGCTCGGGTGGTCTTTAGAAGTTGTGTGGTCTTTTGGGGATGGGCCAATGATGGAGCACTAGTTTTTAAGCATTGGTTATCATTAAATCGATCGTTGGAAAGCGAGAAGGATTAGGAATTCTTCAATTCTCGTATTCTGTGAGAATTTAGTTGAATCAAAGTAGGGGATAATCGTTCAGGAGCAGGAACATTTTTGAAGCTTGGATGAGTTTTGCATCCCTGTCAGGAAGGAAGACGACCCAAGTAGCTATTAGGATTGAGGATCGTGTGAGTTGGAAGTTTGGGAAACTTACCAACATTGAGGTTGTGTTCTCTTGGTGATTGATAGCAGGCTTCGGGGAACCAGGTCGGGGCCCCATGCATAGCTCGAGTTCAGCGTGGTTGTTTGGTTGAGTGTATGCTTAACTCTAGGAGTGTTTTAACTCTAGGAGTGTTCAAATAGATAGATTAGTGGTAAGGCATTGGACTGCAATTATGGTAAGTGGAAGTGTTATAAGACTGTGGGGATAGCCGTAGCATTCACTAGGTTGGCAGATAGTGCTAGAGTGTTGTAAGACTGTGGGGGTAGCCGTAGCATTCACTAGGTTTGTAGATAATGATAGAGTGTTGTAAGACTGAGGGGGTAGCCGTAGCATTCACTAGATTGGCAGATAGTGCTAGAGTGTTTTAAGACTACGGGGGTAGCCGCAACATTCACTAGGTTGGTAGATAGCATGGGAGTGTTGTTAGTGATGGGTTTTAGCCATAAGAACTTTCCTATGTGCGCATGCAAAACCCTAATGCTCGGATCTAGGCTTTCTAATTAAACATGCTTTGAATCCAAGACTTATAATGACTAATTAGGTTAAATAACAACATTGAAATAGATCTAGAATCATACCTTTGGATTCCTTGTTGATCTTGTTGTCTTGGAGCTTCTAGAGTCACAAATGTCACTCCTCTAATGGTTTACAAACACCAATAGCAAGAAAATGATTTAGGAGAGAGGAGAGGGGAGGAATTCGGCCAAAGTATCTTTACTTTAGATGATGTGTCGAATTCCCTCACACCTAGGGTCTATTTATACTTGTAGACTCCTTAAGGATTACAGCTTTAACCCTAATTGGATAACTTAGACTTTAAGTTGATCCATATCCTATCCTTTTTTTTGAAAGAGATCCATATCCTATCCTTGATAACCCTATGGACGATTTTGGCTTATCCAAGCCCTAGAAATCGTCCATCCTATCATGGATAAGGATTTATAGTCTAAAGTGTAACTATCAAACAATTGACAGTTTATACCCTCTTATTTAATTAATCTCTTTAAGTCACCAAATTAATTCCAATTAATCTATGACTTATATTAATCAAATAACCATATATTATTCCTTATAATATTTACTCTCTCTTAACAAATCATCCATCAAGTTGCTATGGTGAAGGCAACCCAAAAGGACCATGCACAACCGGGTCAAATACTTGCCTGATATAGTTGCAGCCTTAGACACTAATCCAACAGTCTCCCACTTGGATAAGTCTAGTAACTATACAAGTACAATTCGGAATCGTATCTCTCAAAGACGCTATCAAACTCTGATCTAATCAATCTTGTCCTTTAGATAAGGGATCGTACAGTCCTCTGTTAGATATCATGCTGACAATCCTATGGAATGGTTAGTCTAGCATTTGATTTCTCGATCTCCGATTTATTCGACATAGAAATTAATCAAACACATCAATTCAGTTCTAACCGGGCCCGGCACATAAGTCAAATGAAATCATCGAGTGGCCAAGATATCTCTTCTACCCTCTTAGGATAAAATTTATAGATAAACTTCGACTTATATGCATTTACTTATTCATTAACCAACTATACACAACAATGCGTTTTATAACACCGAGTTACTGATGCGTTTTCGCATTATCAATGTACAATCAATCAACAAATAATAAACCATATATCTAGGTTTTAAGACTATATGATATTATCGTCTTGCGATCACCTTTTATATCGTATTCCATAAAGTGATTCCAGCAAGCGCAGGTTTGTTCCAATGCTCAAAACCAGTTCATAAGCACTCATGAACGTTGCAGCAACCCTTGCTATGTCTAACACCATTTAGAAAATATACACACCAATTCATGACAATCTTCATTCATATCTACTTCCAACATATGAACGATTGTGGACAATTTGAATAATTCGATTACTCAATTATTCTGGAAGTCAAAACATGCAAAGTGAAACAATAGTTAAACAATTAACATATGACAGTAACTTTACTTATAAATAAAACTCCTTTATTTAATCATCAAATGTTAATCACATTTATCTATTATATGTTTCTAATAGTATCTAATCTATAATAATATCATCCTTCAGCCCAATACTCCTAGCATGCTGCAAGTCCTTAGCCCTACTCAGTCCCTACGTAAGCGGATCTGCTGGGTTATCTTCTGATGATATCCTCTTAACTATGAGTTGTCCTTCTTCTACACGATGTCTAATGAAGTGATATTTTCTGTTGATATGTCGAGATCTACCATGATCCCTCGGTTCCTTGGTCAAGGCAACCGCACCTTCGTTATCACAGAAAATCACCATGGGCTCCTTTATGGCAGGCACAACTCCAAGATCACCAATGAAGTTCTTTAGCCATATTGCCTCCTTCGACGCTTCGCTCGCTACGATGTACTCTGATTCGCACGTTGAATCAGCTACGGTTTCTTGCTTGGAACTCTTCCAAGTTACTGCTCCTCCGTTTAGGGTAAAGACCCAGCCCGACTGCGAACGGTAGTTGTCCCTATTGGTCTGAAAACTGGCATCACTATACCCTTGCACCTTCAAGTCATCACTCCCTCCAAGGACTAAAAACCATTCTTTCGTCCTCCGAAGGTACTTAAGGATGTTCTTCACCGCAATCCAATGTGCTTTGCCAGGGTTCCGTTGATATCTGCTAACCATGCTCAAGGCGAAGGCTACATCAGGGCGAGTACAAGTCATGGCGTACATGATTGAGCCAACTGCGGAAACGTACGGTATTCGACTCATTTATGCTATTTCAGCTTCAGTACTCGGACTTTGAGTCTTACTCAACTTGGCATTTCCTTGTATCGCTAGTTCTCCCTTCTTTGAGTTTTCCATACTAAAACGTTTTAGTACCTTCTCTAAGTAAGTATTCTGACTAAGTCCAATTAGTCTCTTACTTCTTTCTCTTACTATCCTTATTCCCAAAATGTAAGAAGCCTCTCCGAGGTCCTTCATAGCGAAACACTTCCCGAGCCAGGACTTGACTTCCTGCAAAGTCGGGATGTCGTTTCCTATGAGTAATATGTCATCGACATATAGAACGAGGAAGCTTACTATACTCCCACTGGCTTTAACATATACACAAGATTCGTCTTCGCTTCGTACAAATCCAAACTCTTTGACTTTCTCATCAAAGCAAAGATTCCATCTGCGAGATGCTTGCTTAAGTCCATAAATGGACTTCTCAAGCATACACACTCTATTTGGATGCTTCGGATTCACAAACCCCTCTGGCTGAGCCATGTAAACATCCTCAGCCAACTTTCCGTTAAGGAAGGCGGTCTTGACATCCATTTGCCAAATTTCATAATCATGAAATGCGGCAATTGCTAGCATCACTCTAATAGATTTAATCTTCGCAACTGGTGAGAAGGTCTCATCATAGTCAACTCCTGGAGTTTGAGTAAAGCCCTTCGCAACCAATCGCGCTTTATACTTGTGTACGTTCCCATCCATGTTGGTCTTCTTCTTGAAGATCCACTTGCACCCAACAGTCTTACGTCCAGGCACATAATCAACCAAATTCCAAACTTGGTTATCGTACATGGATTGGATCTCGCTATCCATTGCCTCTTTCCATTTCGCAGACTCCGGGCCTGCCATGGCTTCCTTATAGCTATTAGGTTCATCAAGATTTATTAGTGTACCATCACTAATATACGTGTCCCCTTCGGTAGTAATATGAAAACCATAAAATTGGGGATGAACTCTAACTCTATCGGAACGTCTAAGAGGTAAGGATTCGTCAATCGGTTCAACTGGAGTTTCCTCCTCGGATTGAATGCCAGCGATAGAGGTTCCTTCATCAATCGACTCTTGAATCTCTTCAAGTTCGATTTGCCTCCCACTATCTCCTTGGCTTATGAGTTCTCGCTCTCGGAAAACTCCTCTCCTCGCAACAAAGACAACATTGTCCTTCGGTCTATAGAAGAGATATCCAAAGGATGTCTGCGGGTAGCCGATGAAAATATATCACTCACTTCGAGGTTCAAGCTTGTCGTGAGTATCTCGTCTTATGAAAGCCTCGCAACCCCAAACCTTGATATGTGCCAACGAGGGAGCTTTCCCTGTCCATATCTCGTGAGGTGTTTTGGCAACCTTCTTAGTAGGGACTCGGTTAAGGATATGGGCGGCAGTCTCTAAGGCATACCCCCAAAAGAAGATAGGTAGTGAAGCACGACTCATCATAGAGCGAACCATATCCAATAAGGTTCGATTACGCCTTTTTGCCACACCATTCAACTGCGGTGTCCTAGGAGGCGTTAATTGCGATACTATTCCACACTCCTTGAGATAATCATGGAATTCAAGACTTAGATACTCTCCTCCTCGATTGGATCGAAGCATCTTGATTTTCCTGCCCAATTGATTCTCCACTTCATTCTTAAACTCTTTGAACTTTTCAAAGGTTTCTGACTTTTGCTTGATTAAATAGATATACCCATATCTACTATAATCATCGGTAAAAGTCACATAGAAGCGGTTCCCATCCTTCGTGGTTGATCTAAAGGGTCCACATACATCGGAATGTATTAGGTCCAATAGCCCCTCACCCCTTTCACAAGTATTCGTGAATGGTGACTTAGTCATCTTTCCAAGTAAACAAGACTCGCATGTGTCATCTTCCCTAAGGTCGAATGACTCCAACACTCCATCCTTTTGGAGTTGGGCTATGTGTTTCTTGTTGACATGTCCAAGACGACAATGCCACAAGGATGCTTTATCCATACTAGTGGAAGAATCAATATTCAAAACATAATTTCCTAAGTTATCAACAATCATAACAGTTTCATATATTCCATTACACGGTATAGCTTCAAAGTAAAAGACACTATTTAGATAAGCCATAATAGAACCATTCTCATTATTAAAAGAAAATCTAAATCCTTGTCTATATAAACCATGAAATGAAATGATGTTTCTAGCCATTTCTGGTGAATAGCAACAATTGTTCAAATCTAAACATAAATTATTCTTAAGCACTAAAGAATACACTCCAATCTTGGTAACAGGCGACGATCTTCTGTTCCCCATGATTAGATTGATCCTTCCTTGCTCCACATCCCTACTTCTTCTTAGTCCCTGCACATTTGAACAAATGTGATAATCACAAGCGGTGTCAAGAACCCAAGAAATAGCATGATTAGAATCGTTAGATTTAATTGTGTATATAACTGCGAAAGATGGCTTGATCTTTCCTTCTTTGATTGCTTGCAGGTATTCTGGGCAGCTTCTCTTCCAATGTCCTATCTTGTGGCAGTGGTGGCACTCTACCTCCTTCGGGTTAGGATAGGGCTTAGAGGGATCAACTTTGGTCCCACTAGAAAAGGCACCATCTCGGGCTTTAACCTTGCGATAGTTCTTTGATGAAGCCTTCCTCTTCTTTCCCTTTCCTTGACCAATTGCCAAGACAGGAGCAGCAGACGGATTGGGAGTAGGTGCAACAGACTTGTCTTTGAAGTTGCTCTCAGCAACCCTCAAAAGACCTTGGAGTTTGCTTAGGGTGACCTCCTCTTTGTTCATGTGGTAGGTCATCCTAAATTGGTTGTACATCGGAGGCAAAGAGTGAAGCACCATGTCGATCGCCAAGTCTTCCCCAAAGTCAACATTTAACTTGCGAAGGCGATCGACATACCTTTACATCTTTTGCAGGTGCACGGTAAGAGATTCTCCATGACCCATCTTAGCGGAAATCATGTTAGTGAAAATCTCATAACGCTCTTGTCTCGCGTTTTGATGGTATCTCTCCAACAAGTCTTGATGCATCTCGTATGGATACATGTCCGCGTAGGACTTTTGGAATTCGGAGTTCATGGTGGCAATCATGATGCAATGTACCTTCGTTGCATCTCACTCATGAGTCTCAAAAGCGGTGATTTCAGCCGGAGTAGCGATTTCGGGGTTGATCTTCTCAAGCTTTTCATCGAGGACATACTCCTTATCCTCATAGCGTGCAATGGTGCTAATGTATCTTATCCATTCGCTAAAGTTCGTTCCATCGAAGGTGACCTTTTGGCAAAGGCTCATCAACGTGAAAGAACTAGCAGCAGTGTTGTTTGCGTTTGACATCTATAGAAAGGACAAAGATAGATTAGAAT
The DNA here is from genome assembly GCF_052625555.1 of Lactuca saligna. NCBI lineage: Eukaryota > Viridiplantae > Streptophyta > Magnoliopsida > Asterales > Asteraceae > Lactuca > Lactuca saligna. Next base: position 231,778,744 of record NC_136424.1, on the reverse strand, counting down.
AACAATCCCTAATTATCACCCAATAAGAAAAATTAGGGTTAGGATCCGACAATAACATTTACATATTAGAAAAGGGATGCCGTAATCTAACATGAAAATAAATTGAAGGTAAGTGAATGACGATTCAGTAATTCTCCATTACAAAACCTAGACTATTAGTCCTAAGTGTATTGAGAATTCCTAGGTTCGGATGAGATTCATTGAACTATTCAATGGCATGTTTAAATATCGATATGCCCCTCTTGTTTGTGACTGGGATGCCGAGGATCACAAAGCGGGTGTGAATTACCATGCAAATTCACATGGTGCCTTCATTGTAACGATCACCTATTCGATGTGCCGGTAAACCACACACGCTCCATCGAACTATGATAAACAATGAATCACCCTTTGCCACCTTTGCTTAGACCCAATTAGTGTGCCGGTAAACCACACACGCTCCACTAACTTCTTAGCAAGGGTGCAAAGTGTAATTTCATGGGATTGCATCAATTCACTTTTCCTAAAGTAACTAAGATTGAGAAATTTTTTAAAACGTGTAGTTACTTTGTATTTCTTATTATACTTTTAATGAGAGGATGAGGTTGCCCTATCCTACCCGTTCGGCTAACGACCCTCCACCAATCAAGCAAGCGGTGGGTGTGAGTGTACACCCATTAAGCGCCATTTTATAGGCTGCAACCTTATACCCACCTTATAGATCGGCTTCGTGAATGAGGCCTACTAACGGTAAGACTAGCATTTAGTTATACATATATATATATATATATATATATATATATATATATATATATATATATATTATTCTAGTAATATCATATTAGTATAAGGTTGTGTTTTAAACCTTTTAAAACGTAGGGTTTGAAATTTAAGTTGTCTAAATTAAAACCTTTTAATCACAAATATAAATTTCAACACTTGAGGGCAAGTTTTAAACATTTAAAACATGGATGATCAAATAACAAATAATTCCAATTAACAATTAATATCCTAATTATCTTTATTTGATTTATCCAAGATTTCTTTGAAGATAATTATCAAAATAATTAATCAATTATCATATAAGGAAATTAAATATTTTATTAGATGATAAATATCTTTAATTAGATCAAGATTATAGTCATATATATCAAAAAATCGGATTAGTGTTGATCTAATATGATTAAGGTAAGTTTCCATAAGATAAACATGAAAAAATCCCGGATTTGCCTAATCCTGACGCCCGGACTCGCCGAGTACACAAAGGGACTCGCCGAGTTAGGCCTACTCGCCGAGTCCACGTTGGAACTCGCCGAGTCCATGACTCAGAAACCCAAAAATCGAATTTTGCAGGTTTGTTTCAGTTAATCAAGCAACAATTTAAAGAAAACCAAGCTAGGCTCTGATACCACTGATGGGTTTTAGCCATAAGAACTTTCCTATGTGCGCATGCAAAACCCTAATGCTCGGATCTAGGCTTTCTAATTAAACATGCTTTGAATCCAAGACTTCTAATGACTAATTAGGTTAAATAACAACATTGAAATAGATCTAGAATCATACCTTTGGATTCCTTGTTGATCTTGTTGTCTTGGAGCTTCTAGAGTCACAAATGTCACTCCTCTAATGGCTTACAAACACCAATAGCAAGAAAATGATTTAGGAGAGAGGAGAGGGGAGGAATTCGGCCAGAGTATCTTTACTTTAGATGATGTGTCGAATTCCCTCACACCTCGGGTCTATTTATACTTGTAGACTCCTTAAGGATTACAGCTTTAACCCTAATTGGATAACTTAGACTTTAAGTTGATCCATATCCTATCCTTGATAACCCTATGGACGATTTTGGCTTATCCAAGCCCTAGAAATCGTCCATCCTATCATGGATAAGGATTTATAGTCTAAAGTGTAACTATCAAACAATTGACAGTTTATACCCTCTTATTTAATTAATCTCTTTAAGTCACCAAATTAATTCCAATTAATCTATGACTTATATTAATCAAATAACCATATATTATTCCTTATAATATTTACTCTCTCTTAACAAATCATCCATCAAGTTGCTATGGTGAAGGCAACCCAAAAGGACCATGCACAACCGGGTTAAATACTTGCCTGATATAGTTGCAGTCTTAGACACTAATCCAACAGTTAGATCGCAAGAAGAACCATAGCACTCACCAGTCCCTATTCAACGATGAGATTACACTAGATCTGTGACTTGCTCGTGGATGTCTTTAGTTGGTGTCACACCCTGAAACCGAAGGCGGAAACGTTCCGGGGTGGAGGACATCATGTAAAGTATCACAACCAATGTGCATAACAAGTATAGTAAACACAAAACATTACATTACATAGGAATATTTACATTTGTTTTAAAGCAAAGTTACATGTTTAATATATACATCAGTATAATTACATTAGTTTTAATTTTTGAAAATCTTTATGATTTGATTGTATCCCCCCCTGAAAACATTGGAAAACACGGAAAAAGGTGTAGGGGTATGACTCACCATACGGAAATGTGTCGGTTAGGATGGTAAGTGTCAGTTTAGGGCTTGAATACACGTGAGGTTCCTATGTAATAAGAAGAGATACATAATTGTATCTAATTAGACTTTGAACTACTAATTAAATAAGAATATACACTCCAAGGCGCGAAAACACTTCATCTCAAGTGTTAGGGGTGATCCGGGTTGCATTTAAGGAGGTGTAAGGCCTAGATATGCAGTTTGCTCTTCAAGAGTAAACTCCTAGGGGATTTTTTAGCCCAATGCCCATATCCCCATGAGTTTATGGCCGTAAACTAATGGGTGGTGTGTTTTTGAATGCTTAAGGGTCTTACAACACTTGTGGAATTAGGCTAAGTTCAGTTCTAAGGCAATAAAAGGGATAATACCATCAAATGGACTATTATGGGGAGTTTACGGCTGTAAACATAGAGTTTATGTCCATAAACTCTTATTTGCCCATTCCTTTTGTGTTTTGATGGTCCTAGGTTAAGAATAAGTGATTCTAGTCCAATGTACAAGCCATGGAAGGAAGTTAGGGCACCATTTGACCACTTTAGAGGAGTTTACGGCCCAGGAACCATTCCTTTGGGGGTTTACATCCGTAATCTCCTAAGGAGGTGGTTTCTTTCATGTTTAAGGTCCCTAACACAATGGTGGTTTGTTCTAGATATTATTCCAAGGCATAAGAGGTGTTTAAGGGGCATTTTAACACCTTAAATGGTGTTTACGGACCTTGAAGGGGTGTTTACGGTCCAAGCATGATCTTGGGGCATAAACTCATGTTTACTCCCCATATCTCAAAATTTTGGGGTTCTAAGTCCATTCATGTAAGCCCCTAAGTCATTGCTAAGCACTAGAAGTGATTTGGCAGGGTTTTGGGGCTCCAAAACCCCATTTAATTATGTTTACGGTTTGGGGTTGTTCCTGGGCCATAAACACAAGTCTTTGGTCCTTTTGGATGATTTAGACACAGATTTGAATGTTAAACAAGCTACACTATCAGCTACGAGGGATTACTTACCAATTTGGAGCTTGAAATGGGTGATTTTGGATCAAAACTTGGATTTGTAGAGAGAGAGAGAGTAGTGACAGATAGTGAAAAAGCTTCAAATGAAGTCTAATCACCCTTATATAGGGTTTGAGTTTGAGGTCCGGTGGAAATCTACCCGATACTGACGTTAAACGAGGCTTATGGTCGTACCCGATTAAGTTGTCGTAACTCGACGTGGTCGTAACTAAAAATTTTCCAATTGAATATCGAGGGTGTTTTCATGTGTTTCTAATGCGTTCGGAGACTCATGAAGTCATAATAAAAGTCTCAATTACTTAACCTAATCCAAAATTAACAAAAAAATTGGAAATACAAACGGTTTTATTAACGGGAACGGGTTACAGTGACGGGAAATTTTCGGATTGTCACATTAGCCCCCCATTAGAGGGAATTTCGTCCCGAAATTTAGAATTAAGATACAAATCATGGATTTGGAAAGAGCTGCAGATATTTTTGTTTCATCAAGTCTTCACGCTCCCAAGTGAATTCGGGTCTCCGCTTGGTATTCCAGCGAACCTTCACTATCGGGATACAGCTTTGTTTCGTACGTTTGATCTCTCGATCCATGATTTCAATGGGTTCTTCCACAAAGTTCAGGTTTTCGTTGATTTCGATTTCTTCAAGAGGGATCACGAGGGTTTCATCGGATAGACACTTTTTAAGATTAGAGACGTGGAAGACTCTAGGATGGATGTTGCTAAGTTCTTGAGGTAGTCGGAGTTTGTAGGCTACGGGACCGATCCTATCGAGGATCTCGAAAGGTCCTATGTACCTTGGGTTAAGTTTTCCACGTTTTCGAAAGTGCATCATGCCTTTCCAGGGCGAGACCTTCAACAGGACATGGTCTCCAACTTGGAATTCTAAGGGTTACTGTCGTTTATCGGCGTAACTCTTATGTCTGTCTCGTGAAGCTTTCAGTCGTTCTCGGATCTGGATGATCTTCTCGGTGGTTTCACGGATGATTTCAGGACCAGTGAGAGCACTGTCGGGGACTCGACTCTTGGCTAGCTACGTGTCCTCTACCTCGGCCCAGCACAGAGGGGATCTGCACTTACGACCGTAGAGGGCTTCGACCGGGGCATGCTTGATGCTGGTGTGGTAGCTGTTGTTATATGAGAACTCGATAACGGGTAAATGGGTGTCCCATGACTTTCCGAAATCAATGACACATGCTCTCAGCATGTCTTCTAGGGTCTGGATAGTTCTCTCACTTCGTCTGTCTGTCTGAGGATGATAAGTTGTACTCATATCCAACTTAGTTCGAATTGCTTTCTGGAGGGACTGCCAGAACCTTGAGGTATACCTACTATCTCGATCAGAGATAATAGACACAGGCACACCGTGCAATCGGACTATCTTTTGGATGTAGGTTCGTGTAAGTCTTTCCATTTTGGATGATTCTTTAATCGAAAGGAAGTGAGTGGACTTTGTCAAACGATGTATAATTAACGAAATGGTATCGTACCCACTCGGAGATCTGGGTAATTTGGTGATGAAATCCATGGTAATCATCTCCCATTTCCACTCAGGTATCTCGGGCTGCTGGAGTAGACCCGAGGGCTTCTGATACTCGACCTTTACCTTGGTGCAAGTTAGACGCTTGCCCATGAAGGTAGCGATTTCGGCTTTCATGTTTGGCCACCAATATAGTTTCTTGAGATCCAGGTACATCTTATCCGAACCTGGGTGAACAGAGTATCTGGTCTTGTGAGCTGCGTTGATAACAACTTCCCTGAAACCTCCGAACTATGGGGTCCATATTCGATCCATGAAACAATAGACTCCATCGCCTCTGATCTTGAGTTTCTTATCCATTCCCCTCAAGGCTTCATTCAACACGTTATCTGATTTTAGGGCTTCCAACTGGGCTTCTCGGATCTGCACAGATAAGTGGGAATGAATGGTCATCGTCAATGTCTTCGCCTTGTTGCTTGAGCTTTCCTTTCGACTAAGGGCATCTGCTACCACATTGGCCTTGTCGGGATGGTAGCGGATTTCGCACTCATAGTCACTAAGCAGTTCTACCCATCGCCGTTTCCTCATATTTAAGTCCTTCAGATTGAAGATGTGCTGCAGGCTTTTTATGGTTAGTGAAGATCGTGCACTTAGTTCCGTAGAGGTAATGTCTCCAAATATTTAGCGCGAAGACCACTGCTCCTAGCTCCAAGTCGTGAGTTGTGTAGTTAACTTCGTGTGCCTTCAGCTATCTCGAGGCATAAGCGATAACTTTTCCTCTCTGCATAAGCACACAGCCTAAGCCCTGATTAGACGCATCACAATAGACTATGAGATCCTCTGTTCCTTCGGGCAGGGACAGGATAGGTGCGCTGCACAACGCTTGCTTCAACGTTTGAAAGGCAGTGTCTTGCTTTTCACTCCAACAAAAGGGTATACCTTTCTGTGTCAGAGTGGTTAGGGGTTTGGCAATTCTGGAAAATTTCTGAATGAATCTACAATAGTAGCCGGCGAGACCCAAAAATTGACGGATTTCTGTGGGTGTCTTCGGTGCCGACCAATTCTCTATCGCATTGATTTTGGACGGGTCCATGTGTATACCCTCCTCGCATACCATGTGACCAAGGAAAGTTACCTTTCGAATCCAGAATTCGCATTTGGAGAATTTCACGTACAACTTCTCCGTTCTAAGAGTTTCCAACACTAACCTCAAGTGTTGTTTGTGATCTTCTTCGCTTCGGGATTAGACGTATGTCGTCAATGAACACGATGATGAACTTGTCCAGATGAGGACGACATACTTGGTTCATCAGGTCCATGAACACAGCCGGTGCATTGGTTAGACTGAAGGGCATCACTACAAACTCTTAGTGTCCATATCGAGTCCTGAATGTTGTCTTGGAAACATCATTCTCGTGAACTCGTAGCTGATGGTACCCTGATTTGAGGTTTATCTTTGAGAAGTAGCTGCCTCCCTGAAGTTGATCGAAAAGGTCGTCTATTCGAGGAAGAGGATAACGGTTTTTGACGGTCAATTTGTTCGACTCGCGGTAGTCTATACACATCCGAAAGGATCCATCTTTCTTCTTTACAAATAATACCGGTGCTCCCCAAGGTGAGGAACTCGGTCTGATGAACCCTTTGTTGAGTAGCTCATTGAGCTGGCTGGATAACTCCTGCATTTCTGCTGGAGCTAAGCGATATGGAGACTTGGCTACAGGGTTAGCTCCAGGAATTAGGTCGATGCGAAACTCGACTTGGCATTCGGGAGGAATTCCCGGGAGCTCTTCGGGAAAGACATCAGGAAAGTTGTAGACTTCGAGGATGCTCTCGAGGTCTTTAACTTCCTTTTTTCATTGATTGCATGAGCTAGGAATGCGTACCACTTTATTCGCAGAAGCTTTTGAGCTTTGATGCACGAAATGATGCGAAGATTGGAACTAAGTTTGTCGCCGTAGATCATGAGAGTCTGATCAGAGGGGAGATTGAGATGAATGGCTTTTTCTTAACAAAGGATATCAGCATGATTGGGACTCAACCAATCCATGCCAATGATAACATCAAAGCTCTTTATTGAAACTGGCATTAAGTCGATGAGAAAAGAGTGGTCGTTCAGGTTAAGGGTATAACCTATACATATATCGTTAGCATTCTCTTTCTCACCGTTAGCCATCTCGATAGTAAACATTTTGGTTAATGGTTGGGGATTATGTTTAAGAAGATATTTGAATGTATGGCTAACAAAACATCTTTCAGCACCAGAATCGAAAAGGATACTAGTATAAGAGTTGTCGAGGAGGAACGTACCCGAGACAACGATGGAATCGACGACTGCCTCATCTCGTCCCATAGTTAGAACTCTCCCGATGTTGCCAGCTGTCGCTGACTTGGGGCAGTTTCTCTTGAAATGCCCGACCTCACCACAACCGTAGCAGGCCTGACCAACACCCATTCCGGAAGCTTGACTGGTTGATTGAGCTGGGTTTCTGCAGTTTCAAGCAATGTGGCCCTTCTTGCCACAGTTGTTGTAGAGCTTTTCAGAACAAGGCCTGTGAGTACGATGGTGGTAACTGCACTTGCTGCACCAGGGGAGGGTACCAGTGTATCCACTGGTAGGAGTTTGAGTTGTAGGAGTTGCGGCAGGAGTTGTAGCAGTGTGAACTGCCACAATTTGCTATTTCTTCGAGGATCCCTGCGAATTCTGACCCTTCCGTTTGTTCTAGAATTTATTTTTATTTTCACCACTCCATTTAGCTGGTTCAGGAGTGGTGGCCACTTCCTCGAGATCGTCACCATGATCAATCAGAGTTTGCGTCAAGCATTTAGCACTGTCGAATGTGTTTGGCTCCGCAGCCAAAACATTTCCCTTGGTTGGCTGGTTCAGCCCCCAGATGAATCTTTCCACCTTTTTACTTTTTGGGGTAACCATTCCTGGACAGAGAAGTGCTAAGTCTTCAAATCTAGAGGTGTAAGCGGCAATATCGGAACCCTTCATCTTTAGGTTCCAGAGTTCGTGCTCTAGCTTCTACATTTCGCCCCGGGGGAAGTACTCTGCAAGCAGAAGCTCCTTCATGATCTCTCAACCCATAGCATTGGCTACAGGCAGGGTTAAGGATTTGACTTGGCCATTCCACCAAGTCAGGGCTTTATCGGTGAAAGTACAGGTGGCAAACTTCACCTAATCAGATTCGAACAAGCATAGATTTCGAAAATAGATTCGATTTTCTCGAAGCATCGGGTTAGGGCAATGACACCTCTAATGCCATTGAAGGGTGTGGGTTTAACGTTCATAAAGTCTTTGTAGGAACACTCCTTCCGGTGTCCCTTACTACCTTCCTGGTTTTGAGGCTGAGTTCCACCTCCTGGTCCACCTGAACCACCGGGGTTCATTTAGGACATAGCAGCAGCTACTGTAGCAGTAACAGCTGCTTGGAACATAGCGGAATCAAATGGAGAGGGATGTGGTGGTGGAGGAGGATTGTTGTTCTTTGAGCTGGGTCTTTTCTTTGGAGGCATCTTGTTCTAAAATAGCCAGGAAAGAGAGGATAATAAGTCCTCTAAATTGAATAAAGAGATATGGAACAAGAGATATCTCATTATGGCAGATATGATGATCTACTAAGCGATAAAACAGGAAGGATTTATCAGCAGGTAAACTATCGCTAAGGAAAGAATGAGTAGCAACACTCGGAATGAATTTCTACAATGTATTCACTTTGGGTAAAATACTCCTATAGTATTTTATCACTTGGTGTGACAATGACTCATTGTTTGGATATTTGGTAAGTTTTAGGCATGCTACACACCATAGTCACTCCCAAGCACATGTTAGTCGTGTCTCGAATGAATATAGTTGATCATGCTATATTGACCCTAGACACGAGTACATAACTGCCCAGGTTTAACCGCAACGTACAACACCTAATTACTTATGTTTTGTTCTACTCGTAGTTACGGTTTCTGGCGGTTAGGTATTCTTGTATACTTTTGAAAAATACTTATATTTTAATGTATACTTTTAGTTCAGATCACTTTGGTCCCTTAGTGTTTATAGTCTTATACCATGTGACGTTCGGTATACTTAGTTCACTATAAACAAGGGCTCCGATACCAATCTATCACACCCCGAAACCGAAGGTGGAAACGTTCCGGGGCGGAGTACGTCATGTAAAGTATCACAACTAATGTGCATAGCAAGCATAGTAAACACAAAACATTACATTACATAGGAATATTTACATTTGTGTGAAAGCAAGGTTACATGTTTAATATATACATCAGTATAATTACATCAATTTTAAGTTTCGAAAATCTTTATGATTTGCTTGTATTCCCCCCAGAAAACATTGGAAAACACGGAAAAAGGTGTAGGGGTATGAACTCACCAGACAGAAATGTACCGGTTAGGATGCTAAGTGTCAGTTCAGGGCTTGAATACACGCGAGGTTCCTATGTAATATGAAGAGATACATAATTGTATCTAATTAGACTTTGAACTACTAATTAAATAAGAACATACACTCCGAGGCACGAAAACACTTCATCTCAAGTGTTAGGGGTGATCCGGGTTGCATCTAAGGAAGTGTAAGGCCTAGATATGGAGTTTGCTCTTCAAGAGTAAACTCTTAGGGGAGTTTTCGGCCGAATGACCATATCCGCATGAGGGTGGTGTGTTCTTAGATGCTTAAGGGTTTTACAACACTTGTGGAATTAGGCTAAGTTCAGTTCTAAGGCAATGGAAGGGATTAAACCATCAAATCGACCATTATGGGGAGTTTATGGCTGTAAACTCTTATTTGCCCATTCCTTTTGTGTTTTGATGGTCCTAGGTTAAGAACAAGTGATTCTAGTCCAATGTACAAGCTATGGAAGGAAGTTAGGGCACCATTTGACCACTTTAGAGGAGTTTACGGCCCAGGAACCATTCCTTGGGGGGTTTACAGCCGTAATCTCCTAAGGAGGTGGTTTCTTTCATGTTTAAGGTCCCTAACACAATGGTTGTTGGTTCTAGACATTATTCCAGGGAATAAGAGGTATTTAAGGGGAATTTTAACACCTTAAATGGTTTTTATGACCCTTGAAGGGGTGTTTACGGTCCAAGCATGATCTTGGGCCATAAACTCATGTTTACTCCCCATATCTCAAGATTTTGGTGTTCTAAGTCCATTCATGTAAGCCCCTAAGTCATTGCTAAACACTAGAAGTGATTTGGCAGGGTTTTGGGGCTCCAAAACCCCATTTAACTGTGTTTACGGTTTGGGGTTGTTCCTGGGCCATAAACACAAGTCTTTGGTCCTTTTGGATGATTTAGACACAGATTTGAATGTTAAAAAAGCTACACTATCAGCTACGAGGGATTACTTACCAATTTGGAGCTTGAAATGGGTGATTTTGGATCAAAACTTGGATTTGTAGAGGGAGAGAGAGAGAGAGAGAGAGAGTAGTGAGAGATAGTGAAAAAGCTTCAAATGAAGTCTACTCACCCTTATATAGGGTTTGAGTTTGAGGCCCGGTGGAAATCTACCCGATACTGACGTTAAACGAGGCTTATGGTCGTACCCGATTAAGTTGTCGTAACTCGACGTGGTCGTAACTAAAAATTTTCCAATTGAATATCGAGGGTGTTTTCATGTGTTTCTAATGCGTTTGGACACTCATGAAGTCATAATAAAAGTCTCAATTAATTTACCTAATCCAAAATTAACAGAAAAATTGGAAATACAAACGGTTTTATTAACGGGAACGGGTTACAGTGACGGAAAATTTTCGGATTGTCACATTATCCCCCCGTTAGTGGGAATTTCGTCCCGAAATTTAGAATTAAGATACAAATCATGGATTTGGAAAGAGCTACAGATATTTTTGTTTCATCGAGTCTTCACGCTCCCAAGTGAATTCGGGTCCCCACTTGGCATTCTAGCGAACCTTCACTATCGGGATACGGCTTTGTTTCGTACGTTTGATCTCTCGGTCCATGATTTCAATGGGTTCTTCCACAAAGTTCAGGTTTTCGTTGATTTCGATTTCTTGAAGAGGGATCACGAGGGTTTCATCAGATAGATATTTTTTAAAATTAGAGACGTGGAAGACTCCAGGATGGATGTTGCTAAGTTCTTGAGGTAGTCGGAGTTTGTAGGCTACGTGACCGATCCTAGCGAGGATCTCGAAAGGTCCTATGTACCTCGTGTTAAGTTTTCTGCATTTTCCAAAGGGCATCATGCCTTTCCAGGGCGAGACCTTCAATAGGACACGTTCTCCAACTTGGAATTGTAAGGGTTTCCATCGTTTATTAGCGTAACTCTTCTGTCTGTCTCGTGAAGCTTTTAGTCATTCTCGGATCTGGATGATCTTCTCGGTGGTTTCATGGATGACTTCAGGACCAGTGAGAGCACTTTCGGGGACTCGACTCTTGGCTAGCTGCGTTTCCTCTACCTCGGCCCAGCATAGAGGGGATCTGCACTTACGACCGTAGAGGGCTTCGACCGGGGCATGCTTGATGCTGGTGTGGTAGCTGTTGTTATATGAGAACTCGATCAAGGGTAAATGGGTGTCCCACAACTTTCCAAAATCAATGACACATGCTCTCAGCATGTCTTCGACGGTATGGATAGTTCTCTCACTTCGTTCGTCTGTCTGAGGATGATAAGCTGTACTATCCAGCTTAGTTCCAAGAGCTTTCTGAAGGGACTGCCAGAACCTTGAGGTAAACCTGCTATCACGATCAGAGATAATAGACACAGGCACACCGTGCAGTCGAACTATCTCTTGGATGTGGGTTCGTGTGAGTCTTTCCATTTTGGATGATTCTTTAATCGGAAGGAAGTGAGCGGACTTTGTCAAACGATCTACAATTACCGAAATGGTATCGTACCCACTCGGAGATCTGGGTAATTTGGTGATGAAATCCATGGTAATCATCTCTAATTTCCACTTAGGTATCTCGGGCTGCTAGAGCAGACCCGAGGGCTTCTGATACTCGACCTTTACCTTGGCGCAAGTCAGACACTTACCCACGAAGGTAGCAATTTCGGCTTTCATGTTTGGCCACCAATATAGTTTCTTGAGATCCAGGTACATCTTATCCGAACATGGGTGAACAGAGTATCTGGTCTTGTGAGCTTCGTTCATAACAACTTCCCTGAAACCTTCGAACTTTGGGGTCCAGATTCGATCCATGAAACAATAGACTCCGTCACCTCTGATCTTGAGTTTCTTATCCATTCCCCTCAAGGCTTCATTCAACACGTTCTCTGATTTTAGGGCTTCCAATTGGGCTTCTCGGATCTGCACAGATAAATGGGAATGGATGGTCATCGTCAATATCTTCGCCTTGTTGCTTGAGCTTTCCTTTCGGCTAAGGGCATCTGCTACCACATAGCTTTGCTTTTGAACTCATATCTTTCCTTTTGGCTAAGGAGGTGGTTTCTTTCATGTTTAAGGTCCCTAACACAATGGTGCTTGGTTCTAGACGTTATTCTAAGGCATATGAGGTGTTTAAGGGTCATTTGAACACCTTAAATGGTGTTTACGACCCTTGAAAGGGTGTTTACGGTCCAAGCATGATCTTGGGCCGTAAACTCATGTTTACTCCCCATATGTCAAGATTTTGGTGTTCTAAGTCCATTCATGTAAGCCCCTAAGTCATTGCTAAGCACTAGAAGTGATTTGGGAGGGTTTTGGCGCTCCAAAACCCCATTTAAGTGTGTTTATGATTTGGGGATGTTCCTGGCCCATAAACACATGTCTTTGGTCCTTTTGGTTGATTTAGACATGAGTTTGAATGTTAAGCAAGCTACGCTATCAGCTAGGAGGGATTACTTACCAATTTGGAGCTTGAAATGGGTGATTTTGGATCAAAACATGGATTTGTAGAGAAAGAGAGTAGTGAGAAAGAGTGAAAAAGCTTCAAATGAAGTCTAGTGACCCTTATATAGGGTTTGAGTTTGAGGCTCAGTGCAAATCTACCCGATACTGATGTTAAATGAGGCTTATGGTCGTACCCGATTAAGTGATCGTAATCCGACGTGGTCATAACTAAAAATTTTCCAATGATTATCGAGGGTGTTTTCACGTGTTTCTAATGCATTTGGACACTCACGAAGTCATAATAAAAGTCTCAATTAATTAACATAATCCAAAATTAACAGAAAAATTGGAAATACAAATGGTTTTATTAACGGGAACGAGTTACAGTGACGGAAAATTTTTGGATTGTCACAGTTGGTTTAGGCCAAGGTGGGTTAGTTTGCAAGGTCGTGGGAGGGCCATGGCATGATGGAATCGGGAATCGGTAGGTTGCGAGAGAACGGGTACGAGGAAAGACTACAACTGGTCCTGTAACATTTAGTTTAACATTGGGTTAGTGTTGAGATGGTGTGGGTAGTCATTGCCTGTGAGGCTTTCTATCGGAAGACGCGAGGGGTGACTATACGGGAGACTTTTGACTCAGCAACCAGGCTGGAACCCGGTAAATTAGTTGATTAGAAGACGAATTGGGATCACGGTGGTCGTGGTGGATTTTGGAAAGCGTGCAGGAGGCATCGTGATGCTTCGAGCAATAGTAGTAATTTGGGGATTCATATATGTGTGGAATAGCTTGTTGGTCAAAGGTGGTAAGTCACTTGCAGTTTGGAGTAAATAATCTCAGAGTAATTGGTTTGACCCTGTTGCGCAGCTCTCATCTAAGTCTAACTGTTGCAGGGATGAATCTTCTACTTGAAGGATTATCTGAACCTTCTGTTAAGTATAAGTGTTCTACATGGACATTTGGTCCGTGACACTGTTTTCTAGTGGGAACATCAAGTTATCAGAAGTCGAGTAGTCAGTTGGGAAATAAGTGGACTGGGTTCAACAATAATGATTCTATATGGGCGGTCTGTCAGGGAGTCATACCGTCTCGAGGCTTTAGATTTCAGATTGAGTAATGTGATCATGATGCAAGGAATTCGTTCATCTTCGGGTTATAGAATCCTTTAACGATTGGTTTTGATTGCCTTGGGAAGGTTGGGGTGTCACACTCTGAAAACAGAAGGCGAAAACATTTTCGGGGCGGAATCCACGTTGAGTATCAAATCCAATGCACATAGTAATCAAAGTAAACAACCATTACATTACATATTAGAGTTTACATCTGTTTAAAAGCAAAGTGTTACAAGTGTTATACATATGTATATATGAACAAAAGTGAAGACGAGTCTTCTATACGCTCTATCTTCTCCAAAAGGGATTGCTGGGTACCTATCTAACGCGGACCTGAGAATACACCAGTTTGAAAATCAGCATAAAGCTGGTGAGTTCATAAGATGTTTGTTTTCTGAAAATGTTTAAGTTCCCTTTGGTTTTCCGAAAAAGTTACGAATCCATGAAAATCCCATGTTTTCTTAAAAGTATTGTTTAGTTAAATGTTTTCTTACACGATTCTGGTAATGTACAGTGTTATCCCAGGAAAATCCTATATTTTCCTAAAAGTAAAGTTTTAGCTAAGAACCACATTGTATAGTTTTGTACATAGAGTTATTTACTGAAAATCATGGGATTAGTATCCCGCACTAGATATAAGGTTAGCCTTAATACATAAAAACTCAAGATAGATATAGATTGAAAACCATGGGACTATCATCCCGTACTTGATATAGATTGAAAACCATGGGGCTATCATCCCGTCCTAGATATAGATTAAATACCATGGGACTATCATCCCGTATTAGATATAAAGTAGTTTGACATACACAAGACTATAGGTAGATATAGATTGAAAATTATGGGACTATCATCCCGTACTAGATATAATACACAAAACCATGGGATTACCATCCCGTATTAGATATGATTCAAAGCCATGGGACTACCATCCCGTACTAGATATAAGACACAAAACCATGGGACTACCATCCCGTACTAGATATAAGAACTATATATATAGAAAGTATATTTGAAATTCAATCCGTGAATAAACTTAGATTAATACGTATTGTGAGTCAGGTAACCATGATGATACAAAAACGAGACCTCCTTGACGTTTGTCAGACGTCGGATGATATCCAGAATTTGTCACCCCAAGCGTGCCCGCCTAACTGTAGCTAGCAGTTAAGGTGTGGGATTGGCAATCCCGAATAGATCTATCCACAAATTCCACGCTCTCCCTCCAGGAGACTCTGGTTACACTTCCGGGGAGGATTTACTGATAATGATGATGAACCTCACAAGCTAGTATATATTATTCACGGTGTTCTCAAACGTTATCAGACATACTAATCGTTTAGAAACATAATACAATACAACCGTTTTGATACAATGAAATGATCTGACAATATAATCTGATTTAAACAGAGATAAACTGAATTAGACATAGTTTATCTATTAACTTTACCTAAGTCTATATTTGTAAAACAAAAACTAAAGATCCCAAATTATTCCCATAATAATTTAATTGGTTTGATTGTTTCCTTTACTGAAAATCCACGTAGTTATAGTCGAGAAAACATCCCTTATGCTCAACATAATACATAAAGGGTAAAGATATTTAAAGGTTAGCCATATATTTATTGAAATACATCAGTATTAGGTTTTTGAAAACATTTGTAGTTTTGCTTGTATTCCCCCCCCCCCCCCTGAAATCATTGAAAAACACAGAAAAAGGGTAGGGGTATGAACTCACCAATCGCAAAATGTGTCGGTTTGGATGCTAAACGTCAGTTCAGGGCTTGAAAACGTGCGTGGTTCCTATAAAATGTGAAATGATACACAATTGTATCTAATTAGACTTTAATTCACTAATTAGATATGATTATTTACTCTAGGATGCGAAAACACCTCAAATCAAGCGTTTGGAGCAACCCGGGTGACATCTAAGGACGTATATGGCTTGGATATTGTGTTTACTCTTCAAGAGTAAACTCCTTATGGAGTTTTCGGCCCTAAGACCATTTCCACATGAGTTCATGGACGCGAACTCATGGATGATGGGTTTTAAGGTGCTAAATGGTCTTATTTCACTTGGGAAAATTGGCTAGGATCAAATCTAAGGCATCTGAATGGATTTAACCCACATATTGACCATTTAATGGAGTTCACGGCAGTAAACTAGGAGTTTACGGATGTAAACTCCCCCATACCCATTCCTTATGTGTTTTGGTGGTGCTAGGACAATCACATGTGATTTAAACTCATTTTACAAGCCTTGGATGGAATTTAGGGCATCATTGGATCATGTTATAGGAGTTTACGGCCCAGGAACCCATCCTTGGGGGGTTTATGGCCGTGAACTCCTAAGGGGGTTTTTTCATCATGTTTAAGGCCCCTAAATTGATTGTGGTTGATTCTAGAATTTATTCCAAGGCTATTGGTGTGTTTAAATGGCAATTTAACACTTAAAAATGAGTTTACTCTCCATGATATGGAGTTTACGGCCCAAGCATGTTCTTGGGAAGCAAACTCATTTTTACTCCCCAAAATTCAAGTTTAAGGTGTTCTAAGTCCCGTTTGGTAAGCCCTTAAGTCATATCTAAGCTCCAAAGGTCGATTAGAAGGGTTTTTGGGCTCCAAAACCCATTTTATATGTGTTCACGGACCAAGGGTGTTCTAGGGCCGTAAACACATGATTATGGTCCTATTCCATGATTTTAACTCGAATTTGAAAGGTCTACGATGCTATACTAGGAGTTAGGGTAGTTACATTGGTGATTTGGAGCTTAAATTTGATGTTTTTTGGACCTTAATCTTGAGTTTGAGGAGAGAGGTTAGAGAGAGAGTAGTGAGAGAGAGGAAAGGCTTTAAATGAAGTCTTTTGAGCTTTAAATAGGTCCTAAGTTCAGGACACAGTGGAATTCTACCCGATTCCGACGTTAGACGTGGCTTTTGGTCGCACCCGATTAAGTTGCCGTTACCCGATATGATCGAAACTTGAAATTTTCTAAGTAATAGTTTGGGATGTTTTCATGAGTTTCTAATGTGTTTGGATGCCAATTAAGTCGTAATAGAAGTCTGAAAAATAATGACTTAATTTAAAACTTAAACGGAAACAATTCGAAAAAGACGTACTTTACGGACGAAAACGGGTTACGACGATGGAGCAAACTTTGGGTTGTCACATTATCCCCCGTTAGAGGGAATTTCGTCCCGAAATTCAAACTTTAAATGCGACTCAAGGATTTCGAAAGAGATACGGATACTTCAATTTCATCGGATCTTTACGTTCCCAAATGAACTCGTGTCTTCGTATGGCATTCCAGCGAATCTTTGTTATCGCAATACGGTTTTGTTTTGTATGTTTAATCTCTCGATCCATGGTTTCGATTGACTCCTCCATGAGGTTCAGACTTTCGTTGGTTTCGGTCACATCGAAGGGATTACTAGGGTTTCGTCGAGTAGGCACTTCTTATGAATAAAGACGTGGAATACCGGATGGATGCTGCTAAGTTCTGGAGGTAGTTAGAGTTTGAAGGTTACGAAATCGATCCTAACGAGGGTCTCGAAGAGTCTAATGACACCTCTAATGCCATTGAAGGGTGTGGGTTTAACGTTCATAAAGTCTTTGTAGGAACACTCCTTCCGGTGTCCCTTACTACCTTCCTGGTTTTGAGGCTGAGTTCCACCTCCTGGTCCACCTGAACCACCGGGGTTCATTTAGGACATAGCAGCAGCTACTGTAGCAGTAACAGCTGCTTGGAACATAGCGGAATCAAATGGAGAGGGATGTGGTGGTGGAGGAGGATTGTTGTTCTTTGAGCTGGGTCTTTTCTTTGGAGGCATCTTGTTCTAAAATAGCCAGGAAAGAGAGGATAATAAGTCCTCTAAATTGAATAAAGAGATATGGAACAAGAGATATCTCATTATGGCAGATATGATGATCTACTAAGCGATAAAACAGGAAGGATTTATCAGCAGGTAAACTATCGCTAAGGAAAGAATGAGTAGCAACACTCGGAATGAATTTCTACAATGTATTCACTTTGGCTAAAATACTCCTATAGTATTTTATCACTTGGTGTGACAATGACTCATTGTTTGGATATTTGGTAAGTTTTAGGCATGCTACACACCATAGTCACTCCCAAGCACATGTTAGTCGTGTCTCGAATGAATATAGTTGATCATGCTATATTGACCCTAGACACGAGTACATAACTGCCCAGGTTTAACCGCAACGTACAACACCTAATTACTTATGTTTTGTTCTACTCGTAGTTACGGTTTCTGGCGGTTAAGTATTCTTGTATACTTTTGAAAAATACTTATATTTTAATGTATACTTTTAGTTCAGAGCACTTTGGTCCCTTAGTGTTTATAGTCTTATACCATGTGACGTTCGGTATACTTAGTTCACTATAAACAAGGGCTCCGATACCAATCTGTCACACCCCGAAACCGAAGGTGGAAACGTTCCGGGGCGGAGTACGTCATGTAAAGTATCACAACTAATGTGCATAGCAAGCATAGTAAACACAAAACATTACATTACATAGGAATATTTACATTTGTGTGAAAGCAAGGTTACATGTTTAATATATACATCAGTATAATTACATCAATTTTAAGTTTCGAAAATCTTTATGATTTGCTTGTATTCCCCCCAGAAAACATTGGAAAACACGGAAAAAGGTGTAGGGGTATGAACTCACCAGACAGAAATGTACCGGTTAGGATGCTAAGTGTCAGTTCAGGGCTTGAATACACGCGAGGTTCCTATGTAATATGAAGAGATACATAATTGTATCTAATTAGACTTTGAACTACTAATTAAATAAGAACATACACTCCGAGGCACGAAAACACTTCATCTCAAGTGTTAGGGGTGATCCGGGTTGCATCTAAGGAAGTGTAAGGCCTAGATATGGAGTTTGCTCTTCAAGAGTAAACTCTTAGGGGAGTTTTCGGCCGAATGACCATATCCGCATGAGGGTGGTGTGTTCTTAGATGCTTAAGGGTTTTACAACACTTGTGGAATTAGGCTAAGTTCAGTTCTAAGGCAATGGAAGGGATTAAACCATAAAATCGACCATTATGGGGAGTTTATGGCTGTAAACTCTTATTTTCCCATTCCTTTTGTGTTTTGATGGTCCTAGGTTAAGAACAAGTGATTCTAGTCCAATGTACAAGCTATGGAAGGAAGTTAGGGCACCATTTGACCACTTTAGAGGAGTTTACGGCCCAGGAACCATTCCTTGGGGGGGTTTACAGCCGTAATCTCCTAAGGAGGTGGTTTCTTTCATGTTTAAGGTCCCTAACACAATGGTTGTTGGTTCTAGACATTATTCCAGGGAATAAGAGGTATTTAAGGGGAATTTTAACACCTTAAATGGTGTTTATGACCCTTGAAGGGGTGTTTACGGTCCAAGCATGATCTTGGGCCATAAACTCATGTTTACTCCCCATATCTCAAGATTTTGGTGTTCTAAGTCCATTCATGTAAGCCCCTAAGTCATTGCTAAACACTAGAAGTGATTTGGCAGGGTTTTGGGGCTCCAAAACCCCATTTAACTGTGTTTACGGTTTGGGGTTGTTCCTGGGCCATAAACACAAGTCTTTGGTCCTTTTGGATGATTTAGACACAGATTTGAATGTTAAAAAAGCTACACTATCAGCTACGAGGGATTACTTACCAATTTGGAGCTTGAAATGGGTGATTTTGGATCAAAACTTGGATTTGTAGAGGGAGAGAGAGAGAGAGAGAGAGTAGTGAGAGATAGTGAAAAAGCTTCAAATGAAGTCTACTCACCCTTATATAGGGTTTGAGTTTGAGGCCCGGTGGAAATCTACCCGATACTGACGTTAAACGAGGCTTATGGTCGTACCCGATTAAGTTGTCGTAACTCGACGTGGTCGTAACTAAAAATTTTCCAATTGAATATCGAGGGTGTTTTCATGTGTTTCTAATGCGTTTGGACACTCATGAAGTCATAATAAAACTCTCAATTAATTTACCTAATCCAAAATTAACAGAAAAATTGGAAATACAAACGGTTTTATTAACGGGAACGGGTTACAGTGACGGAAAATTTTCGGATTGTCACATTATCCCCCCGTTAGTGGGAATTTCGTCCCGAAATTTAGAATTAAGATACAAATCATGGATTTGGAAAGAGCTGCAGATATTTTTGTTTCATCGAGTCTTCACGCTCCCAAGTGAATTCGGGTCCCCACTTGGCATTCTAGCGAACCTTCACTATCGGGATACGGCTTTGTTTCGTACGTTTGATCTCTCGATCCATGATTTCGATGGGTTCTTCCACAAAGTTCAGGTTTTCGTTGATTTCGATTTCTTGAAGAGGGATCACGAGGGTTTCATCGGATAGATAATTTTTAAGATTAGAGACGTGGAAGACTCTAGGATGGATGTTGCTAAGTTCTTGAGGTAGTCGGAGTTTGTAGGCTACGGGACCGATCCTAGCGAGGATCTCGAAAGGTCCTATGTACCTCGTGTTAAGTTTTCTGCATTTTCCAAAGGGCATCATGCCTTTCCAGGGCGAGACCTTCAATAGGACACGTTCTCCAACTTGGAATTGTAAGGGTTTCCATCGTTTATTAGCGTAACTCTTCTGTCTGTCTCGTGAAGCTTTTAGTCATTCTCGGATCTGGATGATCTTCTCGGTGGTTTCATGGATGACTTCAGGACCAGTGAGAACACTTTCGAGGACTCGACTCTTGGCTAGCTGCGTGTCCTCTACCTCGGCCCAGCATAGAGGGGATCTGCACTTACGACCGTAGAGGGCTTCGACCGGGGCATGCTTGATGCTGGTGTGGTAGCTGTTGTTATATGAGAACTCGATCAAGGGTAAATGGGTGTCCCACAACTTTCCAAAATCAATGACACATGCTCTCAGCATGTCTTCGACGGTATGGATAGTTCTCTCACTTCGTTCGTCTGTCTGAGGATGATAAGCTGTACTATCCAGCTTAGTTCCAAGAGCTTTCTGAAGGGACTGCCAGAACCTTGAGGTAAACCTGCTATCTCGATCAGAGATAATAGACACAGGCACACCGTGCAGTCGAACTATCTCTTGGATGTGGGTTCGTGTAAGTCTTTCCATTTTGGATGATTCTTTAATCGGAAGGAAGTGAGCGGACTTTGTCAAACGATCTACAATTACCGAAATGGTATCGTACCCACTCGGAGATCTGGGTAATTTGGTGATGAAATCCATGGTAATCATCTCTAATTTCCACTCAGGTATCTCGGGCTGCTAGAGCAGACCCGAGGGCTTCTGATACTCGACCTTTACCTTGGCGCAAGTCAGACACTTACCCACGAAGGTAGCGATTTCGGCTTTCATGTTTGGCCACCAATATAGTTTCTTGAGATCCAGGTACATCTTATCCGAACATGGGTGAACAGAGTATCTGGTCTTGTGAGCTTCGTTCATAACAACTTCCCTGAAACCTTCGAACTTTGGGGTCCAGATTCGATCCATGAAACAATAGACTCCGTCACCTCTGATCTTGAGTTTCTTATCCATTCCCCTCAAGGCTTCATTCAACACGTTATCTGATTTTAGGGCTTCCAATTGGGCTTCTCGGATCTGCACAGATAAATGGGCATGGATGGTCATCGTCAATATCTTCGCCTTGTTGCTTGAGCTTTCCTTTCGGCTAAGGGCATCTGCTACCACATAGCTTTCCTTTTGAACTCATATCTTTCCTTTTGGCTAAGGAGGTGGTTTCTTTCATGTTTAAGGTCCCTAACACAATGGTGCTTGGTTCTAGACGTTATTCTAAGGCATATGAGGTGTTTAAGGGTCATTTGAACACCTTAAATGGTGTTTACGACCCTTGAAAGGGTGTTTACGGTCCAAGCATGATCTTGGGCCGTAAACTCATGTTTACTCCCCATATGTCAAGATTTTGGTGTTCTAAGTCCATTCATGTAAGCCCCTAAGTCATTGCTAAGCACTAGAAGTGATTTGGGAGGGTTTTGGCGCTCCAAAACCCCATTTAAGTGTGTTTATGATTTGGGGATGTTCCTGGCCCATAAACACATGTCTTTGGTCCTTTTGGTTGATTTAGACATGAGTTTGAATGTTAAGCAAGCTACGCTATCAGCTAGGAGGGATTACTTACCAATTTGGAGCTTGAAATGGGTGATTTTGGATCAAAACTTGGATTTGTAGAGAAAGAGAGTAGTGAGAAAGAGTGAAAAAGCTTCAAATGAAGTCTACTGACCCTTATATAGGGTTTGAGTTTGAGGCTCGGTGCAAATCTACCCGATACTGATGTTAAATGAGGCTTATGGTCGTACCCGATTAAGTGGTCGTAATCCGACGTGGTCATAACTAAAATTTTTCCAATGAATATCGAGGGTGTTTTCACGTGTTTCTAATGCATTTGGACACTCACGAAGTCATAATAAAAGTCTCAATTAATTAACATAATCCAAAATTAACAGAAAAATTGGAAATACAAATGGTTTTATTAACGGGAACGAGTTACAGTGACGGAAAATTTTTGGATTGTCACAGTTGGTTTAGGCCAAGGTGGGTTAGTTTGCAAGGTCGTGGGAGGGCCATGGCATGATGGAATCGGGAATCGGTAGGTTGCGAGAGAACGGGTACGAGGAAAGACTACAACTGGTCCTGTAACATTTAGTTTAACATTGGGTTAGTGTTGAGATGGTGTGGGTAGTCATTGCCTGTGAGGCTTTCTATCGGAAGACGCGAGGGGTGACTATACGGGAGACTTTTGACTCAGCAACCAGGCTGGAACCCGGTAAATTAGTTGATTAGAAGATGAATTGGGATCATGGTGGTCATGGTGGATTTTGGAAAGCGTGCAGGAGGCATCGTGATGCTTCGAGCAATAGTAGTAATTTGGGGATTCATATATGTGTGGAATAGCTTGTTGGTCAAAGGTGGTAAGTCACTTGCAATTTGGAGTAAATAATCTCAGAGTAATTGGTGTGACCCTGTTGCGCAGCTCTCATCTAAGTCTAACTGTTGCAGGGATGAATCTTCTACTTGAAGGATTATCTGAACCTTCTGTTAAGTATAAGTGTTCTACATGGACATTTGGTCCGTGACACTGTTTTATAGTGGGAACATCAAGTTATCAGAAGTCGAGTAGTCAGTTGGGAAATAAGTGGACTGGGTTCAACAATAATGATTCTATATGGGCGGTCTGTCAGGGAGTCATACCGTCTCGAGGCTTTAGATTTCAGATTGAGTAATGTGATCATGATGCAAGGAATTCGTTCATCTTCGGGTTATAGAATCCTTTAACGATTGGTTTTGATTGCCTTGGGAAGGTTGGGGTGTCACACTCTGAAAACAGAAGGCGAAAACATTTTCGGGGCGGAATCCACGTTGAGTATCAAATCCAATGCACATAGTAATCAAAGTAAACAACCATTACATTACATATTAGAGTTTACATCTGTTCAAAAGCAAAGTGTTACAAGTGTTATACATATGTATATATGAACAAAAGTGAAGACGAGTCTTCTATACGCTCTGTCTTCTCCAAAAGGGATTGCTGGGTACCTATCTAACGCGGACCTGAGAATACACCAGTTTGAAAATCAGCATAAAGCTGGTGAGTTCATAAGATGTTTGTTTTCTGAAAATGTTTAAGTTCCCTTTGGTTTTCCGAAAAAGTTACGAATCCAAGAAAATCCCATGTTTTCTTAAACGTATTGTTTAGTTAACTGTTTTCTTACACGATTCTGGTAATGTACAGTGTTATCCCAGGAAAATCCTATATTTTCCTAAAAGTAAAGTTTTAGCTAAGAACCACATTGTATAGTTTTGTACATAGAGTTATTTACTGAAAATCATGGGATTAGTATCCCGCACTAGATATAAGGTTAGCCTTAATACATAAAAACTCAAGATAGATATAGATTGAAAACCATGGGACTATCATCCCGTACTTGATATAGATTGAAAACCATGGGGCTATCATCCCGTACTAGATATAGATTGAATACCATGGGACTATCATCCCGTATTAGATATAAAGTAGTTTGACATACACAAGACTATAGGTAGATATAGATTGAAAATTATGGGACTATCATCCCGTACTAGATATAATACACAAAACCATGGGATTACCATCCCGTATTAGATATGATTCAAAGCCATGGGACTACCATCCCGTACTAGATATAAGACACAAAACCATGGGACTACCATCCCGTACTAGATATAAGAACTATATATATAGAAAGTATATTTGAAATTCAATCCGTGAATAAACTTAGATTAATACGTATTGTGAGTCAGGTAACCATGATGATACAAAAACGAGACCTCCTTGACGTTTGTCAGACGTCGGATGATATCCAGAATTTGTCACCCCAAGCGTGCCCGCCTAACTGTAGCTAGCAGTTAAGGTATGGGATTGGCAATCCCGAATAGATCTATCCACAAATTCCACGCTCTCCCTCCAGGAGACTCTGGTTACACTTCCGGGGAGGATTTACTGATAATGATGACGAACCTCACAAGCTAGTATATATTATTCACGGTGTTCTCAAACGTTATCAGACATACTAATCGTTTAGAAACATAATACAATACAACCGTTTTGATACAATGAAATGATCTGACAATATAATCTGATTTAAACAGAGATAAACTGAATTAGACATAGTTTATCTATTAACTTTACCTAAGTCTATATTTGTAAAACAAAAACTAAAGATCCCAAATTATTCCCATAATAATTTAATTGGTTTGATTGTTTCCTTTACTGAAAATCCACGTAGTTATAGTCGAGAAAACATCCCTTATGCTCAACATAATACATAAGGGGTAAAGATATTTAAAGGTTAGCCATATATTTATTGAAATACATCAGTATTAGGTTTTTGAAAACATTTGTAGTTTTGCTTGTATTCCCCCCCCCCCCCCCTGAAATCATTGAAAAACACAGAAAAAGGGTAGGGGTATGAACTCACCAATCGCAAAATGTGTCGGTTTGGATGCTAAACGTCAGTTCAGGGCTTGAAAACGTGCGTGGTTCCTATAAAATGTGAAATGATACACAATTGTATCTAATTAGACTTTAATTCACTAATTAGATATGATTATTTACTCTAGGATGCGAAAACACCTCAAATCAAGCGTTTGGAGCAACCCGGGTGACATCTAAGGACGTATATGGCTTGGATATTGTGTTTACTCTTCAAGAGTAAACTCCTTATGGAGTTTTCGGCCCTAAGACCATTTCCACATGAGTTCACGGCCGCGAACTCATGGGTGATGGGTTTTAAGGTGCTAAATGGTCTTATTTCACTTGGGAAAATTGGCTAGGATCAAATCTAAGGCATCTGAATGGATTTAACCCACATATTGACCATTTAATGGAGTTCACGGCAGTAAACTAGGAGTTTACGGATGTAAACTCCCCCATACCCATTCCTTATGTGTTTTGGTGGTGCTAGGACAATCACATGTGATTTAAACTCATTTTACAAGCCTTGGATGGAATTTAGGGCATCATTGGATCATGTTATAGGAGTTTACGGCCCAGGAACCCATCCTTGGGGGGTTTATGGCCGTGAACTCCTAAGGGGGTTTTTTCATCATGTTTAAGGCCCCTAAATTGATTGTGGTTGATTCTAGAATTTATTCCAAGGCTATTGGTGTGTTTAAATGGCAATTTAACACTTAAAAATGAGTTTACTCTCCATGATATGGAGTTTACGGCCCAAGCATGTTCTTGGGAAGTAAACTCATTTTTACTCCCCAAAATTCAAGTTCAAGGTGTTCTAAGTCCCGTTTGGTAAGCCCTTAAGTCATATCTAAGCTCCAAAGGTCGATTAGAAGGGTTTTTGGGCTCCAAAACCCATTTTATATGTGTTCACGGACCAAGGGTGTTCTAGGGCCGTAAACACATGATTATGGTCCTATTCCATGATTTGAACTCGAATTTGAAAGGTCTACGATGCTATACTAGGAGTTAGGGTAGTTACATTGGTGATTTGGAGCTTAAATTTGATGTTTTTTGGACCTTAATCTTGAGTTTGAGGAGAGAGGTTAGAGAGAGAGTAGTGAGAGAGAGGAAAGGCTTCAAATGAAGTCTTTTGAGCTTTAAATAGGTCCTAAGTTCAGGAAACAGTGGAATTCTACCCGATTCCGACGTTAGACGTGGCTTTTGGTCGCACCCGATTAAGTTGCCGTTACCCGATATGATCGAAACTAGAAATTTTCTAAGTAATAGTTTGGGATGTTTTCATGAGTTTCTAACGTGTTTGGATGCCAATTAAGTCGTAATAGAAGTCTGAAAAATAATGACTCAATTTAAAACTTAAACGGAAACAATTCGAAAAAGACGAACTTTACGGACGAAAACGGGTTACGACGATGGAGCAAACTTTGGGTTGTCACATTATCCCCCGTTAGAGGGAATTTCGTCCCGAAATTCAAACTTTAAATGCGACTCAAGGATTTCGAAAGAGATACGGATACTTCAATTTCATCGGATCTTTACGTTCCCAAATGAACTCGTGTCTTCGTATGGCATTCCAGCGAATCTTTGTTATCGCAATACGGTTTTGTTTTGTATGTTTAATCTCTCGATCCATGGTTTCGATTGATTCCTCCATGAGGTTCAGACTTTCGTTGGTTTCGGTCACATCGAAGGGATTACTAGGGTTTCGTCGAGTAGGCACTTCTTATGAATAAAGACGTGGAATACCGGATGGATGCTGCTAAGTTCTGGAGGTAGTTAGAGTTTGAAGGTTACGAAATCGATCCTAACGAGGGTCTCGAAGAGTCTAATGTACCACGGATTGAGTTTTCCGTTGTTTCCAAGGCGTACCATGTCTCTCCATAGTAAGACCTCCAACAAGAAGGTACACCTTTTTGTGTTAGAACGGTTAGGGTTTTGGCGATTCAGGAAAATTTCTGGATGAACCTGCAATAGTAGACAGCGAGACCCAAGAATTGATGGGTTTCTGTGGGTATCTTCTGTGCCGACTAATTCTCTATTGCTTTGATCTTAAGAGGATTCCACACGTAGGTCTTCATTGTCTACTACATGACCAAGGAAAATGGTTTGACCGATGGGCATCACTACAAACTTATGGTGATCATACTGAGTCCGACATATTGTCTAAGGAACATCACTCTCATGGATTTGTAGTTGATGGTACCTTGACCTAAGGTTTATCTTTGAGAAGTGGTTGGTTCTCTGAGGTGGATCGAAATGGTCATATATTTGAGGAAAGAGGATATCAGTTTTGATGGTCAACTCATCAAGCTGACTAAATAACTCTTGCATTACTGCTGGCACTAATCGACATGGGGGTTTGGCTACGATGGTAGTTCCAGGAATTAGGTCGATGCAAAACTCGACTCGACACTCAGGAGGAATTTCTGGAAGCTCTTCGGGAAAAGACACCAGGAAAGTTGTAGACTTCGGGGATGCACTTCCTGTTTCTCAATGGTCAAATAGGCTAGGAAATTATGGCACACTCTTTTGGAAAGCCCTTCGAGATTTTGACATACGAAATGGTACAACAGCTGGAACTAAGTTTATCATCTCCGATGTTAAGAGTTTGGCTGGGGGAAGGTTGAGATGGATAGATTTTTTGAAACAAGGATATCAGCACGATTGAGACTCAATTAATCCATGCCAATGAATATTTCAAAGTTCTTTATTGCAAAAACAACATATGATCGATAGGAAAAGGATGATCGCCGAGGGTAAGTGTTCAACCCACGAATATATCGCTAATGTTCCCTTTCTCGTTGTTAGACATCTCGACGGTTAACATTTCGGTTACTAATGGAGGACTACGGTTAAGGTGATGTTTTAATTGAATGGATAACAAATTCTCTTCCAACAATATAATCGAAAAAGTTTGCAAGTATAAAGGCTGTCGAGGAAGAATATACCTATGGCAACGGTGGGATCAGGGGCTGCCTCACCTTGTCCTATAGCTAGAACTCTTACAGCGTTGCTAGTTGTTGCTGCTTTGGGGCAATTTCTCTTGAAATGCCCTACTTTGCCGCAACCATAGCAGGCCCGACTGACACCCACTCCGGATGATTGGTTGGTTGATTGGGCTGGCTTTCTGCAGCTTCGAGCAAGGTGGTCCTTCTTGCCACAATTGCTGCAGAGTCTTTTGCGACACGGTCCAGGAGTACGATGATGATAGCTACATTTGATGCACCAAGGAAGGGTACCGGTATATGCACTGGTAGGAGTCTAAGCTGTGGATCCGATGGCAGAAACAGCTGCAGGGACAGTAGCAGCGTGGACTGCTATTGTTTGCTATTTCTTATAAGATCCCTGTGTACCTTGGGCCTTCCGCTTGTTCCAGAATTCCTTTTTACTTCCACCACTACCCTTAGTTAGCCCAGGAGCGGTGGTCTCCTCAACAGGGTTATCTTCGTGATCAATCAGAATTTGCGCAAGACATTTGGCGCTGTCATAGGTGTCTGGCTTCGCAGCCAAGACATTTCCCTTGGTTGGCTGGGTCAACCCCTAGATGAATCTCTCAATCTTTTACTCTCCGGGGTAACCATTCCCGGGCAGAGTAGCGCCAGGTCATCGATCCTTGAAGTATAAGCGGCTATGTCAGAACCTTGCATCTTTAGATTCCATAGTTTATGTTCTAACTTTTGCATCTCGCCCTGTGGGCAGTACTTGGGAAGAAGAAGATCCTTCATGGCCTCCCAACCCATAGCATTAGCTACAGGTAAAGTTAAGGATTTGACTCGGCCGTTCCACCAAGTCAAGGCTTTATCAGTGAAGGTACAAGCGGCAAACTTCACTTTATCCGATTCAGAGCAAGCACAAATTTCGAAAATAGATTTGATTTTCTCGAACCATCGAGTTAGGGAAATGACACCTCCAGTGCCATCGAAGGATGTGGGTTTCGCGTTCATAAAATCTTTATAGGAACACTCCTTTCAGTGTCCCTGTCTACCTTCCTGGTTTTGTGGCTGGGGACCACCTCCTAAATTACCGGGGTTTATTTGCGACATGGCTACTGTCATTGCGGTAGTAAAAACTACCTGAAGCGATACAAGATCAAATTGAGGAGGAGGTCGTGGTGGAGGAGGGGTGTTGTTGTTCTTTTAGCCGGGTCTCTTTCTAGGAAGCATCTTGATCTAAAAATATCAGGGATAGAAAGGATCATAAGTCCTCTAGATTGAATCATGAGATATGGAACAGGGGATATCTCAGTATATCAGATATAGGATTCTATTAAGCGATAAAGCAGGAAAAAGTAATCGAAGTAACTAAATTATCGCTAAAGGAATGATCAAGGAACAACGCATGAATGAGGATTTCTACAAAGAATTTGTCCGAGAAATACTCCCATAGTATTTCATGTCTCGTTGCAACGACGACTCATTGTTTGGGTATTGGGTAAGTTTTAGGCATGCCGCACACCACAGTCACTCCTAA
Organism: Lactuca saligna; assembly: GCF_052625555.1. NCBI lineage: Eukaryota > Viridiplantae > Streptophyta > Magnoliopsida > Asterales > Asteraceae > Lactuca > Lactuca saligna. Next base: position 231,749,386 of record NC_136424.1, on the reverse strand, counting down.
GCACATGTTGGTCGTGTCTCGAATGAATATAGCTGGCCATGCTATATTGAAGCTAGACACGACTAGATAACTGTCCAGGTTTAACCGCAGCGTACAACACCCATTTACTTATATTTTGTTCTACTTGTAGTTACGGATTTCGACGGTTAGATATACTTGTATACTTTTGAAAATACTTATATTTGAGGTATACTTTTAGTTAACAACACTTAGGCCCCTTAGTGTGTATAGTCTTATACCATGTAAGGTCTGGTATACTTAGTTCACTATAAACAAGGGCTCTGATACCAATCTGTCACACCCCAAAAACCAAAGGCGGAAACATTTCCGGGGCGGACTCCACGTTCCAATACACATAGTAATCAAAGTAAACAACCATTACATTACATATTAGAGTTTATCTCTGTTTAAATCGGATTATATTGTCAGATCATTTCATTGTATCAAACCGGTTGCATTGTATTATGTTTCTAAACGATTAGTATGTCTGATAACGTTTGAGAACACCGTGAATAATATATACTAGCTTGTGAGGTTCGTCATCATTATCAGTAAATCCTCCCCGGAAGTGTAACCAGAGTCTCCTGGAGGGAGAGCGTGGAATTTGTGGATAGATCTATTCGGGATTGACAATCCCACACCTTAACTGCTAGCTACAGTTAGGTGGGTACTCTTGGGGTGACAAATTCTAGATATCGTCCGACGTCTATTAAACGTCAAGGAGGTCTCGTTGTTGTATCATCATGGTTACCCGACTCACAATACGTATTAATCTATGTTTATTCACGGATTGAATTTCAAATATACTTTCTATATATATAGTTCTTATATCTAGTATGGGATGGTAGTCCCATGGTTTTGTGTCTTATACCTAGTACGGGATGGTAGTCCCATGGCTTTCAACCATATCTAATACGGGATTGTAATCCCATGGTTTTGTGTATTATATCTAGTACGGGATGATAGTCCCATGATTTTCAATCTATATCTACCTATAGTCTTGTGTATGTCAAACTTCTTTATATCTAATACGGGATGATAGTCCCATGGTTTTCAATCTATATCTAGTACGGGATGATAGCCCCACGCTTTTCAATCTATATCTAGTACGGGATAATAGTCCCATGGTTTTCAATCTATATCTATCTTGAGTTTTCGTGTATTAAGGCTAACCTTATATCTAGTGCGGGATAGTAATCCCATGATTTTCAGTAAATAACTCTATATACAAAACTATACAATGGGGTTCTTAGCTAAAACTTTACTTTTAGGAAAATATAGGATTTTCCTGGGATAACACTGTACATAACCAGAATCGTGTAAGAAAACAGTTAACTAAACAATACTTTTAAGAAAACATGGGATTTTCTTGGATTTGTAACTTTTTCGGAAAACCAAAGGGAACTTAAACATTTTCAGAAACCAAACATCTTATGAACTCACCAGCTTTATGTTGATTTTCAAACTACTTGTATTCTTAGGTCTGCGTTAGACAGGTACCCATCAATCCCTTTTGGAGAAGACGGAGCGTACAGAAGACTCGTCTTCACTTTTGTTCATATATACATATGTATAGCACTTGTAACACTTTACTTTTGAACAAATGTAAACTCTAATATGTAATGTAATGGTTGTTTACTTTGATTACTATGTGCATTGGATTTGATACTCAACGTGGATTCCGCCCCGGAAATGTTTCCGCCTTCGGTTTTCAGGGTGTGACACCCCAACCTTCCCAAGGCAATCAAAACCAATCGTTAAAGGATTCTATAACCCGAAGATGAACGAATTCCTTGCATCATGATCACATTACTCAATCTGAAATCTAAAGCCTCGAGACGGTATGACTTCCTGACAAACCGCCCATATAGAATCATTATTGTTGAACCCAATGCACTTATTTCCTAACTAACTACTCGACTTCTGATAACTTGATGTTCCCACTAGAAAACAATGTCACAGACCAAATGTCCATGTAGAACACTTATACTTAACAGAAGGCTCAGATAATCTTTCAAGTAGAAGATTCATCCCCGCAACAGTTAGACTTAGATGAGAGCTGCGCAACAGGGTCAAACCAACTACTCTGAGATTATTTACTCCAAACTGAAAGTGACTTAACACCTTTGACCAACAAGCTATTCCACACATACATGAATCCCCAAATTACTATTATTGCTCGAAGCATCACGCTGCCTCCTGCACGCTTTCCAAAATCCACCGCGACCACCGTGATCCCAATTCGTCTGCTAATCAACTAATTTACCAAGTTCCAGCCTAGTTGCTGAGTTAAAAGTCTCCCATACAGTCACCCCTCGCGTCTTTCGATAGAAAGCCTCACATGCAATGACTACCCACACCATCTCAACACTAACCCAATGTCAAACTAAATGTTAAAGGACCAGTTGTAGTCTTTCCTCGTACCCGTTCTCTCGCAACCTACCGATTCCTGATTCCATCATGCCATGGCCCTCCCACGACCTTGCAAACTAACCCACATTGGCCTAAACCAACTGTGACAATCCAAAAAATTTTCATCACTGTAACTCGTTCCCGTTAATAAAACCGTTTGTATTTCCAATTTTTCTGTTAATTTTGGATTAGGTTAATTAATTGAGACTTTTATTATGACTTCATGAATGTCCAAATGCATTAGAAACATGTGAAAAGACCCTCGATATTCAATTGGAAAATTTTTAGTTATGACCACGTCGGGTTACGACAACTTAATCGGGTACGACCATAAGCCTCATTTAATGTCAGTATCGGGTAGATTTCCACCGAGCCTCAAACTCAAACCATATATAAGGTTGAGTAGACTTCATTTGAAGCTTTTTCACTCTCTCTCTCTCTCTCACTACTCTCTCTCTCTACAAATCCAAGTTTTGATCCAAAATCACCCATTTCAAGCTCCAAATTGGTAAGTAATCCCTCCTAGATGATAGTATAGCTTGTTTAACATTCAAATTTGTGTCTAAATCATCCAAAAGGACCAAAGACTTGTGTTTATGGCCCAGGAACAGCCCCAAACCGTAAACACACTTAAACGGGGTTTTGGAGCCCCAAAACCCTCCCAAATCACTTCTAGTGCTTAGTAATGACTTAGGGGCTTACATGAATGGACTTAGAACACCAACATCTTGACATATGGGGAGTAAACATGAGTTAAAGGCCCAAGATCATGCTTGGATCGTAAACACCCCTTCAAGGGTCGTAAACAACATTTAAGGTGTTAAAAATCCCCTTAAACACCTCTTATGCCTTGGAATAATGTCTAGAACCAACCACCATTGTGTTAGGGACCTTAAACATGAGAGAAACCACCTCCTTAGGAGATTACGAGTGTAAACCCCCCAAGGAATGGTTCCTGGGCCGTAAACTCCTCTAAAGTGGTCAAATGGTACCCTAACTTCCTGGGCCGAACCCGAATTTGTCAGAGCCGAACCTCCCTTCGCCTTTGCTTCTCTTCCTGCTTTCGCCTTCGGTCCATTTTGGTCTATTTCGCCTTCGGGCCCAGTAGCAGGGACCGAACCTTCGGCCCAATCCGAGAAGCTTCGTAGTTTCTCCCCTTTCACCCGGTTTTCGACCACAACTTCATTTTAAGCCCGTTTTTCATGATGTTAACGTGGGATTTTCAGCCAAACCCATATTTCTATATATTAAACTCCATAGGCCCATAATTTAATCATATATTTGAAGGAAAATTATATCTTTGGACAAAATCTTGTAGAAGATATGGCTTTGGAGTGTTGACTTTGCCAAGAATCTATGACACCTACCACCCACCCACTCCATGACCACTCCATGTTACTATTCCCACCTTACCTTAGTCAAATCAAGATCTCCCCACACCTCAATCAGATCTCTCAATCAACTCACTCTAATCCCTCACTCTCTTCCCTATAAAACCCCACTCTCTTCCTCCTAAGACACACTTTTTACACCCTCTCATATTTCTCTCTAAAAACTCAAGTTCCTCCAGGAGTCACGAGTTCTTCCTCTGTTGCTGGTAAGTTTTTCCTTCCCATGCATTAACATTCTTCACTACTTCACGAAAATCATGGATTCCTTTCACAAATATCATTGTATTTGTTGCTAGATCTTCAAATCCTGAAGTATCTCCCAAGTGTTCGTGACTTGGAAACTTCTTTTCTTCATCATCCATCTATTGAAATCACTCAAAGTGAGTTCGTACCCCCACATTTTCATATTTTATTCAAGTTTTAGGGGGTGGGGGGGGGGGGAATACAAGTTAAAATACCAACAACTTCACTAAACTCAAACATCAGCTTTTAACAGAAAAGTTAATGTTCATTCATGGATTGTTTTGAACATCTTAAACTTTTTAGTTTTCAAAACTGTATTAGATGCAAATATTTCAGGTTTATACCTTTAAAATTACTATGTGCACATATTCACACGAATTTTCTACAGTTTATGGTGATTTTTACAAAACTGCCTATCACTGTAGCTACGAATTCGGACCAGTCTGTGAATATGAACATTTTCACACTAGTTAGAGACTTCTAAAAATCATAATAAAATTTATGAACAAACTAGACAAATTTTCTAAACTCTTAGAGTTTATGGATTTAGTTTTCGACTTCGCATGATTTCTCTGTGATTTTTCCAAAACGGTGTAGAAATGTTAGAAACATGTTAACATCTTATAACTTACATCACACTTTGTAACATGTTGAGCAAAGTGTTAATCTTTAAGGATTACATATTTTACATGTGTTTCTTGTTGTGGTATAATTATATAACAGAAAATAGTCACTGATTTGTAAGAATCCTCCATCATTACCAATAGTACAAGACAAGGCATGATAAATATAGTTATATTTTGCTATACATTCGACTTACATAGAAAAGGGTTCTTTTACATTTCAAACATTTTGGATAAACTATAATAGGTATAGTTTATGTTTCGAATACATTACAAACACTTATGATAAACTGTGGTAAGTATAGTTTATGTTTCATATACATTATAAACAATTATGTTAAACTATAATAGATATAGTTTATGTTTCATTTACATTTCAAACTCATTACCAAAGGTTTTCAGTTCATATAAATGGGGTGCGAATACAAAGTACCGGGTTTATACAAAAAGGGGTTTTTAGTTCAGTTCACGTAAATCTGTTAATGAATAAATTTGTGAGACATTCACTTCACGTTACTTCTAAAGTAACGAAATCAAAAGTCCTCTAAATTGTAACCAGAGTCTCTTGTAGGGAGAGCGTAATAGTTGTGTATAGATCTATATTGGGTCTGGCAAACCCACACTTGAGCTACATGCAATAGCTAGACCGACAGGTCTGGGGTGACAAGTGACATTTAACTGTGCGAGGCCTGAAGAACATCGTATTACGAGGCCGTCTGAGTCATAGTATGGTTATAATAACTCACATGGGGTATTAACAAAACATAAGATTTATGGGGTTTTCCTTCAGTTAAATGAGTTGATGTTGATATAAACTTGCATAATTTTCAACTTATATGGCAAATACTAGTACATTATTAGTCTTGGCATTTAAGACTACATTACGATTTAGAAGATTTTTTTTCTGGAACAAATATTACTTTTACAAAGAAAGGATTTCAACGTTTCATTCAAAAGCTTATGAACTCACCAACTTAATTGTTGACACTTTTTCAAATCTACTTGTATTCTCAGGAAATCAGCAAAACAGGTAAACGACTGCTTTTGAGGATGGGACGCTAAAGCGTTAAACATTTCATTTTTGTCAACATAATGTAATTGATCTAGAAACATGTAAACTTATACTATGATATAACTTGTTCAATTATATTTATGTTGGTTGAGTTTACTTTGAGCACTATTATACTATTGTTATGATACTATACATGAAGTCATCCACACTCGGACGTTTCCGCCATCCTTGGTTTGGGGGTGTGACATTAATTGACCTAAAAACCTAACCATTTCACTAATTGACATGCGATTGGGTTGGAAACCCTAATTAGGGTTTAGAAAACCCTAATTTTGGAGTGGGAGTGAATTATGAATTATGCCCGACCAAACCGTATGATTTACCTAGTAGAGTGATGGACTTAATGGATTAAGTCCTTAATAGGTTAAGTGTTTTTAACTAACCCTAATCGTCATTTTATGTGAAAACCCTAATTGTGTTGGGTTTTGAGTTAAGCTTTTCTATTGGGCTTAGATGTTTGGATTATGATGGGCCATTTAATAACAAGTATATGGACTAGGAAAATTGGATGGGCTTTAGGTAAGGCCCATGTGAAGGGTTTGAGCCCAAATTGGAAAATTGGGCCATCTGTTGGGCCTTGGACCATTGTTTGGCTTTTGGGCCTTCTGAGTGTGTGTTTGGGCCTTGGGCTTAGGTCAAGCTAGGTTGGGAGTAAGTAGTCTTTTTACACCAAGCATGGAATTATGGTTATGTATTGGAACCCAATTACTAATTGGGTGTTTATTTTGATGTTGACAGTTCGGGAATCTATCATCCAGCAGCTAGACTTTTATATGCGGGACTTCAACAGTGTGGTGAGTTACCTTCCGGTAGTAGTGGGTCTAAGGCACCAATGCCCGCCCACTAGTATTAGTTTATAGGTAGATGAGTGTCTTTGTGATAATTATCTGGTATGCCACTATTTGTTATGCTTTATGTGCTAGTATGCTATGATATTATGTGATAGTGGTAGGAGGGGTGGATTAGACCCTGTAACCGGTTGAGATAAACCAGAGGGTAGGTTGGACACCCAGATATGCCAGACAGTATGGTTATAATTACTTAATTAAAAATGAATTTTTTGGTCTTAAATTTTGGGATGTTACACATACTGGGTCTATTTCACCCCTTCAGTATCTTTCAACTGGTATTGGGTCTATTTCACCCCCCTACGATATCTTTTAACCGATATTGGGTCTATTTTACACCTTCGGTATCTTCAACCGATATTGGGTCTATTTTACCCCTTGGGTATCTTTCAACCAGTTTTGGGTCTGTTTCACCCCTACCAGTAACACATATAACCATAACAATCAGAGTCACAAAGACATAAAGCAGATATAGGCATAATAGGTAATTGTCACGAAGGTATCATACTACAAACATAATCTAGTGGTCGGCTTTGGTGTCTTTGACCCATGGATATAGTGAAGGAAACTCACCTCAGACTGAAGATATCAAATCACACTCGGGCTGTTGACTTGTGAAATCCTCTCACTAAATCACAAGTAAAGAAACCCTAATTAGAAATTAGGTCAATAATCTAAACCATGAGTCCAAACCCTAAATCTTGACTTTAAGGGCAAAAAGGTTGTTTAATCCTTGCCTTATTAGGCCTACCCCACCAAGGCCCAAATCCAAACTAGCCCAAAAGGCATTCCAAGTCCAAATAAAAAGGACCCTAAGGCCCAACATGGGCCCAAGATCTTTATGATAGCCTAAAGCCCATAAATGACCTGATACCACAAATAGGCCTAAGGCCCAAACTTAATCAAGGCAAAAGCCTATATTATCCTGTGAGAACAAGATCAATGCACAGGGACACGGTTTGAAAACTCAAACCTTGAGTGAATGCTTAAGATCAATGTCTGCTTGCTAATACATGTGCAAGTCAAGCCTGGAAAGACCAGTAAAGTCTTGGATAATATATTCAACAAATGATCAAGTCATTAAATAAAGAATAAGAGTAATTAATCAAAGTAAAGTTAATAAATGAAGAACAAGAAGAGTGTTTGAAAGAAGTTTGAAGTAAGTTAGTAAAGAGCCAAAAGTTGAGTGAAAGATCCGTAGTTTACTTGTATTGAATGCTCCTTTAAATAGGAGTAAAGGGTACAACGAATTAAGTAAAATGTTTACATAGGACTGGACAATAGAAATGATTATGACATTCTAATTGTCCAAATACAACAAAAGACTAAGTCCTATGAAATGTTACATCAATACAAGGACAAATAAAATAAATGCACTAAGACAAAATTAAGTTGTTCTGGATCATCATCCATTCCGGACATGAGAGTCATTCCGAAATGCCTTCAGTCTCAGTTCGTCTTCTTTCCTGGTCCGGATAGGTTCCAGACCACTCCTCCATTATTGACTCTGGAACATCTACTCCAGAATGCAAGTACTTCTGAATTTAGACTTAGGATTGCTAGAGGTTCACTTTCAGGTTCCAACAATCTTCCCCTAAGTGAACTTAGCAATCCAGTGAACCTAGTTCATTTCTTCCTTGATGAAGGTGTATGCTTTGAACAACCACTCTCGGACTTCTTTGTACCATGCCAACTGACTTACAAACTTTGCCTTGACCTGTTCAAGAGCATCAGACTTGGATGCCCGGGATATGAACTTCTTTAAAGTTTTGGTCGTAACTAGATGTTTGTCAAGGACTCAGAAATAGTCCTTCTTGTTTGTTATTCTTGTGGTATAGACAAATCCTAGAACCGGTTTTTCAATGGGGCCATCTGCAAGAACTTCTACTTCCGGAAGAATAAAGTCGATTTTGGTAACAAATTGTTCACTTCCGTAAAGGTGTGCAATCTTATAATCACGTCGGTAAAATTCCGCAACATAATCCTTCAGGAAACTTAGAGTAGCATGGTAAGCTCCCATACTTATGTCATCCTTCTGATTTTCTCTGTAGTAGGCAGCTAAGGTGAGGATGTCATTCAGATTCATAGAGGGAAAGTCCGCATCAGTAACAGCCTGGGTTGTCGGCTTGTTCCGGAGGATGTGAAAACGAAAGAGAGGACAGTTGAGCTCAAATTTTACGAAAAATTTTCTTCTGAACCCATCCAGTTGGGTAATTCTATTTCTTGACCACACTTCCTTGAGAGGTTATGCGTGCTTTGAGTAGAAGGTTTTAAGTCTCTCTCGCTCGGTCCGGATAATCACCTCTGGATCATCATATGGGTGAAGTGGAGCAAATTTGGTGTAGAATTTGATGTAGGGAGAAAGAGGAAGATCCAGCTGATTGGAGTCGCTGGTAGAAATGTTGTAGTACATACACAGGATAATTTCTTCACGGCAAAGAGGGGAGATGTGCTGCATTAGATCAGGATTATCCTTTAAAGCTTGGATCCGAATGCTATCCTCTAATGCCTAGTTGATTTCTTCCTGCGACAATCCATGTTTTCGCTTGAGAGGAGGTCCGGAATGAAGGGCTTGTTACTCAGCAGTCATAGGCTTCTTCCCTTTGTCTCTTCAAAGTGCATTTATAACGAGCTTCATATTTTCATCAATCGTAAATTTCGGAGTGGGATTTGGAAGAGGTTCTTTCGGAATTTCATCAGGGATACGGAGATGAGTGCCCTGGTCGATTGGAGCAATCTTTGGGTCCGGAATGGGAGGCTGCATGGAAGGCCTGGCTAGGAAGGCTTGAGCGGTTAAAAAAGATTTTACCTTAGCCATTTGAATACCCATCCGGAAAGCATCACTAAGAGAGGATGATCAGGAAATAGCAGACTAGATTCTCTTTTGCTCTTCTAACATTTCTTTTAGAATGGTTAACTTGGGAGCTTGAAGACCAAGAACTCCCTTAGGAGCCTCATCCAGAATATATTCGTCTTCATCTTCAGTTTCTTATTTTTCAGAGTTCCCTAGAATTCCGGAGATGACTTGAAATTCATCTTCAAAATCTAGGTCTTCATCTCGGAGTGTGAATTCCGAGGCTGGTTTCCAGAGTTTCCTTGTTCCTTCTCCCCCTCTTTCATTGGTGGACTTCAGAACCGGTGCAAGTACCAAAGTGCTCTAGAGATCATGAAATTTTGTGAAGACTTTCTGAAACCTTGTATTGAGTTGAAGAGTGAGGGAATCGTAAGCTTCAGATGTGGGAGCTTGTGTAGCAAGGTGACCGAACAGATGACCTAGGATGGCTAGCATCTCATCAAACTTCCGGTTCGGAACATCAATGATGTTCCATGTGGGGAGGAGAAGCTTGATGAGGACTTGTTTGAAGGATCATGGTCATTTCATGCTTCTTCTTGATCTCCTTCTCCATGTTTTGGATTTGTTTCTCATGAAGAATATGGGTCTGCTTAATCTGGTCGTTGGTAGCAGCCACCAAGTCGTCATGGGCTTTGAGCATGGAAGTAATGGTGTTGAGATAGTGATCAACGAGAGTATCGTACTTGGTGTCAACTTCCTCCGTTGTGTGCTTGAGCCAGAGAGAGATTAACTGATCCAGTTGAGCTTCGTCCGGACTGATGAGATAGATATTGAAGAATGGCATCAAGTTTGGAATCAAGTCCAGAGACTTTTTGATCCATCTTCGTATTGAGCTTTGTGATAGAAGTTTCGATAGATGAAACTTTCTTCATAGTGTCCGAGACATTGGTCTGGATCTCGAGGAGAGTGAAGGGGCCAATATAGTCACCGACGGAGGATTTCGAATTAGAATATGAGTTGTGTGGAGGAGCTTGGCGTGATGAAATATTTGTGGAGGGACCCGACTTGGTTGCATCATCATCTTTAAGCAGACTTGGATGCGAATGCTTTTGATTGCAAATGTATTGAAGTCATGAAGTTTGTGTCTGGAACAGTTTTTGCTTCATCATCTAGCATGACTTCTTCGGAAATCTCTTCATCCGGATTGGTATGGGAAACGCTTTGATGAGTGGTAATGGGGGACAGTTCGGAAGAAAGTTCATTGAATGCATCGACATCAGTAGGAGGAACATAAGTCAAATTGCTTTGGATGGCCTTGTTCCTCATGGAGATAAGTGTGGACTCCACTTGAACTCTGATGAGATCCGGGCATTTAGATGCGACCCTATTGACAAAATATTCCTATATGGGATCATTAGCACCTGGTCGTCCTGTACGCCTTCCAGGTATCAGACCAGTTGAGGCTTCCGGAGTTGGAGAGACTGCTCCATCTCTGGAAAGCTTGGGGTCCGGAACAGGGGTTCCAGAGTGTGTGAATGTAGAAGAAATAATGGGATCATCAAAAGTGACTCGTGGGTTTGTTCCAGGGGGCTGCAAGGAACTATATTTAACACCGACATCACCTTTTTAGGAAGGCGAGGGTGGATTATGTGGAGACTCCCCGTGAGTGTGTGCAGGTGATTTTGAAACATTGAGGGGTACCTGAGAGGAGTGGACTTGGGGGGTGTTTGGATGGCCAAAGTCAGCCAGAATGTCAATAGCATATTCCTTTGGAGAAGAAGAGCTGAATTTGGTTCTCTTTTTAGGATTTGACTTGGTGGGATAAGCCTTTTGCTTAGCAGGTTTCTTAACCTTGGTCCGGAAGTAGTAGGCCTGGCCTCTTCCAATATGGGCTCAACTAAGACTGGGGCAGGTTGTGTTGGGTCGAACACAACTGAAGTCTCTAAGTGATGTTTTACATAAATGGACTCGAAAGGAATAAGGGCCAACATGTGGTCCGGAAGTCATCGAACCGGACCAAAAGAGGATTGGTCTGGAATCCTATAAGCCTTAACAACTTTGAATGAGACACATACCTCCAGAGGAATGGTGTTAACCGGAAATGGCTTGGACATCTCTTGAAAGATTTGTTGGAGAGTCAGTGCCCAGAAAATAGGGCTCGAAATCTCGTTCTCCTTTCGTTTGGTGGCAAATTTGCAAAAATCCTGCCATAGGACTTTCGGAAGATCCACTGCATTGTCACGTCCGGAGTAGATACTGTAGACGACGTTGAGCCAGTCCTTGCTTAGCATATCAGTTCCTCCATGCTTTTCGGACATACCTCTGATGATGAAGTGCAGTAGCACGGTCTAGAGTTTGGAGACATTGGACTTCTTGAAATCTTTAGCTCTGTAGTCCTGATTGTAACCGATATATTTCAAAAACGTCTGAAACTCTTCAGTCGTTGGTTCTTGGACCTTGAAACCCCTTGGGTTGGTTTTCACACCGATCGCCTTAAGGAAGGTCGATTTGTAGATGGGAACAGTTCTGTCACCGATGATTGTAGTCTCGAGAGCACCATCTCTAAGTTTGATACTGGTAAACGCACAATGAAGATGATGAAGTGGTAGTGGGGGTTCAGGGATTTTAGTAAGGGGAATGGAGATGGGGTGATTTGCGATAAACTCAATCGTTAACCTGATGGATTCATCGTAATCCATGGGATTGAGAGAAAACAATTGAGTGGTATCTCTTAGAAAAGGTTCTTGATTGGTAGATGATGATGAACCCTTGGTTGATTTCGTTCTTGCAATGGATTTCTTGAAGGTGGAGGCAGTTTGAGTGGATTTATGTGGAGATGACAATGTTGTAGGAGATGAATGCTCGAAGAACACGAAGAACACTGAGAGAAATCAAGGGTTTGAGAGTATTGGGCGCGTAAAGAGGTAAAGATGATTTTGATCGGTATTTAAAGGTAAGGTTAGTGGGTCAGGTTGGTAGATGTTATGATGAGGATCCGAACAGAAAACGGGTCGCATTAAATGGTAAGGAGGTTTAAGGGGGCTGAGTTGACCTGGGAGGTGAAATGTGAGGTTGTTTGTGGCTAAAAGTGGAAAACACAACCGTCGAGTAGATGGCTACGTTTATGGGGGCGTGCAATGATGTCACGAGAATCGAGGAAGATAGGCCAGGGATCTTCCTAGAAATTAACCGTTGAGAGAAAAACATTTCACCTTATTATCCTTTGGACTTCCAGATGATATGTTCTATACAGATTGTGATCCCGAGGGTAAAAATTGTATTCCAGAACATATTTGTTTTAAAAAGAGGTCCGAAATAAGAAACAATCCGGAGTGAGTTTCAATTCCGGAGTCAAAAATTTTGTGTGCTTCCGGAAAAGATTGGTTGTTCCGGAACAAAAATTAAGTTTGATTCGAAAAGGTTGGAGATTCTGGAGCAGAAATTTCGGACTAGTAATTTTCAAGAAATTCCGGAATAAATTTAGAAAAGGTTTCGGAACATGGTTTGGAAAGCATTCCGGAGTAAGATTTTAGATAACTTCCGGAGTGAATTTTGAAATTCCGGAGTCGATTTTGAAGATCCGGAGTCACTTTTGAAATTCCAGAGTCGAGAGCGTAATACCTTTCCGGAGTGGAATTCCGGGATGCCATTATGAAGTATACTCCAAGATAAAAATCCACATACAATGACAATGTGGACTCAATCAATTAGGATGAACTGTACAACTTAAAACTCAAGTGATGGTCAGAAATAAAGACAAGTAAAACGATCCTATGTATTCCGAGAGAAAGTAGTTCCGAGATGAAAATATTTTGAGATCGGAACCGGATTTCATTCAAATACGTCTATCAAAGAGAACAAGTCTCTTGAAAGAACTGAGGATTTGGTATCATCATACCCATCTTGTTCAGAAAACCATTGAATTTGGTTTCGTCTAATGCCTTGGTAAAGACATCAACAATCTCATCGTCATATGGAACAAAAATGAGTTCAATGTTACCATTAAGTACATGATCTTTTATGAAATGGTAACTTATATCGATGTGCTTAGTCATTGAGTGCTGAATTGGATTGTGGGAAATTGCAATGGCATTGTAAGAATCATAATAGATAGGAATACATTGAAAACGGTAACCATAGTCCAAGAGTTGAGATTTCATCCACAGAACCTGAGATGTACAGCTGGCAGCAACCATCTATTCGGCTTCAGCTGTATAGGATGCAGTGTAGTTCTGTTTCTTGGATGACCAACTAGCTAAATGACCACCTAAGAATTGACAACCACCTGAAGTGCTTTTTCTATCAAGTTGAAGACCACCGTAGTTTGAATCTGAATATGCTTGAAGAAGGAAGCTTTCATTTGTTGGGTACTAGATTCCAAGACTCTTTGTGCCTTTAAGGTATCAGAAGATTTGTTTCACATCCAAGAGATGAGACATCTTTGGGTTGACTTGAAATCTGGCACACAAACATGTTGAGAACATGATATCCGGATGACTTGCAGTGAGATAGAGTAGGGATCCAATCATTCCGCGATATTTCTTTTCGTTAACTGAAACACATGAAGGGTCGGCAAAGATCTTGTGCCCGAAGCCCATAGGTACCTTGGTTGAGGCGCAAGTGTCCATTGAGTATTTCTTGAGGAGTTCCGAAATGTACTTCTCTTAGTGAATAAAGATTCCTCTGTTAGTCTGTTTGACTTGAAGACCAAGAAAGAAGCTTAACTCCCGAATCATGCTTATTTGGAATCGATTGACCATTAGTTTAGCAAAGTCAGCAACCATAGATGAATCCGTAGATCCAAAAATGATGTCGTCCACATAAATTTGTACCAGCATGAGATGCTTTCCATTTGATCTTCGGAATAAAGTGGGATATAGAACTCCTCTTTGAAAACCATAGCGCTTGAGAAAATCAGTGAGGGTCTCGTACCATGCCCGGGGAGCCTGCTTGAGTCCGTAGACAACCTTCGGGAGTGGTTCGGAAAAGAGAGATTAACAAAACTGGGGGGTTGTTGAAGATATACTTCAGTGTCAAGTTCACTGTTAAGAAAGGCACTCTTAATATCCATTTGGTAAGCTTTGCATCCTTTATGAACAACATAAGCAAGAAAGATTCTGATAGCTTCAAGATGTGCAACAGGAGCAAAGGTCTCATCATAGTCAAGCCCTTCGATCTAAGTAAGTCCTTTTGCTACCAACCTTGCTTTATTTCGAATAATAACTCCAACGTCATCTAGCTTGTTCCGAAATACCCATCTCCTACCGACAATGGGATGATTTTGAGGAGGAGACACTAGGATCCAAACTTCATTTCAGTCAAATTCTTCTAGTTATTCTTGCATGGATGTAATCCAGTTAGCATGCTCCAATGCATCCTTGATGGATTTGGGTCAACCAGGGATATAAATGCTGAAAAATGGCATTCATTTTGGATACATGTAGCAGAACGAGTCTGTACACCAGCATTGGGGTTTCCGATTACTTGATTCAGAGGATGATCCTTTGTCCAAACATGTAACCATGGTAGCTCTTGTGCGGTCGTCGATCCTATATCAACAGTAGAATTGATTTACTCCCCCTGAATGGTTTAAGTGTGAGGATGATGCTCCCCCTAAAATTTTGAACTAGAGAGATTGACATTATCATCAGAAGGGAACTCAAAAAAGTTTTCATTTTCATCATTGTTGAGAGGATTGGAATCATCGAAATCAGCAGCTGCATCTTGGAAACCATCCATATTTGATTCAAAAGTGGGATGAGTATTCTCCCCTGAACCTGAGATGGTTGAAATGGTTCGAATCAAATTGAGGGAGGCCTGGGATTGTACCGGAGACATTATGTGAGACAAGAGCTTCTGGAGTAGGGATAGGAATGAGAGTTAGTCTTAATCGAGATTCTGATTCAAGAGCGGTTTCAGAAGGACCAAAGAGAGTTTTAAAGTCAACTTCAAGAATTGTTTGGGGGTTCGGACATCCTGGCGGAGGAGCATCAGAGTCCATAATGTGAGTTGGGTCAGAATTCCGAATGAAGTTGTCATCGAAAGTAACATCAAAGTTTTCTTCCAAAACACGAGTTCCCCAGTTAAGAACTCTGTAACCTTTCGATTTTGAGGCGTACCCAAGAAAGATGGCTTCATCAGCTTTAGGTTGGAATTTAGTAAGCTGATCACGTTTTTTCTTAATGAAGCACCTGTATCCGAAAACATGCAAAAACGAGATTTTTGGCTTCCGACCATTCATTGCTTCGTACGGTGTCATGTTGAGGCGTCGATTGATGATACTTCGATTTTGAGTGAAGCAGGCAGTAGACACAGCTTCAGCCCAAAGGTAGAGTGGTAGATTTGCGAAGTTCAACATGGATCGAGCGGCTTAAATGAGAGTTCTATTGTGTATTTTAACTACACCGTTTTGTTGTGGAGTATAGGGAGCTGAGAAGTTGTGGTCAATTTCTTTTTCTGTGAGAAACTTTTCAATGGTGGAATTATTGAATTCCGATCCATTATCACCTAGGATTCTCCTAATTGGGAGTTTGATGAGAACTTCTATTCCTTTAATAAAATTGATGAGTTCAGAGGCTGTTTCGGATTTCAACCTCAGGAAGAAGACCCAAATGAACCGCGTAAAGTCATCAACAATCACAAGAATATATTTCTTATGATGAAGACTTTCTACCGTGGATGGTCCACAAAGATCAATATGTAGAAGCTACAATGGTTTCAAAATGGATCATTCGATGATAACAGGATGACCTTCTTCGATTGCTTACCACATTCATAAGCAACACACAAATGATCAATTTCAAATTTGAGGAGAGGTAAACCTCTCATAATTTCGCCAGATACAAGATCATTCATGTACCGAAAGTTTAGATGAGCGAGCCTTCGGTGCCATAACCACTTGATGTCAGGAAAAGCTTTGGTGAGAAGGCAGAGTTGTGGTTTGCCAATAATCATGTTGATGTCAAGTGGATACCTATTCTTGTTGCGGAGCGACTTTATTAAGCACTCTTTTCGGTCTTTGGTCATTACATACCTGTACGTTTTGCAAAATTCCACACGTCGATTTGAATCAGTGAGCTGAGCAACACTTATCAAATTATGTTTCAAATCAGCTACATAAACCACATTTGAGATAGATAAGTTTCCACTGGTGAGAATTCCATGACCACGAATTTGAGAGTTCGAGTTGTTGCTATATGTCACGTAACCAGCATTTGGAGAAAGCTTTAAGTCTCATAGAAAATCTTTCTGCCCCGTCATGTGCATGGAGCAAGCACTATCAATATACCATATTGTATCTTGCTCCGAAGCGAAAAGTGCCTGCAAAATTAATGAGTAATGGAGCTTTTAGGCTCTGAATTAAACTTTGGGACGTAGGCATGGGCTTTGGACTTTGATGGTGACTTTGGAACAACTTTGTGTTTTTGGGTGGTATTCTTTGAATTTTTTGGAAACAGACAGAAGTTTAATGTCTTTTCATCTATCCAGTAGTCATATTCAATGACTTGAGGGTTCCGAACAGTCTTCTTTGGACCTTTGACTTTCGGAGTGTTGGTAACATATGTAACCTCCAAAATTGGTTTTTCGTTAATGGGAGTTTTGAATTTCCACACAAGATTTTTCTTTGAAGATTTTGAAAAAGATGTTTTCCCTGCATTTGTGGAGTTGCTTGATGACACATTGGTTTTAGATAGACTTGGTTTAAAAATTATGCCATCAGATTTTGCAATAAAAACAGATGAAATAGTATGAGGAAAGGTGTTTTGGACTGTGTTGACATTCACACGAGATTTAGGCCGAGTAGAATCATCTACTTTCTTGGGTTCTATACGACTAGGATATTCAGAAGGTCTTTTGAGAATCTTAGTGGTTCAGCAGCAATAGTGGATCATTGGTTTCCATGTAGCAATATTGAGGTTCAGCAGCATCATCTTCATCTTCTGACCCAGAAGACCAATATCCTTCATCACATTCAACCATTTGTCTAGCCATCAAACACATATTTCTTCTAGTTACCATGTCGTCATCATCTCTGGAAGACCAATATCCTTCAACATCTCTTGAAACCGCTATTACAAAGGCTTTTTCACTTTCAACCATCTCTTGTGCCTTTCGAACATAGTAGGCAGAATCCTTGATTTTTGGTTTCTGCGGAGCATTGGCCATACAATATTTAGCAAAATGGTTTGCATGTCCACACTTATGACACACAATTTTTGGTTTGTCTGATTTGGGACTCTGAGAGGGTTCGGAAGTAGAGTTTGTCTTAAAGAGATTTGGTTTGTATGCATGAGGATTTTCCGAAGAGGGTTTACGTTCTGGAGCTGAGTATGGTTGAGGATTGTTCTGGTGAGGAGCATGGAATCAGTTTTGGTATTGTTTGTAAGAAGGATTGAATGGACGTTTGTACTTCATTGAGAGCGGAGCAAACTCCTATTGGAAATGGAGTTCTGAGTCCATGGCTTCAGAATCATCAATAGGGTAGGTTTGTGGGGGAAGGTAGGTGTGGATGTTTGAACTGATGGAACAATGGGTTTGAAAGGATCCGAAGCAGATGAATTCAGAATGGTTGATTCAAAGGAACTGACAAGGGCAAGTTGACCTCCGGAGAGTTCCCTTATGGTTTGAGCAACATTTGACTCATGTCCTTGAAATTCATCAAAAAGTTGATAGAGCTTCAACTTTTTCAAGGAACCATTGCTTTGAAGATAAGATTTTACATTTCCGCATCCTTTGCTAAGATTGTTTATGAATTTGAGATTGTACTCCAAAGGAGTACGAACAATCCCATGAGCAGTCATGTTGTTCACCATAATACGATAACGGTTGGAGGCAGAGGGCACTGATTCACCAGGAGTGGTGGTGAATGTGTCAAAGTCATTGACAATTGAGTGAGGCACTTATCTTTCATATTTTCAAAACCTTCAATCAGGTCCTGAAGAGTGTCGCAAATCTCTTTGGCTGATTTTCATAGCTTATATGTGCTCAAAGAGTGAAGGAGGAACACCAAACACCATTTCAGAGAAAGCAACTTGATCAACATGAAGCTTTTCGATATCATATGCAGTTAGAGGAGCTGTGCGAGTTTTATCATCACGCATGAGCCGATCAGCTGCACCTCTTACAACTGTTATTACAAGGAACATGTGGACCTTTTGTGATGGATCTCCAGATTTCTTCACCTTTATCTTTGGCCAGTAAAAACCTTTCCATTCTAACTTTCTAGTGATCATATTCTTCCACAACTAGTAATTGGGCACGTGTAGGGCAACACACACTATTTGCGATTTGCATTGAAATCCTTTGCTGAGGATTAGAAGCAGCCATTGAAGTTAAGATATCTTCAAGCTAAAGTGATATATAGAAGAACTTTTATCCTTAACACATAAATGGTTGAAATACCAAGGTAATATCAAACCAACTATAATCTGATCTTATGGATTCAAAGGACAACCACTCAGGCTTCGATACCAATTGTGAGAACAAGATCGATGCGCAAGGACAAGATTTGAAAACTCAAACCTTGAGTGAATGCTTAAGATAAATGTCTGTTTGCTAATAAATGTGCATGTCAAGCCTGGAAAGACCAGTCAAGTCTTAGATAATATATTCAACAAATGATCAAGTCATTAAATGAAGAATAAGAGTAAATGATCAAAGTAAAGTTAACAAATGAAGAACAAGAAGAATGTTTGAAAAAAGTTTGAAGTAAGTTAGTAAAGAGCCAAAAGTTGAGTGAAAGATCCATATGTAACACCAATCAAAATAGGTCAAAAACAATCACATGTGATTATGCCAATCATGTAATGTGATTTTTGTTAAACTAGTAACGTGATAAACTTACTATGTAATTCATGTTAAAGTATGAATTTTCATACATATTTTATGATATAAATCAAAGTATACATCCATACGATTCCAAAAATATAGAGAATATCTAAATCTATTGGAGTTTAAAAGAGAGTTGTAGTGCTCGTAAATACCTACGTGTGTATATAAAGAACGTTAAAAACGGAGTTCGTATGCAAAAGTTATGGCCTTCCGAAGACGTCGTTGTCAGAAACCCTAATTGGACTGAACTCACGACGTGAGCATAAAAACTCACGACGTGAGGAGTCAAACCGCTATATTTTGGATCTAGAAGGTGTGACGAGGCTGCGAGGGGTAAGATCTAAACTCACAATGTGAACAAGGCATTTTTCATGTCGTGAGGGCTTATTTTGCCACCTTCGGAAGCTAGAAGACGGATGGCAAGTCTACGAAGAGATAAGATCCAAACTCACGATGTGAACAATGAGTTTTTCACGTCTTGAGGGCCAAAAGTCTTAGTATAACAAGCAAGATCGACCCCAACCATTCTTACACCTAAACTTCTTTCTCCTTTCTCCTTTGCTGAAGCTCTCTTACATCCCGAGCCCCGATGACCTCGTACACTAACCATTTCTACTTACATTACATAAAATCACATTGCTAAGGTGAGTTTCATGGCCCCACTTTCTAATATTTTCGGGGGAACACGCATGCTAAATATTGTATACACGATAATATTATGTCTCTATGACAGTGTATTAATATCAACATAGGCAGTTATATTAACCAGGATGTAGTTGTTCTAAATATAATATTTTGAATATACACAACTATCATCAACTTATTAGCATGTTATTATATAAATGTAGATCTTAAGTTATACTTAAGATTTTATATATATGTTGTGTGCGATATAGTTCCGAAGTTATATTTGGAAGTTCTATATGTTAATTTATAAAGTATGTTGTTGTTATTGGTTTTATGTCAAGATAAAACCTGGTTTTACTTCAAGTTATAGCTGTTATACTGCCTAAATGTTATGAAGTTAGGAGTAATGTTTAAAAGCAATTCTAGTTAGTAACTTAGAATTTTTGACACGAAAATGCTTTTGTTGTTAGAGCTATAGAACGCCGTCAAAGTCTACATGAGCTACCTCATTCATCAACTATGATTGGGGATCTTAGTAGAAGTCCTCTGACCTGTAACCGTTAATCCCGTGCGAGCGAGGAAGTCGTGTATGAATAAGATACTGGTTGACGACCCCACTAAAGGTTGTTAATTACAACCCAAGACAAGTAGTGACGATCCGTTCCTTTTATTTGTAATTGTTCCGGCGTCGATGAAGCGTACAACATTGTTGCTCATGGTAAATCATGAGTGTATTCATTCTCATGGTAAATCATGAGTGTATTGTTTCTCATGGTAAATCATGAGTGTATTGTTTTGTCAGAGGTTTTGTTGTCAAGCAGCGGTTACAAACTAATGGTAGCAACTTGTTAGAAACATTATACTTCGTCGCTATACAAGTATTAATGTTAAGTATAAGTTTCCCCTACTTATACCCTAGGTACTACTTGTATATTAAGTAGATAATTATACCTAACACACATACTCGTATAGAATTGAAATAGATTTATACGTAGTGGTTTTTACTCGTATAGAATTGAAATAAGATTTATACGTAGCAACTTTCGTTTGTATGGAATTACAAACACTTATATTTATAGTATATGAGACTTATAGGTAAACTACATATTTGTTAAGTAAACCATTATACATAATATATATATATATATATATATATATATATATATATATATATATATATATATATATATATATATATATACACTAAATGTTGAAATTTTGAACTTGAGAAAAAGTGTTATTTTTATATGGAGTCAAAACCTGTGAACTCACCAACTTTATGTTGACGTATTTTTAAATGCATGTGTTTTTAGGATGTTGATAACTATGATACAAGAAATGACGTTACACCGCCCGGTGTTTCCGCCGACGGCCGGGGTGTGACACCATAGTTGACTTGTATTGAATGCTCCTTTAAATAGGAGTAAAGGGTACAAAGAATTAACTAAAGTGTTCACATAGGACTGGACAATATAAATGATTATGACATTTTGATTGTCCAATTAAATACAACAAAAGACTAAGTCATATGAAACGTTACATCAATACAAGGACAAATACAATAAATGCACTAAGACAAAATTAAGTTGTTCCGGATTAGCATCCATTCCGAACGTGAGAGTCATTATGGAATGCCTTCAGTCTTCACTTTGTCTTCTTTCCTGGTTCGGACTCGTTCCGGACCACTCCTCCGTTATTGACTCCGGAACATCTACTCCGGAATGCAAGTACTTCGGAATTTGGACTTAGGATTGCTAGATGTTCACTTTCCGGTTCCAAAAAATCCCAAGCCCAAAACTCCAAAAGCCCATTGAAGGACGTACACATGACGTATCTAGCTTGTACACTCGAGGTACGTTGCTTGATCCGGAATTGCGGTGCTGGCCCAGTACGCGCAGTGTACATAGCAGTACGCCCGACGTACTGACGGGACAGCTAAACCAATCCAAATGTCTTAATTCGTTAAGCTTTTAACGTCTAAATTCAGATCTAAGTTCATTAAAGTGTATTAATCCATAAAGGTCCAAACTTTATTATTTTGAATGACTTAATAGGACTCAAACCACGGATTAAGCCTTCTATCTCCCTTAAGCGGTCACCGACTCTTGCATGGTTGAGTTCTAATCTCCAAGATCCGATTTTTATGACTTCATGCACTCCGATTGTCACACCCCGCTAAATCGGAAACACGAGGTGTGGCAATATAAAGGGTTTCATAGTAAAAGTTAAAAGACAACACCAACCATAGTATTAAAAATCATTACAAATTTACAAATGGGTTTAAACAACTTTTAAAAGAAATTACAATGCAAATTGAAATACAACACATGCGAATGCTACTAAAAGTGATGTGTCCATAAGTGCCACTTACTCGATGATTCCTGAAAAAGCATGTAAAACGAGCGTCAACTATAAAAATAGTTGGTGAGTATTCACAGATAAAAAAAAATATAATCTTGGTTTCATGAATTGAAATCAAAGTTTTGATAAAAGTTTCCATAAATAGAAATATATTGCAAAAATGAGTAAATAAGTTTGTGTAAACAAAGTTCTTTGTCATCATGAGAGATAAAGTAAGTTCCCCAAATGAGATGCAACATTCATATTCTCATGGGAAATAAAGTTCGTTACTCAAACGAGTAAACAAATTTCATTGCTGAAATGAGTAATCAAGTGCGTTGCTACAAGGAGCAAACAATTTCACTGCTAAAAGAAGTATATAAGTTTCCAGTAATAAAAGTTTGTACTTGTAATGAGAAATGAAGTTCATTGCTATAATGAGAAACAAAGTTCATTGCTATAATTAATAAACGAGTTTGTATGTATATGAGCAAACAATGAGTTCCAACCAAGCCTATGACGGATGCACTATCAAGATGTATGCTTATCGTTCCATAGATTATATGGTATCATGCACTCCAACAATCGGGCGAGTGAGGATTTGTCAATTCCTAATAGCGCTATCCACAATGACCATTGGTTCAAAGAGTTAATGGTTGGAATAAAGTATAAGGGAAGGGACTTAAGACGATAAGTTCTCATGTTCCGTGTTGCATAGACATACATAAAGAGATATAGCAATAAAATAGCAATCAAGTTTGATACAAATCAATTTAAATACAACGAACAAATAATAGTTTTTCGGACATGGTTTTCCACCCAAAAAAAAAAAACAAAAAAAAAACATAGGGGAGTGCATGAATACTCACAATGCATTGAGATGATGCAAATGATGCCTTCATCTATGCTCCACTCGTACCACTATCATTTTCCTACAACGATGTTACAAACTAATGAGTCTCTAATTGAAATCTAATACTAGTATACTTACTACTACAATAGAATTATGCCAATAATGTGTCAAAATTTAATATTGTTAAGTTACAACCATTTTTCTGAAATGGTGAAATTTTATAACTCATGTGATTAAGATAATTTTGAATATCATTTTCCATATTTTTGTAATATTAATTAAGGGTATTTCAATACATTTAAAGGTGTTTTAAACTCCTAAAAATCCAAAAATACTATCAAATAGTTTCCAAAATTCATAAAAATTTAGATTTTTGTTCCAAATACATTAGAAGTCTTCCATAAATTTTCTCTTGAAATTTTGATGTGATTAACTATTTTTCCAAATTTTTTTGCCTTCATAACAATATAAATTCGTGAAAAATAGAATCCAGATGATAAAAATTCCCAAACTTTTTATAACACTTTCATTAGACATACTTAAGCAGGAAAAAAAATATAAAAATGGATTTCCAAACTATTTAACCCATTTTTATGATTTTTGAGCATTTATTTTAATAAAAGCTGGAATAAATAGAAAATAGTTTTAAAAATTACCCAAACTTTTTGTATTAATGTTATTAAATATTCTTAAGTTGGGAAAATTATAAAAATGATTTTCTAAACTGTTTAACCGAATTTTATGATTTTTGTGCATTTATTCTAATAAAAATTGAAATAAATAGAAAACAGTTTCCAAAATTGGCCAAACTTTTTGTATTAATGTTATTAAAAATTCTTAAGCTGGGAAAGATATAGGATTTCTAAACTCTTTAACCTAACTTTATTATTTTTGTGCATTTGTTCTAATAAAAATTGAAATAAATAGAAAATAGTTTCCAAAATTACTAATATTGTCATATCTATATTTATTTTTAGGCAGTATTTAAGTATATTTTTATTAATAAATTGATAATATGTTCAGAATAGTGATATTTATGAGTTTAAATTGTTATTTTCAGTCAATACAAAGGATTTTCGAAGAGAGGGACCAGAGGTGACAAAATGGGGAACATGGGAGGCTTGGAAGACAAGAAAATAATAAATTTATAATAAGAGCTTAATTCACGACGTGGCGGTGAAGCCCACGACATGGCACGGGTGTTACAGAAGATAAGGATCGCGACGCGGAGGATTTCCTTGGAGGATACGTTTTACTTGAAGCCCACGATGTGGCGCATATGGCCACGACGTGGCGCAGGATTTTGAGGATTATATAAGTCCTCCTATTATTACGAATAAAGAGAACTTTTGGCAAAAGAAAAAGGAGTTCCAGGAGACGTTTCAGAAGAGAAGAAAGGCCCTGGAAGAGAGATTTCAACACCAAAAGAAGTAAAGTTTTATATTTAGTTGATTATAAACATGTTTTTCATTAGTTTTAGCTGTGTTAGTTTAATTACTATGATGAGCAGCTAAATCTAGCTACTTTTGCTTAGCTAGATGAAGCTTTGAACTTATGAATAGTTATATATGTTTATGGATTAATTTGAGTTGGTAAGAATTGTTTGTGTTTGATTTGTATAACCTAGCATGTTATTATTCGTTTATCTAATTGCTAGATCGCATGTTCTGTGTAGCTTAGTGACCATGAAACTGCATGAACTTGTTTACCTAATAATTTAGTGAACATTAAATTGTTAGAGCTAGGATTGACCAATCTTAGTTAGTAATTAGATTGAATAAATCTTAGCTGTGCTAGAGAACGTGAATTGTGATCATAATTGCGTTTATACAATAAATCTTACATAGCATATCTACATTCATAATTAGTTCTTTGTTTACTTATGTGTGAACATACATGGTTTAACATGAATTAGTTACTTATTGGTAAGATAGAACTAAATTACTAATATAACTAAAACCCAACTTAATAACCCATAATCACTAGCTAGCCATAAGGAAGAAGTAGATTCAACTAAGCAAGTGTGTCTTTTTATTTAATTTGATTAAGTTCATCTGATCTTGCAAAATCAGATAAAACCCTTTATTAAATTTGTTAACAAATTAGGTTAATTTAATAGTAAGTAGATTAGTTAGTAACACCGTTCCCTGTGATCGACACCCGACTTACCTAAGCTATACTGTAATCAAACTAGGTACACTGCCTATAAGTGCATAGTTAGTCTTAGTTTGTTAGGTTATAAATATTAAAATTAGTGGGTACTTTTGTTGTAACAACCCGAAATTTCCGTATCATTTTACTGTAACTTTTTCGTAGTACAATTCGCGCAACCAATCGTCGTTTCCATTTCGATTTCCGATCTTCCGTTTAATTAAGTCGTTATTTAGTACACATTTAAAATGACTTAATGGGTGTCTTAATACATTTAGAAATCATTTTAGCACCCAACTTTAGTGATCGGAATATTTCTAGAAATTACCATATCGGGTTACGGTAACTCAATCAGGTACGACCAAAAGCCTCGTCTAACACCGGTATCGGGTAGAATTCCACTGTGTCCAAAACTTAAACACTATATAAACGTGTTTAAGACTTCATTTGAAGCCTTTGGCTAATTTCTCACTAAACTCTTACAACCTCTCTCCTCAAGCTAGAATTAAGATCCAAATCTCAAGTTTAAGGCTTCAAATCTTTAAGGTAACCTCCCTAACATGTTATTCAACACCTTTAGCCTTCAAATTGATGAATTAATTGAGTTTTGGGACCAAGAACTTGAGTTTACGGCCAAGGAGCAAGCTTGGGCCGTAAACTCCATTAAATGGGGTTTTAAGCCCTTAAACTCCTTCCTAAACTTGAGGGCATGTTTTGAAACTAAAGTATTCATAAGTGAAAACTTTACAAATTCCAAAACTTGAGGGCATGTTTTGAAACTATTCAAAACTAATTAATTCCATAACTTATGTGTTTAAAGTAGTTTTAATCCAAAAACTCTTCAAGTTCCATAACTTATGGAAGACTTTAAACTAATAAAAGAATTAACTTTTCTTTATTTTTATAACTTATGGAATTAATTAAGGTTACATTTTATTTATTTATTTATTTATTTAATGAAGAGACTCTTGGTCCTCCATAACTTGAAGAAAAATTATGGAGTCATAACTCCAATTAATTAGAACTAGACTCTTCATTTTTTTTGTAACCTTTGCCAATTTTATGAGTTTTATGAGTCTTTAATGTGACTCTTCATGTAACTTGAGGAGAAGTTACACAAAAACATTTTATACTCAACTCTTAGATTAAAATGGATTGAAAACAACTATTTCAATTAACTTTTCTATTAATCTAAGCAACTCATAAGAACAAGATAATTCAAATCAAACTTTTTCATGTAATTACTCTAACCTTTAAACTAATACAAAACATGAATATATTGACAACTATCTTTGAAAATGGATTAGCATGAACATTACCACATCAAAAAACAAGTTTATAAGTTCAAAAACAACTTAGGGTAATGTTCCTAGTCCATTTCTAGCCAAAAACCTCGAAAATATGTTGTCTGGGGTCCAACTCGTCGAGTGCATGAACACAACTCGGCGAGTTGGATGCATTTTGCCTTGGACTCGTCGAGTTCCTTCGTGGACTCGGCGAGTCTGCTGGGTAGACAGCAACAAAACTCGATTTTTCAGCTTCTATTGCAAGTATAACAAGAAAACAAGCCTAGGCTCTGATACCACTGTTGGGTTATGAGCATTCTAACACTCCTAAGTGTACATGCAACCCTAAATACCTTGGATCTATGTTTTCTCTATTATACATGCAAATATGAATATCCAAGGTAATATCCTAAACTAGCATACACAACAATCAATATAACAAGATAGAATACATACCTCTTTGATGGAGCTTGTCTTCATGAAGCTTGAGTGCCTAGTGCCCCAAGTGTGACACCTCAAATGGTTCACAATCATCAAAACACTTAGAATAACTTAGAGAGAATTCTACACTTCATGAAATCGGCTAGCCCTTTGTTACTCTCACTAGTGGCCGATTTTTCCTCAAGAATAAGATGCTTATATAGTTATACAATTAGGGTAAACCCTAATTGTCATGACTTTCCATTTCCTTGGATCCATGGGTTCAAATACACCATGGAGCATCATATGGGTTTTGGCTCAACTAGATAATCCATGGAGCATTAGCCCACTATACAAGTATGGATGATTTACACAATCAACCCATATATTTAATTAGTCTTCTTTTGATCACTCAATTAATGCTAGATTAATTCTTGATCAATACTAATTAAATAATCTCATTATTCTTATTATTAATATACTAGAACTTATAATATATTAATAACCATAAGTGTCTTATTTCTCTCATTTAGTCTATCCAATTGCATGATGGTATGCAACCCAAATGGACCATGCCGGGTCGGGTCAAGTCTTACCAATTATAGTTATGGACTTAGACATTAATCCAACATATGGGACTTCAAGATATGGACTTAGAACATTTGAAACTTTGATTTTGAGCCATTTGAAGGAGTTTACGGCCAAGGCATAAGCTTAGGCCGTAAACTCATGTAAAAGGGGTTTTTCATGCCCTAAAACCCTTCCAAATCACTTCTATGGCTTAGATATGAATTCTAGGACTTTAGTTTAAGCATTTGGACACTTGAAACATGAATTTTGGGAGACTTATGTGAGTTTACGGCCAAGGTATGTGCTTGGGCCGTAAACTCCCCAAAATTTGACATAAATCCAATTCTAAGGTGTTAGAAAGCCATCCAACACCACCAAAAGCCTTGGAATAAATCAAGGGACCAACCAAAAATACTTTAAGGGCCGTAAACTCCAAGATTTTTGGTGTTAGAATGCAAACTAAACAACCCTAAAGCCTTTAGATGAATTTTAGAAGTCTTTCTATGCAAGTTTTAGACCTTGAAACACTTTGTATGACCCTATATAAGAGTTTACGGCCATGAGGAGGGTCTCATGGGCCGTAAACTCCATAACACCTCTCAAATGTCCCATAAAACTCATGTAAAGTCTTGGAATAATCCTATTAATCACATGTGATTTGTTTTAACAACATTTAACACCATTTTCATGAAGATTAAGAAGTTTACGACCAGGAGCCTATATTAGGCTGTAAACTCCCATAAAAATAATCATTTTGATAATTTAAATTCATTCCAAGTGTTCCAAGGCAATTTAGATAATCCATTCTAGCAACCCCTATGTCCATTTGAGCCCTTAAACCATCAAAACCACACCCACATGAGTTTACGGCCGTAAACTCATGTATGTGTGTGTTTTATGGTTGTAAACTCTTTAAAATGTTTACTCTTGGGGATTAAACTCAAGTCCCAAGTCCCTAGTGCCATTACAAGTCCGAAGATGTCACCCGGGTCACTCCGAACGCTCGTCTTGAGGTGTTTAACCTCATTGGAGTGTAATGTCCCATATGATTAGTGAATGTATCTCTAATTGTATATATATGGACATTATATCATTTTACATAGGATCATCACGAGTAATCAAACCCCAAACCAACGTCTAGCATTCAAAACCGACACGTTTCCGAGCCCGGTGAGTTCATACCCCTACCATTTTTCACTGTTTTCCACTGTTTTCAGGGGGGAACACAAGCAAAGTACAAGGGAATTCTTGTACTCAAAACATGTTTTCAAATGTGTGTTTCATATTCTTATGCTTTTATAACTGATATTACAACTGATAACAGATCGAACATACAGATCACGTAACATATATTTGTGAAATAAGTCTTTAAACTAGTATGTTTTACATTTATTTCACAAATGGTTTTCCACATTTTATCAGTTAAAAGCACGACATTAAAACATTTGATCATAATACCTGTACACTGTTTTGTCCTCGGTAACACTCCCCACACATATACGAGTGGAGGACTATCATATTATTACTAGTAAATTTGTTATTCTTGTATGATTGGAGACACGTCCTCGGAGAACACTCCACCCAGATTACGCGAGTGGAGGACTACACCCATAACCAGAATCTATGGTATTTAGAGAGCGTGACTTGAGTGTACAGATCTATACGAGGCTGACTACCCCACACCTGGCTGCTAGCTACAGCCGAACCGAAATGGTTCAAGGGTGACGAAAG
Source organism: Lactuca saligna (assembly GCF_052625555.1). Classification (NCBI taxonomy): domain Eukaryota; kingdom Viridiplantae; phylum Streptophyta; class Magnoliopsida; order Asterales; family Asteraceae; genus Lactuca; species Lactuca saligna. The sequence continues at coordinate 231,720,194 of NC_136424.1, read as the reverse complement.
TCATAAGTATGTGGACGACTTATTGCCACATGTGGACTACCTATTGCCACAGGTTTCAGTCTATTGTATGGTTATGGAACTCCCAATTAGGATAACAGAGATTTACTTACAGTAATAATGGATTACTTTATACATCGTTTACATCTTTGACATCTTTTACATCTTTTACTTACTGTAACCAACATTCAGGAAGGTACGGGACTTTCCTGGGGAAAACATAGAACCTAATCACGATTACATCTTTTACATCTTTAACATCGTTTACATTAGATACATACATGCAGGAAAGCATGGGGCTTTCCTGGGTAACATTTACATAACTAGAAAGAATAACAAACTGGATAACATTACATCTTTTACAATTTGTAACATACAATAAGGAAAGTATGGGACTTTCCTGGTAACACATGATAAGTAAACAGAACAGTTCAACCAGTCAGATAACCAACTATACATTTTCACATGAATAAACATATTTTCAGTGTACAAACTTATTATACTTTACATTTGTGAAACAATAACCAACGTTAAGAAAATACGGGATTTTTCTTAGTGAACATAACATTTCAGATACAGAAAGGAAACCGATACATTTTCATAAAACAAAACCGCTTATGAACTCACCAGCTTTATGCTGATTTTCAAACCGCTTGTGTTCTCAGGTCAGCGTTAGAACAGGTACCCGAAGATCCTTTTGCTCGAAGACGGTGTACATGAAGACCCGTTCCTTTTGTTTATATATATAATGTATCACAATTGTACAAACTTTACTTTTGAAACAACTGTAAAACTTTTATTATGTAATGTAATGGTTGTTTTACTTTACTTACTATGTGCATTGGATTTGATACTCAACGTGGAGTCAACCCCGGAAATGATTCCGCCTTCGATTTTCGGGGTGTGACAGATTGGTATCAGAGCCCTTGTTTATAGTGAATGAAGTATACCAAGCCTTACATGGTATAAAACTATAAACACTAAAGGGTCTAAGTGCTCTGAATTAAAAGTATCTTCAAACTACAAGTATTTTCAAAAGTATACAAGTATACCGAACCGTCGTCATCCGTAACCACAAGTAGAACAGAACATAAGTAAATGGGTGTTGTGTACTACGGTTAAACCTGGGTAGTGATGTAGTTGTGTCTAGGATCAATATAGCCTGGCCAACTATATTCATTCGAGACACGACCAACATGTGCTTGGGAGTGACTGTGGTATGTGGCATGCCTAAAACTTACCCTAATATCCCAAACATCGAATCATTGTCGTAAACAATTCATGAAATACTATGGGAGTATTTCTCGATCCTGATCCTCTGTAGTAATCCTTATTCAAGTGGTTTTCTGTGATTACTCTTAGCGATAAATTATCTGTTCGATAACTCTTTCCTGCTTTATCGCTTACTCGAATCATATAACTGTCATATCTATTGATTCAATGTAGAGGACTTACCATCCTCTTTTCCTTGATCTTATTAGATCAAGATGCCTCCCCGAAAGAGACCTAGCTCAAAGAACAACAACTATCCTTCCTCGCCGCCACCTCCTCCCCAGTTCGATCTAACATCGCTCCAGATGATGATGACCGCTGCGATGGTAGCAGCTATGTCACAAATGAACCCTAGTGGTTCAGGTGGTGGTACTCAATCTCAAAACCCTGAGGGTAGCCAGGGACACCAAAGAGGGGGTTCCTACAAGGATTTCATGAATGCGAAACCAACATCTTTTAATGGCGCTGGAGGTGTCATTTCCTTATCTCGATGGTTCGAGAAAATTGAGTCCATCTTTGAAATCTGTGCTTGTGCGGAGTCCGATAAAGTCAAATTTGCAGCCTGTACTTTCGTGGATAAAGCCTTGACTTGGTGGAATGGCCGAGTCAAATCTCTGACCTTACCCGTAGCCAATGCCATGGGCTGGGAGGCCATGAAAGAACTTCTCATTGCCGAGTACTGCCCCCGTGGTGAAATGCAGAAATTAGAGCATGAGCTCTGGAACCTGAAGATGAAAGGTTCCGACATTGCTGCATATACTTCCCGATTTGATGATCTCTCACTTCTCTGCCCGGGATTAGTCACTCCTGAAAACAAAAAGATCGAAAGGTTTGTTTGGGGGTTATCTCAACCAATAAAGAGTCACGTTTTAGCTGCTCGTCCGGATACTTATGATAGTGCCAAGACTTTAGCTCAAATTCTGATTGATCACAGCGACGATGTTAAGGAAATCACTACCACTTCTGAGCCGACTCAAAGGAGTGGTGAAAAGAGGAAATTCTGGAAGAAGAAGAAGGGTCAATATTCTCAAGGATCATCCAAGAAACAACAGACGGTAGCAGTCCATACTGCTACTACTACTCCTGTTGCTGCTGTTTCTGCCATGGGATCCACAGCCTCAACTCCTACCAATAAATATGCTGGTAACCTCCCTCTGTGTGACAAGTGTAACTACCATCATCATCCTGGTCCCTGTCAAGAATTGTCTTGCACCAACTGTGGTAAGAAAGGGCACACAGTTCGATACTGCAGAACTCCTACCCAATCAGCCAACCAATCATCGGGAGCAGGTGTTAGTCAAGCCTGCTACAATTGTGGAGAAGTTGGGCACTTTAAAAGGAACTGTCCCAAGAAGTCAACTGCCGATAACACTGGAAGGGTTCTAACCATGGGACGGGAGGAAGCAGTTGTTGATCCCACTGTTGTTTCGGGTACGTTCCTTCTCGACAACTCATATGCTAGTATTCTTTTCGATTTGGGTGCTGAAAGGAGTTTTGTTAGTCATGCATTCAAACATAATCTAAAACCAAATCCTCAACCACTAACTGAAACTTTTACCGTCGAGATGGCTAACGGTGAGAAAGAAAGCGCTAACGATGTATTCATAGGTTGTACGCTTACCCTAAATGATCACTCATTTCCTATGGATCTCATGCCCGTTTCCATTAAGAGCTTTGATGTTATCATTAGCATGGATTGGTTGAGTCCCAATCATGCTGACATTCTTTGTTACGAAAAAGCTATCCATCTCAATCTTCCTTCAGATCAAACTCTCGAAATCTATGGCGATAAACCCAGTTCCAACCTTCATATCATTTCTTGCATCAAAGCTCAAAAGCTCCTTTCGAAAGGAGTGTGTTGCATTCTTAGCTCGTGTGATCAACGAGAAACAAGAAGTTAGAGACCTCGCGAGCATCCCCGAAGTCTGTAACTATCCCGATGTGTTTCCCGAAGAACCTCCAGGAATTCCTCCCGAACGACAGGTCGAGTTCCGTATTGACCTGATTCCTGGAGCTACTCCCGTAGCAAAATCTCTGTATCGCTTAGCTCCGGCAGAAATGCAGGAGTTATCCAGTCAACTCAATGAGTTGCTCAGTAAAGGATTCATTAGACCGAGTTCCTCACCCTAGGGAGCTCCGATTCTGTTTGTCAAAAAGAAAGATGGATCCTTTCGGATGTGTATCGACTATCGTGAACTGAACAAGTTAACCGTCAAGAACCGATATCCTCTTCCAAGAATAGACGACCTCTTCGATCAACTCCAGGGAGCCATCTACTTTTCTAAGATAGACCTTCGGTCAGGGTACCACCAGTTACGAGTCCAGGAGAATGATGTTCCCAAGACAGATTTTAGGACTCGGTATGGACACTACGAATTTGTAGTGATGCCCTTTGGTCTAACCAATGCACCGGCTGTGTTCATGGATCTGATGAACCGGGTGTGCCGTCCCTTCTTAGACAAATTCGTTATCGTGTTCATTGACGACATTCTAGTTTACTCCCGAAGCGAGGAAGACCACAAGCAACACTTGAGGCTAGTGTTGGAAACCCTTAGATCCGAAAAGCTATACGCGAAATTTTCCAAATGTGAATTCTGGATACGGAAGGTAAGTTTCCTCGGTCACGTGGTAAGCGAGGAGGGTATTCATGTAGATCCTTCCAAGATTAAAGCGATAGAGAGTTGGTCGGCACCAAAAACACCCACAGAAATTCGTCAATTCTTGGGTCTCGCCGGCTACTATCGACGATTCATTCAGAACTTTTCCAAAATCGCCAAACCTTTAACCACTCTAACACAGAAAGGTGTACCCTTTTGTTGGAGTGATAAACAAGAAACCGCATTCCAAACATTAAAGAAAGCCCTATGCAGCGTGCTTGTTCTGTCTTTACCCGAAGGGACAGAAGATTTCGTTGTCTTCTGTGATGCGTCTAATCAAGGTTTAGGCTGTGTGCTTATGCAAAGAGGAAAGGTGATTGCCTATGCCTCTAGACAGCTGAAAGCACACGAGGTCAACTATACCACACATGACTTGGAACTAGGAGCAGTAATCTTCGCATTGAAGATTTGGAGACATTATCTCTACGGAACCAAATGCACGATCTTCACTGATCACAAGAGTTTGCAACACATCTTTAATCAAAAAGACTTAAACATGAGGCAACGACGATGGGTAGAATTACTCAGTGATTATGAGTGTGAAATCCGTTACCACCCCAGAAAGCCCAATGTGGTAGCAGATGCCCTTAGCTGAAAGGATAGTGCAGACCACAAAGTGAAGAACCAGACAATGACCATCCATTCCAACTTACCCATGCAAATCCGAGAAGCTCAGGATACAGCCCTCAAACCCTCAAACGTGTCAGATGAAACCTTGAGAGGGATGGAAAAGAAACTTGAGATCAGAGGTGACGGAGTTCACTGTTTCATGAATCGAATCTGGATTCCCAAATCCGGTGGATTCAGGGAAATAGTCATGAAGGAAGCACACAGAACCAAATACTCTGTTCCCCCGGGTTCGGACAAGATGTACCTGGATCTCAAACAACAATACTAGTGGCCGAACATGAAAGCTGAGATAGCTACATTTGTGGGCAAGTGTCTGACTTGCGCCAAAGTCAAAGTCGAACATCAGAAGCCTTCAGGTCTACTCCAACAACCCGAGATTCCCGAGTGGAAATGGGAGATGATTACCATGGACTTCATCACCAAACTACCCAAGTGTTCTAGTGGGTACGATACCATTTGGGTAATTGTCGATCGTTTGACAAAATCCGCTCACTTCATCCCGATCAAAGAATCATACAAGATGGAGAGACTCACGCGAATCTACATCCAGGAGGTAGTACGTCTACACGGTGTACCTGTATCCATTATCTCTGATCGAGATAGTAGGTTTACCTCCAGATTATGGCAATCCCTTCAGAAAGCCCTTGGAACCAAAATAGATATGAGCACGGCGTATCATCCCCAGACCGATGGACAGAGTGAGAGAACAATCCAAACCCTGGAGGACATGCTTCAGGCATGTGTCATTGACTTTGGAAAGTCATGGGATACACATCTATCCTTGATCGAATTCTCGTACAACAACAGTTACCACACCATCATTAGGGCTGCTCCGTTCGAAGCCCTATACGGTCGTAAGTGCAGATCCCCTCTGTGTTGGGCCGAGGTGGGGGATACCCAATTAGCCAGGAGTCGAGTCCCCGACAGTGCTCTCACTGGTCCTGAAATCATCCGCGAAACCACCGAAAAGATCATTCAAATCCGTAATCGACTGAAAGCCTCACGTGATCGTCAAAACAGTTACGCTGATAATCGTCAGAAACCACTAGAATTCCAGGTTGGAGACCGTGTCCTGTTAAAAGTCTCGCCCTGGAAAGGCACTGTACGCTTTGGTAAGCGTGGGAAACTTAATCCGAGGTACATTGGAACTTTTGAGATCCTCTCCAGGATCGGTCCAGTTGCCTATAAACTTCATTTACCTCACGAACTCAGTAACATTCATCCTGTCTTCCATGTTTCAAATCTCAAAAAGTGCCTATCCGATGAAACCCTAACAATTCCCTTAGACGAGATCGAGATCAATGAAAACCTCAACTTTGTAGAGGAACCGATCGAAATCATGGATCGAGAAGTCAAAAGTACAAAACAAAGTCGCATCCCGTTAGTGAAGGTTCGCTGGAATGCCAAGCGGGGACCGGAATTCACTTGGGAACGGGAAGATTCAATGAAACAGAAGTATCCGCAACTCTTTTCTTATCCATGATTTGTATCTTGTCTTATGTTCTAAACTTGAATTTCGGGATGAAATTCCCTTTAACGGGGGGATAATGTAACAACCCGAAATTTCCGTATCATTTTACTGTAACTTTTTCGTAGTACAATTCGCGCAACCAATCGTCGTTTCCATTTCGATTTCCGATCTTCCGTTTAATTAAGTCATTATTTAGTACACATTTAAAATGACTTAATGGGTGTCTTAATACATTTAGAAATCATTTTAGCACCCAACTTTAGTGATCGGAATATTTCTAGAAATTACCGTATCGGGTTACGGTAACTCAATCGGGTATGACCAAAAGCCTCGTCTAACACCGGTATCGGGTAGAATTCCACCGTGTCCAAAACTCAAACACTATATAAACGTGTTTAAGACTTCATTTGAAGCCTTTGGCCAATTTCTCACTAAACTCTTACAACCTCTCTCCTCAAGGTAGAATTAAGATCCAAATCTCAAGTTTAAGGCTTCAAATCTTTAAGGTAACCTCCCTAACATGTTATTCAACACCTTTAGCCTTCAAATTGATGAATTAATTGAGTTTTGGGACCAAGAACTTGAGTTTACGGCCAAGGAGCAAGCTTGGGCGGTAAACTCCATTAAATGGGGTTTTAAGCCCTTAAAATCCTTCCTAAACTCAATTGGACTTTAGATATGGCTATGGGACTTCAAGATATGGACTTAGAACATTTGAAACTTTGATTTTGAGCCATTTGAAGGAGTTTAAGGCCAAGGCATAAGCTTAGGCCGTAAACTCATGTAAAAGGGTTTTTTCATGCCCTAAAACCCTTCCAAATCACTTCTATGGCTTAGATATGAATTATAGGACTTTGGTTTAAGCATTTGGACACTTGAAACATGAATTTTGGGAGACTTATGTGAGTTTACGGCCAAGGTATGTGCTTGGGCCGTAAACTCCCCAAAATTTGACATAAATCCAATTCTAAGGTGTTAGAAAGCCATCCAACACCACCAAAAGCATTGGAATAAATCAAGGGACCAACCAAAAATACTTTAAGGGCCTAAAACACATCATTTGTGGGATTTATAAGAGTTTACGGCCAACGCTTGTTCTTGGGCTGTAAACTCCAAGATTTTTGGTGTTAGAATGCAAACTAAACACCCCTAAAGCCTTTAGATGAATTTTAGAAGTCCTTCTATGCAAGTTTTAGACCTTGAAACACTTTGTATGACCCTATATAAGAGTTTACGGCCATAAGGAGGGTCTCATGGGCCGTAAACTCCATAACACCTCTCAAATGTCCCATAAAACTCATGTAAAGTCTTGGAATAATCCTATTAATCACATGTGATTTGTTTTAACAACATTTAACACCATTTTCATGAAGATTAAGGAGTTTACGGCCAGGAGCCTATATTAGGCCATAAACTCCCATAAAAATAATCATTTTGATAATTTAAATTCATTCCAAGTGTTCCAAGGCAATTTAGATAATCCATTCTAGCAACCCCTATGTCCATTTGAGCCCTTAAACCATCAAAACCACACCCACATGAGTTTACGGCCGTAAACTCATGTATGTGTGTGTTTTATGGTTGTAAACTCTTTAAAATGTTTACTCTTGGGGAGTAAACTCAAGTCCCAAGTCCCTAGTGCCATTACAAGTCCGAAGATGTCACCCGGGTCACTCCAAACGCTCGTCTTGAGGTGTTTAACCTCATTGGAGTGTAATGTCCCATATGATTAGTGAATGTATATCTAATTGTATATATATGGACATTATATCATTTTACATAGGATCATCATGAGTAATCAAACCCCGAACCAACGTTTAGCATTCAAAACCGAGACGTTTCCGAGTCCGGTGAGTTCATACCCCTACCCTTTTTCACTGTTTTCCACTGTTTTCAGGGGGGAACACAAGCAAAGTACAAGGGAATTCTTGTACTCAAAACATGTTTTCAATTGTGTGTTTCATATTCTTATGCTTTTATAACTGATATTACAACTGATAACAGATCGAACATATAGATCACGTAACATGTATTTGTGAAATAAGTCTTTAAACTAGTATGTTTTACATGTATTTCACAAATGGTTTTCCACATTTTATTAGTTAAAAGCACGACATTAAAACATTTGAACATAATACCTGTACACTGTTTTGTCCTCGGTAACACTCCCCACACATATACGAGTGGAGGACTATCATATTATTACTAGTAAATTTGTTATTCCTGTATGATTGGAGACACGTCCTCGGAGAACACTCCACCCAGATTACGCGAGTGGAGGACTACACCCATAACCAGAATCTCTGGTATTTAGAGAGCGTGACTTGAGTGTATAGATCTATACGGGGCTGACTACCCCACACCTGGCTGCTAGCTACAGCCGAACCGAAATGTTTCAAGGGTGACGAAAGTCATAAGTATGTGGACAACTTATTGCCACATGTGGACTACTTATTGCCACAGGTTTCAGTTTATTGTATGGTTATGGAACTCGCAATTAGGATAACAAAGATTTACTTACAGTAATAATGGATTACTTTATACATCGTTTACATCTTTGACATCTTTTACATCTTTTACTTACTGTAACCAACATTCAGGAAGGTACGGGACTTTCCTGCGGAAAACATAGAACCTAATCACGATTACATCTTTTACATCTTTAACATCGTTTACATTAGATACATACATGCAGGAAAGCATCGGGCTTTCCTGGGTAACATTTACATAACTAGAAAGAATAACAAACTGGATAACATTACATCTTTTACAATTTGTAACATACAATAAGGAAAGTATGGGACTTTCCTGGTAACACATGATAAGTAAACAGAACAGTTCGACCAGTCAGATAACCAACTATACATTTTCACATGAATAAACATATTTTCAGTGTACAAACTTACTATACTTTACATTTGTGAAACAATAACCAACGTTAAGAAAATACGGGATTTTTCTTAGTGAACATAACATTTCAGATACAGAAAGGAAACTGATACATTTTCATAAAACAAAACCGCTTATGAACTCACCAGCTTTATGCTGATTTTCAAACCGCTTGTGTTCTCAGGTCAGCGTTAGAACAGGTACTCGAAGATCCTTTTGCTCGAAGACGGTGTACATGAAGATCCGTTCCTTTTGTTTATATATATAATGTATCACAATTGTACAAACTTTACTTTTGAAACAACTGTAAAACTTTTATTATGTTATGTAATGGTTGTTTTACTTTACTTACTATGTGCATTGGATTTGATACTCAACGTGGAGTCAACCCCGGAAATGATTCCGCCTTCGGTTTTCGGGGTGTGACATTTGTGCACATCTAGTTTTTGGCGCCGTTGCCGGGGAATGGTGCAGATTATTAGTTTATTTAGTTGCATTAGATTAATCTTTTTTTTAGGAATAAAATTTGCAGAAAGCTTAATTGGTTATTTATTTTGCTAGCTTATCTTAGTTTAATTTTTGTTTTGTTTGTCACAGAGTTCACGACGTGAGATTTAGTATACTCAGGACGTGAAATCTGAGAGTTCATTTTTAGTTTTTCTTATTTTAGTCCAGTTTTACGTTTTAGTTTAGCAAGTTGCAGGAGTTAATGACCAGAGGATCAAACACACCATTGGTGCCACCACTAGAAGATCCCGAGTCTGCAATTCACAAGAAAAAGACACCCTTGCAAGAATTGAAGTCACCCTTCTCTAAGAAGTCAAGAAATAAGACAGGAGAGTCAAGTTCATTAACGAAACACGAGAGCAATCTTGAGCATTTGGATCATACACCCTTGCAAACCGAGTACAAAAGCGACACCGAGCCAGAATTTGAATAACACACGAGTGAACCCGAGAACGAGCCAAGGAACGAGATGACAGATATTGAAGAAATGTCCATGGGAACTTACAAGAAGCGGATCTGAGAAGATGTGGGTCCCGGATTAGTCCAACCCGCAATACCTGCCAATGCCACATTCGAGCTGAAGGGACACATATTGACTGCGCTGAAGGACATCCCATTTTTTGGGAAAGACCATGAGGATGCTTTTAAGCATCTAGACGAAGTCAATGACATTGCAGATTACTTCAATGTCCCAAATGTCAACAGGAACACAGGCTTGCTTAGGATGCTGCCCGTCACTTTCAAAGGAGCTGCTAAGGAGTGGATAAAAGCACTCCCACCGGGTACAATCACCACTTGGGCTCAAATGCGTGAGCAATTCCTAGACCAGTTTTGCCCACCATCCAAGATAGCCAAACTCAAGAAGGGAATAGCCAACTTTGAGCAACATCTGGGGGAGTCACTGTACGAAGCATGGGAGCGGTACAAGGGCTTACTCAGAAACTGCCCGCAACATGACCTAAATGTGCAGCAAGAGATGTCAATCTTTTATGATGGGGTCAATGTGATGACAAGACAACTCCTTGATTCTCAAGGACCGTTGACAAGGAAAAATCCAAGGGAGGTCAAGGAGCTAATTGAAGAATTCGCGAAACACTCCCGCGAATACCATAACCCGAGGCAGGATGGAAGCAAAGGCGGTGGAGGAGCCCAAACTGAAGAAATTGCAGCTGTCATGGCCATGCTGAATAACATGGATCGCAGGATAACACAAATGGACCAGTCGATACACGCCATAAGAGTGGGGAGCGAGCGATGCAATGGTCCACACTTGACCAAGGACTGCAACGTGGATGAGTTTGGGAACAGAAAAGTTCAAGTGTGCTACTCTAATGGGGATAAGTTTGAAGAGGATTGGAGGAAACCGAAGAAGGAGTGGCTGCCATATGAAGAATGTAAGAAGCAAAAAGAAGAGAAGTATAGGCAGACAGGTCGAGGCCACTATCAAAAGGAGCAGCCACCAGCCGAGAAGAAACCCGACCTAGAGACCATTTTAATGAAGTTTATGGAAGCATCGGAAAAGCGACACGAGGCCATGGATTCCGCTATCATGGAACAACAAACATTGATAAAGAACCAACAAGCCTCCATCCATAACCTTGAAGTACAATTTGGTCAACTAGCAACTCTAGTTCATGAAAAATTGTCCCCGAAGAGTCCCGAAGTACAAGCCCAATCTCACGTAATGGCCATCAATACTGAAGAAGATACAATATCTGAGTTCCTGGAGGCGTTGGAAGAAGAACCGCAGCAGCCCAAGAAATTAAGGATCGACAATGGAGAAAGTGCTGAACCAGGCAACCCACGATGTGACACTCCTTTCGCCACGACGTGGTGCAAGTCTGAGCAAAAACCCTTTGCGCCTATTCCAGCTTATCATCCACCTATGCCATTTCCCACCAGCGCAGCACTTAGTCGACTAGAGAAGGAACATTTAGAGTTTGTGAAGCATGTGAAAGGGATTCCAATTAATACTCCCTTTGTTGAATCCTTATCCAAAGCTTCCGAAAACCAGAAATTACTGCAAGACTTGATAGATACACGAAGGCAATTAAAGAAGCAGTCTACAGTGATTCTTAGTGAACAAACTTCAAAAGTTGTGTTGGGAGAAACACCAGAAAAGATGGGGGATCCTGGACGCCTCACTCTTCGATGCGAGTTTGGGAATAAAATGAAGGTTAATGCTTTAGCCGATTCTGGGGCCAGCATTAATCTAATTCCTTTTTCATTTTATCAAAAATTGGAGATTCAGAAGATGAAGGCTACAAAAATGAAGATTCACATGACGAACCGTTCGGTGACACAACCCCGAGGCATAGTGGAGGATATTTTGGTGAGAATTGGAAAATTTATTTTGCCAATAGACTTTGTAGTCTTGGACATGAAAGAAGATCCAGATGTTCCGATAATCCTAGGTCGGCCATTGCTCAACACTGCTGGTGCCCTTGTTGATATCCGCGAGTCGAAGCTAACTTTGAGGGTTGGAGATGAACAAGAAGTCTTTGGGATAAAGGATGACCTTCAAGAAAATAAAGAAGAGGTGTTCACAATTAATGAATAGAATGAACTAGAAGAACTGGAAAAGCTTATGGAAGAAGAGATAAAAGTAGTTCATCAAGTCAAAATGAGAAAACCAAAGGCATCTGTTCCATATTGGATTGAAGTCATAGCTTACAAGAGACCGCCTTCTTTGGTAAGCAAAGAGGATGAGGAAATAACAAGTGATGAAGAGGAGGTCACTTCAAGAGTAACAAGGCCGGTGGTGAAAGCAGAAGACAATGACATAAAGTACGAGGAGGAAACCAAGGGCACAAAACGCAAGCTTGAAGAAAAGGGAAAAGCTAAAAAGGAGAATTCAAAGAAGGCGTATAAAAGGAGAATTCAAGCTTACAAAAGGCGGTTCAAGGAACAAAAGATCTTGGTGGAGGACTCTTCCGAAGATTCAACGTAGAAGTCATGGAGTCTAGCTCAAGACTCCAAGAAAAAGAAGCGCTTCTCGGGAGGTAACCCGAGTTTGGTTTGCATTTTCTTTTTAAAATTTTCCTTTCTTTCTTTTCTTTTTAAATAGGAAAGACATCGATTCATCATCTAAAAAAACTGGTAACTAGTAGAAAATTAGCTGTAGGGAACTTTAAATAATGATTGATATGCAAAATAATTAATTAGTATGATAAACATTATTGAGACTTTTGCATCTGGCAGTCTCCACGACGTGGGAATAGCCCAGCCACGTCGTGGGAAAAAGGGAATGCGCGACTGAGAAAAAAACAATTTAAGGTCCACGACGTGGGCATAGCCCGTCACGTCGTGGCCTTTAAAAACCAGGGGGGACCAGTTGCTTATAACCCTTTGACCGATAATTTTCATTCCTACTTGTGAGGCTGCCGCACGAACGGAAACATTGTAACCCCACAGCTAATTTCGTATTCTACGTTTAATTTCCTTGCAAGATCTTGCCAATTATTCTATTTGGTACGTTTTTTCCTCATTATTTTATAGTAATTCTTCCAATTTCAAGTTTTCATGGTTAGGGTTTGTATGATTCACGAAATTGGTTGACTCTAATGGTTGATTTAAGATTAAGTATACCTTTAATGGTCATAGGAACTAACCCCAACCATTGATTTTAGTAGAAATCGCATGCCATTAGATCAAGCCACACTCTGTGAACGATGCGACCCACGACGTGGCGCAACCTGGCCACGTCGTGACTCCTATCAAATTATTTAAACTGTTTAATGTGTTGGTTGTTTGCTGTTTTGGTTTGCTCTGATTGCATAAATGGGACCACGACGAGCTGTTCCGTAGGAAGAAGACCCGATAGATGTCGCAAGCATACATCCTTTATACCAGTTTCCTCAAAACATTCCCCAACCGTTGCTAACAACCTACGAGAATCGGCTTGGATGGTTATACAATAGGGAGTTTGCAATAGCCCCGATTATTGATTGGGGATGGCTAGGTGGAGTGGGCATGGTAGCGGAGCTGGAACGTTATTGGTCAAAGACTTATGTTGGAGATCAATTTTCGTTTACTTGTCACGGGTGGAGGAATTTATTCACCATTCAAGAACCCGTGTACCGGGAATTATCGTTAGAATTTTTTTTCTACCGTATGTTTCGAAGAACGCACCCTTGATGCCACCTACAATAGAGCACTTGTTTTTCGTTTGGGTGGTGTATATCGTGAGTGTAGCCTTAGGGAATTTGCTTGGCGTATGGGGCTCTATACGGAAGTGGAGACGCAATCTCCGTTTTTTATCCCTTTCTTGCTTGGATGTGTGCGGAATTTTGCTCAGGGTACCTTGGATGTGCAGTTTTGGCGGGGCATTTCTAACCATGAATACAACACTCGTGACTCGAGTGAGTCACAAATTCGGAATCCTGTTTTCCGATTTTTGCACCGCCTCATCACGTTTTCAATAAATCACAAGCATCATGGTGACAAGGTCCCCATCCAGAATCTATTTTATTTATGGACTCTTATTACCCCGGGGGTTTGCTGTGATTTGCCTTATATGTTGGCAAGGTTTATGGGGAAGAAAGCGGCCAATTCTAGGCCTGGGAGCCCGATTACTGGGGGGCATTTGGTTACTCGCCTGGCTAGGTCATATCAAATTCTGACCCATGACTTTGTGAGGAATCTTACTCGATTCCCGGATACCGACTTGACCATTCAAGTCTTGGGTGTGATGCGAGCAGTGGTGAATATCGGGGGTCGTTTTATGATACCACCAATAGATGACGAGGAAGAGGAGGGGCAGCCGGGACAGCAACCACCAGTTAGGCCGAGGCGTCGAAATGTGCGGGCTAGAGGTGAGGTCGAGCGAGAGCGTGCTGCTTCGCAGTATGTGTAGGGAGTGCCCACCGACCCTTTTCAGAGTCGGGTGCGAACATATTTGGATAATCTACGGGGTCATGCCATTTACCATACCTAGCTTACCGAGGGTATTTATTCACATTTGGGTGTGACCGGACTACCTGCTATGCCATCGCAGTATCCCTATTTTTCAACATGGGAGGAGCTATGGCGTCCGCAAAATGATGAGGCAGGGCCAAGTGGAGCACAAGATCAAGATGATGATTGATTTTATTTTATTTTTTTGTTTTGAGTAGTCTTTTTTAATTTGAGTTTGGTGTGTGATGTAAAAGCTTATTAAAACTATGATGTTACTTTTTGTTTCTTTTGGGTTGTTCTAACTTTGCAGATTAGCGTTGGAATTCTAAGGAGCATAGCAGGTTATCTTTCGAGTCGTGTTTGTCTAGTCAAGGAAGCTTAGAGTCGTGAGTCCGAACCCACAATTCAAGATAAGTGTGGGGTATATTAGGAGAGAGATTCTAGTTGGGAAATATATTTGCATAGAAGTGTCGGACACCAGTTAGCTATTGGTCAAAGCTGCTAGAGTAAATAAAGCAAATAAGTCATTTTCTAGCTCAGTTCCACGACGTGGATTCCTTATGCCACGTCGTGGCACGCTTGCAGTTTGTAGTAGTTCAGCATTTTGGTGTTCGCAGTTTCCACCCATATCACGACGTGTCCAGATATATGCCACGACGTGATCCAGTTTATCATTGCCATGTTGTTCCTTGCAAATACCCACTTTGACGAATTCAAGTTCGAGTCCTGTTCGTGGTTTATTCACATATTCAACCAGTTCTACACCGAGTTTCTATTTTTGGAAGTCCAATTCCGCATTTTCCACACTTTTCGAGATGCTCACGCCACTATTCCAGGGGAGTCTGTTCCTTTTTCTCCCTTTTCTTTAATTTTGATTTGTTTTTATACATACAATGAGGGCATTGTATGAAATAGTGTGGGGTAGGGGTAGAAAAAGTAAATTGCTAGGAAATTTTGAAAATTCAAATTTTTATTAATTGAATCTAGTAATAATAATTTGAGCTATAATTGCTAGTATTATGTGGGATGATCCGATGAAAGTTCAAATGTTTGGTTGAGCCAATATACGTTATAGTGCATTTGTGGCTTCCCTTATTTTAGTGAAATCATGGAACAAAAACATAACCCCGCTCGGTTTGAAGGATGCAATATGTTTAGCCGCCTAAACCTGAAATGTATCCAGGAAAATTATTATCATTAACCAATAAAGGTTGAGGTTGAGCGCCTCTGGTTAAGCATGTAGGTTTTGAGTGAAAAAAGAGAGGTACATGTAAAAAAAAGAAGAGAGAATTACGAAAAAGTTTGAAGAATTTTGGAGCAAATAAAGTGAAGATCAAAAGATCAAAATTCCAAGAAATTCAAAAAGTTGAAGATACCAAGAAATCAAATCAAATAAGGTGGTGAATTCAAAGAAATCAAAGATCAAATTATCAAGAAAGTGAAGAATTCCTAAAAAGCTCCATAGTGGTATCGGGAAAAAATTGTACTTCTAGTTTATGTATGCTTAGGTTGCTCAACTAAAAATACCTTGAAGTTAGGAGGTTTTCTGCGGATGGATTCGGAGGGTTGCATAAAATGAGCATTGTTCGGAAAAAGTGGGCGAGTGTTTATGAAGATTGTTAGTATTTAAAGTATGGGGGGGGGGGTACTTTAGGAGAATTTTAGACACAAATGCATGCGTTGAGGTTTTGGCATAATGGCTGAATTAGAGTCGGATTGTTCTGTGTAGTGTTAGTAATTAAGAATTAAGTTTAAATTTGCTTGAGGGCAAGCAAAGCCTAAGTGTGGGGTATTTTGATATTGCCATATCTATATTTATTTTTAGGCAGTATTTAAGTACATTTTTATTAATAAATTGATAATATGTTTAGAATAGTGATATTTATGAGTTTAAATTGTTATTTTTAGTCAATACAAAGGATTTTCGAAGAGAGGGACCAGAGGTGACAAAATGGGGAACATGGGAGGCTTGGAAGACAAGAAAATAATAAATTTATAATAAGAGCTTAATTCACGATGTGGCGGTGAAGCCCACGACATGGCACGGGTGTTACAGAAGATAAGGATCGAGACGCGGAGGATTTCCTTGGAGGATACGTTTTACTTGAAGCCCACGATGTGGCGCATATGGCCACGACGTGGCGCAGGATTTTGAGGATTATATAAGTCCTCCTATTATTACGAATAAAGAGAACTTTTGGCAGAAGAAAAAGGAGTTCCAGGAGACGTTTCAGAAGAGAAGAAAGGTCCTGGAAGAGAGATTTCAACACCAAAAGAAGTAAAGTTTTATATTTAGTTGATTATAAACATGTTTTTCATTAGTTTTAGTTGTGTTAGTTTAATTACTATGATGAGCAGCTAAATCTAGCTACTTTTGCTTAGCTAGATGAAGCTTTGAACTTATGAATAGTTATATGTTTATGGATTAATTTGAGTTGGTAAGAATTGTTTGTGTTTGATTCGTATAACCTAGCATGTTATTATTCGTTTATCTAATTGCTAGATCGCATGTTCTGTGTAGCTTAGTGACCATGAAACTGCATGAACTTGTTTACCTAATAATTTAGTGAACATTAAATTGTTAGAGCTAGGATTGACCAATCTTAGTTAGTAATTAGACTGAATAAATCTTAGTTGTGCTAGAGAACATGAATTGTGATCATAATTGCGTTTATACAACAAATCTTACATAGCATATCTACATTCATAATTAGTTCTGTGTTTAATTATGTGTGAACATACATGGTTTAACATGAATTAGTTACTTATTGGTAAGATAGAACTAAATTACTAATATAACTAAAACCCAACTTAATAACCCATAATCATTAGCTAGCCATAAGGAAGAAGTGGATTCAACTAAGCAAGAGTGTGTTTTTATTTAATTTGATTAAGTTCATCTGATCTTGCAAAATCAGATAAAACCCTTTATTAAATTTGTTAACAAATTAGGTTAATTTAATAGTAAGTAGATTAGTTAGTAACACCGTTCCCTGTGATCGACAGCCGACTTACCTAAGCTATACTGTAATCAGACTAGGTACACTGCCTATAAGTGCATAGTTAGTGTTAGTTTGTTAGGTTATAAATATTAAAATTAGTGGGTACTTTTGTGCACATCAATTACCTAATAGTTTTGTAACACTGTTATTTCATATATAGAAGCTGTGAAAAGTATAAAAGATATTTTTCAATTAGTGTTGGTATTTTTCTTTGTTTAATCCTCTTAAATAATCATTAATTGAAGATTAGCTATTAAATAGTTAAAGTAAATTACCAAAGTTTTTGTAAAGTTCATTTACAGTGTAAATAATCTAGGAAAAATCCAAAAGGTGGTTTTTATCTACTAGAATCGGATTTTGTGGATTTAAGTGTATTTAATCTTAGAAAATAAGAGAAAAATAGTATACTGAATAAAAAAATCATCAGAAATTTTATTTAGAGTTATACTATATTTTAAGGTCTCCTGGTAAATTTTCATGAAATTTGGATGAGTAAACTTATTTTTCGTGTTTTTAGTCCATTATAAATACAAAAATCGGGGAAAAATAGGAATGCAGTATGAAAAATTCTGAAAATATTGTTCTGAGTCTTAAACCTATAATAGAAATTGCGAAAATTGTTATACACCCTTTTTATATTGTCTAAAGTGGTTTTATGATTTATTGGGGCTAAACAAAAAGAAAATTCAAAACCATGCTAAAATGTAACCAAAATCGATGAAACTTAATGAGAAGTCATTATTTAGCATAGGGGTCATCCAAGAATATACTTAGGATTTATATACCTCAAAAAGTATTTTATATGATTTATTCCCGTATTTTGTTGCAATAATTATAATAATTCGAGAAAGATGAAGTATTTTCTAAAAATTTGTTGAACATCTCATTTTGTTGATGGAATGCAGTGAAAATTTGTATTTGATTAGAAAAGTTTTTTAGATATTTATTTGGGAATAAATCCTTTATAAACCTATTTGAAAGCTTTTTAACAACCATCTTTGATCATCAAGCATCTAAGCTTGAAGATCATCACACGCATGTTGGTTTGAAGACCATTCATTTGTTTGAAATGTTCAAAAATAATTTTTGAAAGAAAAATTAGAGTGCATGTGGTGTTATTCCACCAAAACATGTAGAAAAGTGCATTTTCATGGTTTTGACTTAGGTTTAGGTCATGGATCTTCACCATTTTGTAACATGCAAGATGTTTTTGGTGAAAATATGCCACCATAATCATCAAAACTGAAGTGAATGAATATTCACACAAATTTTCTAAGAGAATGGTGTAGAAGAAGAAAGAAATGCAAGAAAAACCATGAAACTTGATGGAAAATGAAAGGAAATCGTGTTCTACCTTAATGAACACCACTAGATGATGAAGATTTTGAGTTTGAGGTGTGTTCTTAGACTTGTTTTCTAGAAATTTTCCGTGGTTCCTAGAGATAGGAAGAGAGAATAGAGAGAAAATAAAGTGAGGGAGTGTGAGAGAGAAAGTGAAGTATGGAGAAATAGAGTGTGGAGGGGAATTGATTGAGGTGTTGTTTGTTTTTTCGAAGCGAAAATTTCTAAAGTCTACAGACCACCTCTGCAATCCTCTGTAGCAGAAGAGCTGGAACAAATGGCTGCAGCATTTAAAAAAAAATCTGTTTGTTTTTTAACGTCTGTAGACTGCTGCAGTAAGTTAAAGTAAGACGTGAAGATGTTTGAAGCAGTTGGTACATACGAAGTAGTTTTTAAGTCAGATGTCTTCTAAAAAACAAACAGCTACGAAGGGTCAAGTGCTACGTGTGTGCTGCGCGGCGTAGCAATAAGAGGTCAGAAGAGGTTTTTTAGAAAAAACAAACAACACCTGAGTGTTTTGGGAAGAGAAGAGAGATGAGAGAGAGAGGAATCCGACTTTTGAATGGAGAGAGGGTCTCCCTCTTTTAAATTTTATAAAATATAACTTTATTTTATAAAATATCAAGTTTTTATAAAATATGTACCTTATCCTAATTTTCCTTCACAAAACCTTGATTTTGATTTATAAATTAAGGGTAAATGTTAATGAGTTAAATTTTATTTTCCTTAAATGAATTTTCCTAATTTTAATTATTATAAGATAATATTAGAAGCTTCATAATTATTTTTATAGAATTTTCAAGGTTAAAGTTTATAAATGTGAGTTTTTAGGGCATTTAGGGTTTTTGATAGTTTGTAAGTCTTTGGATATCAAAAGTCAAAACTAATTAAATTTTAAGACTTCAAATTATTTTTGTGTTTTCTAACTCTTATTCAAGTTAGAAATAATGTTTGTAATTTATTTTTATCGGTTTATTGGCATTCTATGTAGTGATTCCAAGATCCAACGAAATTGAGGAATCAAGTATACTAGCCCTAGTCTTCAACTTTGACCTAATTTATACTACTAAGTCAAGTGCAAGATGGGTGTATATGATTCATGAAAAGGTGTTCGAGTCAAAGAGTGACCCGAATATGCATAGTCTCTATAGTTAAGTAGTTGTAGAATTCACATAACCATGTGAAATCTAAGTACACTATCCTTCGATTCTATTTGTTTCCAAGTTTCTAATAGGTTATATCATAACTTATAGTTACTAAGTATAGTATGTGTCGTGCATATACGTGCAACTAAGTTTATTCAAATCTAGAATCAACTCGAATTTTGACAGTTGTCACATTTTCCCCCGGTTGAAAGAATTTTTCCCTGAAATTCAATTCGTGACGTATTCTATAAGAACTCAGTCGAATACAATTATATAGTTTGAGAGGTGGTGACTTGGAGTGTTCTTTGATTATTTTGGGTTTATTTCCTCAAAGGAAGAACCCAATTCTTTAGCTATAGTCAAATTAATGTTTCCTTAATTTGAGTTCTTTCTTCTAGATTATGGAAAATTTGATTCATGGAATCATGATCCAACCACGGCGACCTAGTTGAAAAAAGATCATCTAGTTATATATTATCCGAATTAAGAGAGCGGTATAAGTTATGTTGAAGCACAAACTACATTGAGCGTTAAATCCGCATTGATCCTTAAGTTGCATTCTAAATTAGCACTAAGCCTAAATTCGCCGCCTAATAATGAAGAGATTAGGAACAATCTGTTCACTTCCGGGTTGGCTATTACATCTAGAAAAGATATATTCCGAAATAAGAAGGGGTAGCATGAATGAAAGGGAACTGATCGAGGGTAAGTTACTAAAAATACGTACTAAGGGTAGGCAACGAAGTTTTGGTACATCTCAAATGTAAAGGCTAATTAAGTGTCGTCGACAAAATAAATTACGAAACGATTGAGGATCTCCGAGGCTATAATTACTACTACGGTTACTCTTACAATAATGAAACCTTATTCGAAGAATAAATATATTTAGAGAGCCATTGTTGCAAATGGAGGCAATGAAAGTTTATGATAAATTAAATCACATTGTATAGATAGCATTTTAAGTGTTTAGAAGTGATAAAAATCTCACTATTAACAAAATGTGTAATAATGCCAAGATAATGAAGATACAAGTGTGGAGATCAAACGGAGTAGTAAAATAATAAGGACATTAATCAAGGTTAAAGGTTCTTGCCTTCAATAAGGGAGTTTATACAAAAAATATTTAGAGTACTCTTTTGAAAAAAATTGCATTTCTTTTTGGCAAGACAAATACAAGTTTACGAGGAGTCAGAATATTTATGGAAACAAGTTTGAGAGTTTAGGAACTCACTGAAAATTGCAAAGTAAACTGCTATTTTAAGAAATGTGTAAAAATGTCGATCTTTGAAAATAGTGCATTCTTGGTTTAGTGTTTCTACAAAAAAAATCATTTAGAGAATAGATAATCGTAAAATTCAAAACTTTTGATGTATTTTAAAGAAAAGAAAAACATAAGAAAACATATTCTTCACATAAAATTTTTGAATATAGAAAAATGATAAGCATAAGAGTATTCATCTTGTGTATTAAATATAAGGAAAAATAGAATGAAAATTGCATTTTATATCAAGTTTTTTGAATTTAGAACGAAAGAGCAAATGTAAATAAGGATCACTTGAGTATAGTAGATTTCAAAATAAAAACAAGATGTATATGATAAAAGTCATAATTGAATATATCAAAGTTGACTAAACCAATGGTATGTCTCATGATTATACACGTATTAATACAAAAAGTCTTATTCTTCTTCAAGAGCACAAAAGAACACCTAAAAACTCTTTGTAAGCTCAAGAATGCTCTCAAGATGGCTTGGGTTTCGAGATTAGCTCAAAAAGGCAATGGGGGATGATAAAGTGAAGGACTTAGGGGGCTTAATGACCTTAAATAGGGTGTAAACCCCAAAATTAGGGTTTTCTCTAGCTTGCATACACATAGGTATGCCCAACATCCGTAGGGATCATCCTTGCTTCGTGCATGCATAGGAGTACACCGTGCGTACCTTGTGTATGCCCATCATACTCAAGTCTAGTCCATGGGTAATCAAAATAATTAGCAAAGTTTTACCTGGCGATTCAGAAGTTATAAAGTAGAAACCTCCAAAGGTTGAAATTGCATTCGTTACAATACTGGAACAATGCTTTGAACAAACACTTCCTTCAACCCAAGAGTTGATTAAATCCTTAGCAAGAACATGCATCCCAATGATGGAACAAACACCAAACCTACCACAACCAACCGACACCGAGAAGAGCTACTCTTTATCTATAACCCGATGATTTCAGTATCATAGCTACCTTCCAAGCAGACCAGACCACTCCATATGCCAATTATGCTAACCAGAAGCTCACATACATGCTTCACTCAAGATCTCCCTGGTCTCGTGACTGGTGGAGAATGACATCTACAACCAACCGTTTTACTGGTCTCGTGCCGTCTTACTGGTAACACAGACGTAAAAATGAACTCCGGACAAAAGCCTAATAAACCAAGACTAAACAACTCTACACACCAATATGACTCTAACAATCATTACATCTAAAAAAAGGGACAACTAACAAACAAATAAACAATGACAGGTATGCCTCAACCTATGTGAATGATATGGTCCTCCCATAGTCTTACAATTACTTATGTTGCTATAGTCCAACTATAATATTTCCTACTATGATCCAACCATGGTCTTCCATATGTGAATGTTATGATCCAACCATAGTCTTACAGTCACTTTCATTGATATAGCATAGCTGCAATCTTTCCTGCAGGTCTTCCATATATTAATGTTATGATCCAACCATAATCTTACAGTCACTTCCGTTGCTATAGCTTGGTTGCAGTCTTTTCTGCCATGATCTAACCATGGTCTTCCATATGTGAATGTTATGATCCAAGAATAGTCTTATAGTTACTTTCATTGTCCTGTCCTGATCCAACCATGGTCTTCCATATGTGAGTGTTATGATCCAACCATGGTCTTATAGTCACTTTCACTGCTATAACACCACTGCAATCTTCCTTGCCATGATCCAACCATGGTCTTCCATATGTGAATGCTATGATCCAACCATAGTCTTACAGTCACGTCCTTTGCTATAGCCCACATGTAGTCTTTCCTGCCATGATCCTGTTGGATTAATGTCTAAGTCCATAACTATAATTGGTAAGACTTGACCCGACCCGGCATGGTCCATTTGGGTTGCATACCATCATGCACTTGGATAGACTAAATGAGAGAAATAAAACACTTATGGTTATTAATATATTATAAGTTCTAGTATATTAATAATAAGAATAATGAGATTATTTAATTAGTATTGATCAAGAATTAATCTAGCATTAATTAAGTGATCAAAAGAAGACTAATTAAATATATGGGTTGATTGTGTAAATCATCCATACTTGTATAGTGGGCTAATGCTCCATGGATTATCTAGTTGGGCCAAAACCCATATGATGCTCCATGGATGCTCCATGGTGTATTTGAACCCATGGATCCAAGGAAATGGAAAGTCATGACAATTAGGGTTTACCCTAATTGTATAACTATATAAGCATCTTATTCTTGAGGAAAAATCGGCCACTAGTGAGAATAAGAAAGGGCTAGCCGATTTCATGAAGTGTAGAATTTTCTCTAAGTTATTCTAAGTGTTTTGATGATTGTGAACCATTTGAGGTGTCACACTTGGGGCACTAGGCACTCAAGCTTCATGAAGACAAGAACCATCAAAGAGGTATGTATTCTATCTTGTTATATTGATAGTTTTGTATGCTAGTTTAGGATAATACCTTGGATATTCATATTTGCATGTATAATAGAGAAAACATAGATCCAAGGTATTTAGGGTTGCGTGTACACTTAGGAGTGTTAGGATGCTCATAACCCAATAGTGGTATCAGAGCCTAGGCTTGTTTTCTTGTTATATTTGCAAATGGAGCTGAAAAATCAAGTTTTGATGCTGTCAGCCCAGCAGACTCGCCGAGTCCATGAAGGGACTCGATGAGTCCAAGGCAAAATGCATCCAACTCGCTGAGTTTTGTTCATGCACTCGAGAGTTGGACCCCAGACAGCATATCTTCGAGGTTTTTGGCTAGAAATGGACTAGGAACATTACCCTAAATTGTTTTTGAACTTATAAATTTGTTTTTAATGTGGTAATGTTCATGCTAATCCATTTTCAAAGATAATTGTCAATAGATTCATGTTTTGTATTAGTTTAAAGGTTAGACTAATTACATGAAAAGTTTGATTTGAATTATCTTGTTCTTATGAGTTGCTTAGATTAATAGAAAAGTTGAGTGAAAAAGTTGTTTTCAATCCAAATTAATCTAAGAGTTGATTCTAAAATGTGTTTTTTGTAACTTGTCCTCAAGTTACATGAAGAGTCACATTAAAGACTCATAAAACTCATAAAATTGGCAAAGGTTACAAAAAAAATGAAGAGTCTAGTTCTAATTAATTGGAGTTATGACTCCATAATTTGTCCTCAAGTTATGGAGGACCAAGAGTCTCTTCATTAAATAAAAAAAAATGTAACCTTAATTAATTCCATAAGTTATAAAAATAAAGAAAAGTTAATTCTTTTATTAGTTTAAAGTCTTCCATAAGTTATGGAAGTTGAAGAGTTTTTGGATTAAAACTACTTTAAACACATAAGTTATGGAATTAATTAGTTTTGAATAGTTTCAAAACTTGCCCTCAAGTTTTGGAATTTGTAAAGTTTTCTCTTATGAATACTTTAATTCCAAGTTAGCCCTTAGAATTTTAAAAGTTAAAATTCAACCCTTATACTTTATAATATTATAAGTTAATAATATATATGTATATATATATATATATATATATATGTATAAGAGTAAAGTCGGTCTTACCGCTAGTACGCCTCATTCACGAAGCCGGTCTATAAGGTGGGTATAAGGTTGTTGCCTATAAAATGGAAACTTAATGGGTGTCCACTCTCACCCACCGCTTGCTTGACCGGTGGAGGGTCGTTAGCCGAACGGGTTTGACAGGACTATAATTCTCCCTTCATTAAAAGTATTAATGATAAATACTAAGTAACTAAACTCTTAATAATTCCCAATCTTAGTTACTTAGGAAAGTGTGAATAAGGTGCTAATCCATGAAATTACACTCTGCACTTTGTTTAAGTCGGTTAGTGGAGCGTGTGTGGTTAACCGGCACACTAACTCGTATTTAACAAGGTAGGCAAAGGGTAACTTAATGTTTATCATAGTATCGATGGAGCGTGTGTGGTTAACCGGCACATTGATTGAGGGGTAAACACTTAAGGGTACCAAGTAATTTGCATGGTTACTTCACACCTTGTTTTGTGATCCTCGGCATCCCAGTCACAAAACCTGAAGGGCACACTCGAGATTGAAACATGCCATTGAACAGTTCAATGAATCTCAAAAGATCTAGGAGTTTCAAAAACCAATTAAAACCTAATAATACATTTCGTTTATCTTGGTGGAAATTGGTGAATCGTCATTCACCTACCATCAAATTGTTTTATAGCTTGGATTACGGCATACCTCTTCTAAGTTATATAATAGTTTGTTGGATCCTAGCCTTAATATTTCATATTGGGTGTCATATTAAGGACTTTAAGATCAACTATCTTGAATATCTCCCAAAACATGTCTGGTTTAGACATTTATGATCTTCCCAAATCTCTTGAAACTAGCTTTCCTAAATGAAGATGATATTCCAATGGAAATCATACTTCTTTCACCTCCTCCAATTATTCTCCCTACCCCACAAGTTCTTGAAAAGTTTAAAGTCACTCAAGCCCTATTGGCAAGGCAAGGTCTAGGTGTGATCACATCTTGGAGATGTAGTCACATAGTGACAAGCCGGGAGAGTTGGGTGTCAAAGTCTTGAGAAAGTTGGTGGTTCAATCACTTTCTAAGTCACATAGTGAGTTCCTTTGGGACACCTATGAAATAGACTATGAAAAGACCCTTAATGATCTTATCTATTTGCTAAGATCAACTTCCTGAAACTCTATGGACATTGACAATGGTGACACTGGAAACACAGAAAAAGCACTCTCTTCCTAAGGAAAGGGATTGACCATAGTCAACTAGGTTGACCAAATGGTAAAGAGAAAAGGCTAAGTCTGTAATAGTCCCATGTACCATTATCAAAGGGTCCATATGGTTATATTGCCAAAGGAAGGGTTATTAGTTGCGAAGCTGCCAAATTTACCTAAGGATGTTAAAGTCAATAAGGTTGACTCTACTTCAGGTAAAGTCCACTAATCTAACTCTGTTAAGTTTCTATTATGAAATTCCTGATACATGATGTGACTGGGTCACATGGTAATGTTTTAAGAATCAAACAAAAGTAAAGGAACTTAAAGAAAGAATATGCTGAATCTGATCGCATAGATGGATTTCTATCGCGTAGTTTGAAAATCGGATTCTTGAGCTACTTCTTAAGAGTTATGAGATATTGCTAAGGAACAGATAACAACAAGTTTTCATATGGATTGTAAGGATAAATTTTTCCGCATAATTTTTAAATAAAAGAAAATTTTGATTTTATTTATTTTAAAATATCCTTACAATGGCATTTGAGGAAAAATTGTTGCTTATATAATTCCATTAATAGCAAGAGTGGAAATATGAAATTGATTCTTTCATTTGTAGTAATGTCTAAATTTACCAAATAAGGAAAGATTCTCGTCACCCAAGTCTCAAGTGGACCGGGACTTGGATTCATGCAAGTTCTATAGCATGATGAATGAGAACTTTCAAGTATTGGAAAATTAAGACTGATTACTTATTCACATGGATGTGTGAGTCAAGTAATGGACTAAGGCATCGAGTACATAGTCATGTGCATTGATTAAGTCCACCACAAAAGATTGATAAGACAATTCGTCATAGTTTACTAAAGCTCAGTAAATATGATTATACTTACAAGCTTAAGTGTAACTCTGAGACATTGGAAAGAGGTTCCAACGTATAGAAGAGCGAATAAGAAGAATCAAATTAGGCAGAAGGATAAAAGTTTCTCAAATCTGAAAAGATGGGAGAGTACTTTAGTGTCAGCTTTGTGATCATCTTAATGATTAAGAAACCATATCAAAATTAGTTCTCTAAGGAAGTCTTAGTGCATTCTTATGACTAAGAAGAAGGGATCTTGAATTGTTGAAATGGTTAAATCAAGAAGATGAGTCATACTTCGTTCCAATACAAGTCTTAGAGTCATACTCCAAGATTGTAATTTGAGTGACATGTCTTTAATAAAGTTTAAAAACACTTATCAAATGTAAGAGTAAAAGTTTTCTACTCTTGTACATTTGAAATTGGTAAGTTGTGATGTTTTGGATAAAACAAAGACCAACTTAGGCCAATTGTGTGAAGTGTTTGTCTTGGTTAGAATCCACACTATCTCTTGGATGTTTGACAAGGGAGTCTTATAGGTCAAGAGGACAGTGGGAGTCTTAAAGGTCTTGAAAGTCTCAAGAACTAATCAAGAATAAAACCTAAAGTTCTTCACTAGCACACGACTTAAGGTTTATAGCCTATCGTGTTTACATATTCTGTGCCCATTCCAATTAAAGTTGGCTTTGCATATGAGTTATTAGAGTTCTCAATTGGTTGCACAACAACTTGGAAGCAACGGCAGGCCCTTGAGCTGCCAGGTGGCAAGAAGTTAAGATTGAGTTCAATCCATATGAGTTTGGATTTGTCATTATCCTTGTCTTGTGACTATGGTTTTGACAATTCACATGGATAAGAACAGATACACCATTAAATCTAAGTGTCATAAGGTTTCTCTCCGATTCATGAAAATGATGGTGAGGAAACACTTTCACTAAGTAGATTTTAGTTAGATAGCATTTGTGATATTTGCATTCTCAAAGTCGTTAGTGGAGCGTGTGTGGTTTACCGGCACACTAACCTGGACTTGTGAGAAGTGGCAAAAAGGTCTAACCATTATGATTACGGCATCCCTCTTCATAACTGTTTAGACACACAAGTGTGCTATCTTAGGGAAGGTGTATGTTTTTTGATAAAGTCTTATCAAAACAATCTAGTATCAGAAATCTGAACTTTGGTAAGAAAGTCAATAAAGTATTGATTTCTAGAAGTCGAGCTTTCTGAGTACATGTCAAAGCTAGTGGGAGCATAAGTGTTATGCTAATAATCATCATGTTAGTGGGAGCATGATAATTATGATAAGTATTGCAAGCTAGCAATGTTAATTATAGAAAACAAAAGGTTTCAATTGGGAAAAAGTTGTTTTACTATAATTAAGGGAGAGGAAATTATACTTCATCTCAAATCTATAAGCTTAGATCGTGAGGTTTTAATCATTTAGTCAAGTATATATATGAATTTCATGTTGGAATGGCTCAACATAAGGAAATTCTGTATATGGGTCCATTATTTGCGTTCTAAAATTCGATTATGATTACGGCATCCATTTTCATAATCTGAATTATGAGAACTTGGCAAATAGAAATGGAAATGTTATAGCAAAAGACTGGTTTAGTCTTTATGTGAGACATCATGAATCGTGTCCCATACGCTTCGGATATAGGATCGATTACATGTGCTATATTCATCCTTTCTAAAAATTTTCCAAATGCCTGGGGCATTAAGAAGGGAAAAGGTTTAGAACTGGATATGACTAAAAGGATTAAACAATTGTCGAGGACAATCTAAGGTTTACCAAAGATTGGTTGCTCAAGGACAATTGGAAGTATAGTGATAATTCTGGAAGGACCATATTGACATAATCTGTAAGGAGGCAACTCTTGTTCAGAAGTGATAGTCAAAATGAATCCGGAAATGTTTCAAAGTTAGAATTTTCAATCTGTGTAAGATTAAGGAAATTTAATGCAAGAAGGATGTTTCCAAGGAGTTGATCTCCTTTGGAATACTCTGTAATGATTGTTGCCAAGTCTTTGTGAATTTGTGCATAATCGTTACAAGAGGATCAATGCATATAAGTTTAGAATCTAACAGATTTCAGTAAATGGCATGAATTTGGAATTCTTGCATTTGCAGTAAGGATTTGGGAGTGTGAAAAGAGAATCATTGAAGTTATGTTCAATTGATCTAGTTCACAAAGTAAAGATCATAGACAAACATAGTATGCATACTTGGTGTATGGCATGACTAGTGTTTAGAAAAACATAGTGTACATGCTTGGAGAATGGAACAACTATTGTTTTAAATTCAAGAATAAAGTTGATAGCTGAAACAGTATACAATGAATAATGTGTAATCATATGGTGATAAATAAAATGTGTTTTATTTATGTTCATAGGTTTTGATACCATATTGGATTCAATTATTATTGTGTTTCACTTTGCATGTTTTGACTTCCCGAATAAACTAGGTTATTCTTCCGGAATGACTAAGTTATTCAAACCATCCATAGTCGGTCATATGTTGGAAGTAGATATGAATTAAGACTGTCATGGGTTGGCTTGTAGAGGTCTAAGTTGTTGGACAAATGGCTACAACACTCATGAGTGCTCATAAGTTCTGAGTATTGGATTCAACCCGCGCTCATTGGAATCACTTCATGGATTTTATCACGAGTGATCATGAGACGATAATATCTTATATTCTTCAAACCTAGAGATATGAGTTGTTACTATGAGTTGGTTGTACATTGATTGCACGAAACCGCATTTGGTAACTCGGTGCTATTAAACGTGTCTTTGTGTACGATTCAACAAGTAGTAGAACAAGCCATATGAGTCGAAGTTTATCCATTCCTTTTACCTTCGGGATAAAAGCGATATCTGTGGGCCCCTCGATGATTTGATGATGACCAATGGAAGTGCTCGGCCGGGCTAGGACTGATTTGATTATGTTCAATTAGTCAGTCATCATAAATCGGAAATCGGGAAACAACAAATGGACAGAGAGAATGATTATAATCCATGTCTCAGTCCATATGATATCTAGAACGGAGGAATATATGATCCCTTATCTAATGGACAAGTCATTAACAAAGGTCAGAGTTCGACAGAAGCTTTTGAGAGCTACGATTGCTAGTTGGTTCCTGAAGTCATACGCAATAATATTTTTAGACTTATCCAAGTAGGAGACTATTGGATTAATGTCTAAGTCCATAACTATAATTGGTAAGACTTGACCCGACCCGGCATGGTCCATTTGGGTTGCATACCATCATGCACTTGGATAGACTAAATGAGAGAAATAAAACACTTATGGTTATTAATATATTATAAGTTCTAGTATATTAATAATAAGAATAATGAGATTATTTAATTAGTATTGATCAAGAATTAATCTAGCATTAATTGAGTGATCAAAAGAAGACTAATTAAATATATGGGTTGATTGTGTAAATCATCCATACTTGTATAGTGGGCTAATGCTCCATGGATTATCTAGTTGGGCCAAAACACATATGATGCTCCATGGATGCTCCATGGTGTATTTGAACCCATGGATCCAAGGAAATGGAAAGTCATGACAATTAGGGTTTACCCTAATTGTATAACTATATAAGCATCTTATTCTTGAGGAAAAATCGGCCACTAGTGAGAATAAGAAAGGGCTAGCCGATTTCATGAAGTGTAGAATTCTCTCTAAGTTATTTTAAGTGTTTTGATGATTGTGAACCATTTGAGGTGTCACACTTGGGGCACTAGGCACTCAAGCTTCATGAAGACAAGAACCATCAAAGAGGTATGTATTCTATCTTGTTATATTGATAGTTTTGTATGCTAGTTTAGGATAATACCTTGGATATTCATATTTTCATGTATAATAGAGAAAACGTAGATCCAAGGTATTTAGGGTTGCATGTACACTTAGGAGTGTTAGGATTCTCATAACCCAACAGATCCAACCATGGTCTTTCATATATGAATTTTATGATTCAACCATGGTCTTATAGTCACTTTTGTTGCTACAGCCCAACTGTAGTCTCTCCTGTCATGATCCAACCATGGTCTTCCAAACAAAACTACAAGGATAACAAACAACAATGACACGAGATAAAGCCATAATCTACTAGACCCCATCAGATGTTCAGGTCGTGCTTCGAACCCCAAAGCCTTCATCAGACAAGAACAGGCAAAAAGGCCCTCACACAACCCTTAACTTGAGCCTAGACATTAACTCAATATTGTGTCACTATCAATGTTTCAAGTCTTCAGACGAGATAACCTTAAATCCTCAACATCTGCTACCTCAATCAGAACTGACTGCTGAACAACATCCCTTACATAAGCTTCATTTCTAATAAAAACCAAAACTTGATATTCTATTATCATTAAATATGAAACTTCGTGATTACCTGTAGCTTGAAATCTTTCCATATGACAAGGCAATTCTCCCCCACTTGAAATTGGCTAAACTTTAATGACTTCATAACCATTCGAATTTTCAACTCAACCCAAAAACTTTACTACTTGGTTCCTAACAACCACACCTGACCATAATGGTCATGAAATAATTTAAATCCTTCAAACAACACCAAAGAGTTCCAACATGCATTCACAAAATCACAATAAAAATAATCTAACCATACATAATCATTTAAAATAAAACCAAAGTTGATTAAGACATTACCATTTAGCAGATCATTCAATATTACAACTAAAACATCGGAATCATAAATGAAAAAGGAACTAGAGACACCAACAAATACTACATCTGACCGCATCGAAGAAAACTGATAACTCAAACCCCAACCCTCGAGACTCCAACTATACCAAGCCAACCATCTGGTAATTGTCAAGCTAAAGGTGTCGGATCCAAAACCATCATATCCACTATCTGAGGACAAGAAACATTAACATGGCCTGGTTTTCATGTAAAAGAAACATATCATTAACTCCCTTTAACTACAGTCCCGATGTGTCCTACCCCAAAACCGGAATGGCGGAAACGTTCGGGGGCGGAGGATGTCTGTATGTTTGTTTCTTGTAAGAGTGTGTATTTTCCCAAGTGTGACTATCATTAACGAAAAATATAGTTTTTACATTACCGTTTATATGAAAAGATTACAATGTGAATGCAATGGGGAAATAATAAAGTACTGTAGCGTTTGAATTATAGTAACTACTGCTGTGCTAACTACCTTAAATCAATTGTTAATTAAGGTATAACGTGAGATGATTGCACCATACTATCGACTAATAACACGATGATGAAGGACGTCGGAAAAAATTGTGACAACCCAATATTTTTCAAACCAATGTAACATTCAAAAAGTCAAATATAATGAACTATTTAGAATCAAAGAAATCAGTGTAAAAAATGAAGTGTTCTAAAATCTAAATTGGGATGCATAAAGTGTTAGATATCGTGTCAAGGTTTCCAAAAATATAAAAAACACTCAAATCCAAGTTATAATGAAAAATTTATAACCAATCGAAAATCCACGAGACACCTAGTAAGACACCGATAAGCGCAAAAAGTGAAACTTCAATAAAATAATTTTTAGCCCTAGACACCTAAACGAAATTTGTAGATTACGTTAAACCGTGAGCATGCATAGAAAGAATGCCCAAATCTGACTTCGTATAAAGAAGTTACGAATTTTATAAATTTCGGAACAACGGTAGACAACTAAAAACTCGGGATAAAGATCGAGCGATTTTTAGCCGACGCAACCTAAACGAGAGTTGAAGGTCTCTACAATAGTAGTACAATGGTAAAAAGACAGAAGAAAATGGACATCAGATAAAGAAGTTATGGATTTTTAACGAAATTATCCTATCCCGGGCTATTTAAAATAAAATATTAAAAATTAAAGTCAAAATTAGCCGACGAAGTCTAAATGAAATTTGTAGAGTATATTCTTACCTATGCGTGGATGTAAACAACGTCAAAAACAGAGCTCGTATGCAAAAGTTACGCATTTTTGAAGTTTTTGTCACACACTTCGAGGCTTATCCGAAGGACTACGCCCAACGTACTTCGGAGTACGCCCAGCCTTAGTAATGCACAGAATCGGATTGGCCACATCATCCCTACACCCTCTACAGCAGTCCCATCTGTCGACCAGAGACTGGAGACGTCATCGCTGACATACTCCCCGCGTACGAGGGTACGCCCAGCGTACGTCAGAGTACGCCCAGTGTACGAAGCATGGCAGCTCACCTATAAATACCTTGCGAGACCTCCAACTTTCCTTGCTCATTTCTCTCTTATCTCTCACTTGTACTCCCCGTTTAGCATCCCAAGACGATCCCGACACTCCGTTTTCATACCTCAGCCTCGAGATTCCCCAGAATCTCGCCACTTTCCAGTCGGAGTGCCGCCCGAGAAAAAGCTCGTTCTCTTCAAATCATCACACTTTCCAAGTGAGTTCATACCCCTACTTTCTTTTCACGTCTTTTCATATTTAAGGGGGGGGGGGGGGGGGAATACAGGTGCTGTACGAGAAAAACTTATCGTTTTATATAAATCCAAATACACCACCTATATTTTTATAAATGTTAAATAACTTCAATATCAACGTATAATCCATATACAAAGTTAGTATTACATCGAGTTTTTATCACCAAATAGTACACACTTTCGGAAAAACTATAATAGGTATAGTTTACAAGTTATTCATTACATCTTTACATAAACATTATGAAAATGAAATACTTTCATCTACACGAAACATAGAATTTTCTTGTGAGACATTTCGCTTCAACGTACTCTCAAGTACGCATTTCAAGCCCTGTATTATAAACCATTATCTCTTGGAGGGAGAGCGTGATACTTGTGTATAGATCTATACAGGACTGACAATCCCACACCTAAACTGTTAGCTACAGTTAGACCGGTAGGTCTGGGGTGACAAATGTCATAACACTACAAGACCTGAAGAATTTTGTTACATGCAGTCTGGGTCAATAGCATGGTTATAAGGCTCACACGGAAGTATTAAAAACAAGTTTGATTTATGAGACTCTTGAATGCATTCAGTAAATACATTATTTTGAGTATACATACACTTTCACCATTTAAGCACGAAAGATACTATTGCACTCCAGCCTTTGGAACTTTTTCAAACTATGGGAAGAAAATATTGGATTTTCTGGAAAACATGTTCAGTTACTTTTACTAAAGGACATACATATTTCAGTACAAAAACGCTTATGAACTCACCAAGTTAATTGTTGACACTTTTTCAAAACTACTTGTATTTCTCAAGGAATCAGTAAGACATGTAACCATTAGCTTTTGGAGAAGGAGTGCTAAGGCGTCTATTATCAAAACATTTTAAATCATCATATTTGTAATATTCTTTTGAAACATGTATTACATGCAACAATGTAATTTTTTGTTATATATATGATGGTTGTGTTTACTTTCTTTACAATACTCAACTGTTATGATACTACGTGAAGTCACCCACCCTCGAATGTTTACGCCATTCTGGTTTGGGGGTGTGACAGATTGGTATCAGAGCATTGTTTATAGTGAATTAATTATATCAAACCACATAAGATATACAAACTATAAATGCAAAGGGACCAAAAACCGTTTGACAAAACATTTTCATAAACGATACTTTTAATAAATTAAAGTGATATACATTTTTTTTATAAAAGTATAAGTACACGGATGCATCAGTCTCGTATCATAGAAATTTTTTTAAAAAGTATTAAGGCAAGTTGCGACACTACGACTAGGCTTCGGGATATGTAATCAAATCGAGAATAAATATATCCTGATCAACTATATTTATCCTGGATGTGACCAACATATGTCGAGGAATGGTCGTAGTGAGTAACAAGTCAAAAACTTACCAAAGAAATTACTAGAATCAAACTTACAAATTTGAAATACTATAGGAGTATTTTAATAGACCCATAAAAGCTATAGAAATCATGCAAACCTCAATATTTAGTTAAAATTAGGAAATCGTCAAATAAATATTTTCTTATCAAAAATTACCTTTTTACTCCGAAGTTTTCTTACCTCTACTTCTCGACCAGACAAAATGGCAGGATTTCACATTCCCGGGGACCCCTACCCAACCAAGGAAATGGAGGTTAGATTGAGGACGACCCAGAAGAGGATTCCGAAGAGGAAATTCTAGAGGAAGAACCATAAGAGGAATCCGAAGAGGATCCCGAGGAAGACCCAGACGAAGGATCAGAATAGGAAGGAGATGGTGGGAGCACAGACTCGGACCCTGAGGTCTACAACCCTCCCCAAGAAGCAGCAATTCCCCAATGAGACTTTCAGGGCCTGACGCCCCGCTGGGCTATGGATCTGAAGCAATGGAGCAGGGAACAAGGGCAAAGCCCACCCTACGATATGACGCAAAGCTTTTATGACCTCCGCAACGAGGTTTCGGCTGACAAAGCACTCCCTGTCATGGTTCGTTGCATTGCCAACCAAGGCGAGCAAACAAGAACAAATGCTAGCCAACTCTTGGACATTGGGGCCACCGCTATTGTCACTGCGGTATGTCTTCGTCGTCTGGACGAAGAACACGATCGGACAATAGAGCACACCTTTTCCCTTCAAAAAGACATTACTGCTGCTAGAACCAAAGTAAGGGAGTTCCGTGAGCAACAAGCCACAATGGAGAGGCGTATCATCAAGGTTGAACGTCAGGTAGGCCGAGCTAAGAATTCCACAACTAACTACCATGGTCCGCAGCGCCCTACCCGCTCGAAGTAGAATGCGTACTTCTGATGCTATATTTATATCTGTTGGCTAAGTGTTGGTGTTGCCTTTTCTTGTATAAATGTAAACCCGATGGATTGTGAGTACACAATTCGGAGGCCAGAATGCTATCAAAATTTCCCATTTTCATTGATGTACCCTAGACCTATAAAAGGTCAAATTTTCTTGATCGTTGTATCATATACTAATATCAATGAAATTGAAACACATTTATTACTTCCTTGAGTATCCCATTAATTCTTAAAAGAATCATACGCTTGTTTTCTTTAGGAAGTTTCCGTTAACATGCAAAAACCAGAAATGTTCAGAACTAAAATTTATAAACCTTCCTTAATCATTTCAAATGACTTATCAAGTATTTGTCTCTTAACTTGTGGCATAATTATGCCACCAAGAAGGAATCCCCGACGTTTCAATACAAATGAAGCACCAGCAACACCTCCACCACCCCCTCCATCGATGGATGTTGCTACTTTTCAGGCTGCTGTAACAGCTGCCGTAACCACAACAATGGCACAAATAAGTAACAACGGATCAGGAGGAGGGATAAACAACTCTACAAATGGCTAAAACCAGGGTCGTTCCGGGGAATGTACCTATAAATACTTCTTCAACAACAAACCCACCCCCTTTAATGGAACTAGGGGAGTGATCGCTCTATCCTAATGGATAAAGAAAACGAAAGTTGTGTTCGAGATATGCTCATGCCCCGAAGAAAGAAAAGTAAAATTTGTTGCATGTATTTTATCCGAGCGAGCCCTAACGTGGTGGAATGGCCATGTCAAATCACTAACTCTGGTGGTGGCAAACTCCATGGGTTGGGAGAACCTAAAACAGATGCTACTACGAGAGTACTGCCCAAGGGGTGAGATTCAGAAGCTCAAGCAGGAGCTTTGGGGCCTTACGATGGTAGGCTCAGACATCACAAGCTATACAAATAGATTTAGTGACTTGACGATACTTCGTCCAGGAATGATGGTTCTGGAAAGCTAGAACGTGGAAACGTATATCTGGGGGCTGTCACCCTAGCTTAGAGGAAGTGTGCTAGCTTGCAAACCCACAACGTTCGACAGGGCCAAGGAACCGGCACAATCTCTCGTTGATCATAGGGTCTGCCAAAGTGTCACAACCGTCATTCCAGAACCAACCAAAGGGAGCAACAATAATGACATCAATGCCAACAACAAAAACAAGAAGAAGTTTTGTAACAAGAGGAAAGGTCAAAATTCGAGGAACCTTCAAAGAAAAAAATAGTGGCGGTCCATGCCGCTACTATGAAACAAATAGTGGTGGTCCATGTTGCTACTGATCCCACTGCTGTTCCCGCTACCCCCGCACCGACAAAACAATATGCTGGGAACCTGCCAAAGTGCAACAAATGCAATTACCATCACCACGGTAATTTTCGGGAGACGCATCGTATATGAAAACCCGAACTTTCCATTCTGAAAGAACCATATGAAGCCAATAGAAGTTAGAACATTTACAGTGAAATTTCAGACTTTGGGTATAACTTTGAGTATTTTAGGTTTAGCACTTAAGGAGATATCAAGAGAGTGGATGCACTAGGCTTTTGTGCAACACTGTTATTCCAATACTCTATGCTATTAGAGTTTATTCCGGGAATAAAATATTTTCTACCAAAAATCTCAGGACTGTATATAGAAATCTGAACCATATTCGTTCATTAGTTGCATTTCCAACTAGAGAAAAGCTGAATTCTCTCTTATGGATCTTTGGGTTTTTTATCCCAAATCGTGAGTACTTCTATCTAGTTATATTATATAGCTTAGATTGTTTTTAATAACATCAAATCATGTCAAAACACTAAGATCCATGAGTTTACCGCCCAAGAACACCTTGGGGAGTAAACTCCTTTTTAAGGGCCAAAAGAGTGCCTAATGTCCCTCTAAGCCTTGAAACTCAACCTAGGAACTACCAGGACATGTTTAGACCACAAAATCATTAAAAATCAAAGGTTGAAAGTGAGTTCACGGCCAAGGAAGTTCTTGGGCCGTGAACTCCATTTTAGGTTGCCAAAATGCCCTAAATGCCTTCATTGAGCCAAGAGACTAGCATAGCACATTACCTTGACGTGTCTAGGACCCAAAACAATCAAAATACCAACACCTATGGGTGTTCATGGCCGCAAACTCATGACCAAATGGTTCATGGGCCGAAAACTCAAGTTAGGGGTGTTTTGATGCCACAAAAACTTCCTAAGGCTTACGCTTGGATTTAAACATGTACCCTAATGAGTTTAGGACTAGCAAACACCATTAGAACACCAAGAGTAAGATGTTCACGGAACAAAAAGTTCCTGGGCCGTGAACTCCAAACAATAGTGCCAAATGGTGCTATAAACTGTTCTAAAGCCTTGTACACTAGGCTAGCTTAGTTCCTAGTTAAATTAGAGAGTTGAAAACACCACAAACACCCTCCCAATAGAAATTACGGTCATAATCTCCATGGGATTTGGTCCCAGGGCCGTGAACTCCTCAAAGGAGTTAAAAGGAAGCCCAAACACTTGTTTAAGCCTAGAATCACTTCACCAATTGAGTTGTAATAATGCTAAGCTTCATTTAGGGGCCCTATAGAGAGTTTACGGCCAGGAGTTTACTCCCATGGGCTGTAAACTCCAACACATATGGTCTTTTGAGCATAAACTCCCATAAGAGGTCTTGCACTCCTTTGTTGCAACCCATTAGCCTCCTAGCACTTGACCAAAAGTGTTTT
Source organism: Lactuca saligna (assembly GCF_052625555.1). Classification (NCBI taxonomy): domain Eukaryota; kingdom Viridiplantae; phylum Streptophyta; class Magnoliopsida; order Asterales; family Asteraceae; genus Lactuca; species Lactuca saligna. The sequence goes on along the minus strand of NC_136424.1, from coordinate 231,682,066 downwards.
CCTTGCATTAGGATGTTTATAAATGTTTAATTAGTGTTATAATCACTAATTGTTTATATACATATGTCTTCATATGAAATTAGGACCGTTGTGTGTGTCTAAAGTCTTCACTTGACACCTAGCAGTCCTACCTCTTCAGTTCATCCGTATCACCCACAACAGGTGAGTTCATACCCCTTAATCAATTTTAAATGTTTTATGGGGGGGGGATACAAGTAGAATTATGCTAGTTACTATATCAATCACATGTGATTAGTATGCAGCATTCAAATGATTGGCTACTCATTAGCCATTTTACCAAACAGTTTCCTTCAAATGATTTTCGTAAACATTTTATATGATTAACACTCCTTTTTAAGTTGTACACTTTACTCTGTACGCTTCATTTCAAACTCATTTATAATTGTGTTTCAAGCAAATGTTCTTTTATACTTAAACTATTTTATCAAACCCACGCTTTCAAACCGTTTTATAGATTGACATCAAGTTGATCGTTTCTTAGATAATAATTATGTTCAAAGGTTTTACCAAACTTATTTTATGCTTTTATATTATCAATTGCATGCCTATATATGTATAATTATATAAGAAATGTTTAAAAGACTTAGGAAGGCTATCCACCCTATTTCCTTTTCGCGCTTGCGATGTGGTCTGGTGGGATAACGGGTACCCGTCTGAACGTCGTTTAAATATTAGTTATATAACATGTGTACATATATAGTCATAAAGGTTCTTCCAGTTCATTCAATACCCTTGGGTAGCTCAGGGCTTTCATACATACAGAAGTTGTGTGTATCACATCGCAATTGTGATAGTTATATCGAGTATACATGATAATAGTAATGTGGATGCTCAGGGCTTTCATACATACAGAAGTTGTGTGTAACACCCCGTTCTTCGAGTGTTCATTTATAAGTCCTTGAGATTTAAGAGGAAGGGTGATTCTGGTCCTTTTCGAGAAATGAGCTTCAACTGAGAAGGTTTTGGACAGGTGTATGTGTTAGAAGTATTGGGCTTCTCGTCACCCTCGTATGAATGTAAATTTATTTGAGAGTGGGTTTAGATTAGAGGAGTTGCGGTGCTTCGAAGTTGATCATTGTTTATAGTACTTTGTGGAATAAGAAGGAAATGGTCCCATGCATTCATGCTTTTGATTTTGAAAGGTGGGTGGGTACGCCCAGCTTAAGCTGGACGTACGCCCAGCGTAGAGGGGCGAATAGATGTGGGTGGCCGGGTGAGTACGCCCAACATACCAGGGAGGTACGCCCAACGTACTCTCAGAAACCTTAAACCCTATTTTTAGGGTCAGCCACTATATAAGGAACATGTTGGTTCACCCCTCAGCCTCCTTATGCTCATCTTCAACCTCAGAGAAACCCTAGATCTCGTATCCTCTCATATTTGGGTGTGTTTGACCTTGAAAAGCTTGTGTTGGCAAAAGAAAGGCTTGAAGGAGAAAAGGGAAGTTGTCAAAGAAGAAGAAGAACGTGTGGAGCTTGTAGATCTGAAGAAATATCACCCTTTGGGGCTTGTTTAAGGTATAAAGTTTCTTGCTTGACCTTCATATTGCATAGATCTATGTATCTTGAAGCTTTGTCACCATTCTTGTCCCAAAAGTCCCCACCTTGTGGTATAGTTCAATTTGGTCAAGATTATTTGTCCTTTCAGACCTTTGGAGAGGTCTTGAGTGATAAAAATGAGGTCCCAAGGGCTGTAGCTATTCCATGTATGAGATATATAGGTCTTAATGGATTAAGACCTTGGATTAAGGGCTTAAGGAAGTCCCAAGTTATAAAGTCTAAGACTTTATGAATTTTAATGATATTTGACCTTTGGATCTGAAATTTGGGCTTAAGAGCTTAAGCCATTAAGAGGTTAGAAAGGCTTAATAGATCTCGCAGTTACGCCCCGCGTAGCGGGCCAATGCCCCGTTTTCTTTTGGTGATCATGGCAGTACGCCCAGTGTACCAAGGAGAGTACGCTCAGCGTACTTGTCACAACTGGAAATTTTGTGTCATGTAATCCATACATTCAAGCTAATGTGAATCAAAAACTTCAATCAAATACAATATGCAAGTACTACAAATAGTCATCAAACAATTGGAGACCCTAGAAGTTTTGGTTAAGTCCATTTTGGACTAAGACTTCCTTATTGGATCCAAATGGACCAATAAACTTCCAATTGGACTATCATGGGCTTAGAACCCTAATTGGGCTCTAATTGGACCCACACTTATTTATTTCAACAATTTTGGGCCATATTGGGCCTAGAAACGAAATGAATTGAAAGCTTTGAGCCATGAACACCCTAAACTAGTTCATCAAAAATAGAAAAATCATACTACATTCTTTTAAGCATAAAATACACTCTAACTAACTCTAATTTTGGGCTTAAGGGAAAAAGCCCAAATTTTTCTTTTCCCTTTCAAAAATCTCGGCCCAAGACCCAAATCCAAGAAGGTGAGGAAGAGTTGACTATTTGCTTGCCACCTCACTATTACCCATAGGACCTCCATGCATTATTTCCCATTCTTCCATGCAAATCACTTCAAGATCACATCTCTTCTTCTCTCCTCTCTCATTCTCGGCCACAAGCACACACACACACCACAACTCTCTCACAAATCCTCTCTAAATCACTCAAGAACATCTCTCCCTCTCCACTCAAAAATCTCGAGTTCTAGGAAGCCTTCAAGAGGAAATCTCCACAAAATTCTTCATCTAAGGTAAGATTATGCATAGATCTATGATTTAAATCCTTTTTTTATCAAAATCCTTTCCTAAACTATGCAAAAATCGTGATCTTGCACCCTAGAACCATCTCAAACTCGAGATCTACCAAGGGAAGGTGCTAAGGCCAAAAATCATCAAGTTTTCTTCCATCTTTTCTCCCAAAAACCGAAACAACACCCAAGGTGAGTTTCATATCCCCTTATTTTCGATTTTTTATGAGTTTTTATGGGGGAGAATACAAGAAAATGTGAAGATCCATCATTATGTGTATGTTGTGGTTGATTTCTATGCTTATATGTATGTTTTGTATGATTTTATTGATAGATCTAGGGTGATATGCTAAAAACCGAGACATACATCTTATCATAGCATAAAATAGACTATCACATGCAAAGTATGCTAAGAAAATTGCTAAATAGCTTAACAACACTTAACTTGGGCTAAAAACTCATTTTTTTGACATAAAATGTTGAAAATGCAAAGTTGAAGGGCCTAACATGAAACATTTCGAAATCTGATGGGTGTGATGAGTCAAAACAGTTTGCATAATGTATTTTTCTGAAAATATACCATTTAGAGGGTTAAAAAAACATAAACTCCAAGCTTATTGGGCTAAACATGACATTTTCGGCCCAATAGGGCCCAATATGCGAAATTTTCTAAATTGGAGGACCAAAACTGCATTTTTCTGTAAAACAGTGGGCTATAAGTGTTCCATATGCTTTTCAAAGGTTTAAAATGCTTTCCAAATTTAAAAGGGACCAAAATTGTAAAATTTTTCCAAATTGGGTCAAAAATGTAAAAGTTGCGAAAAATAGGGGCTATAACCGAGAAAACTGAAGTTTCAAGGGCTTAAACTGTTTTCTATGATAAGTTTGCTGGAAAAATACTTATGTCAATAATTTTTGGTATAAAAATGTCAAGAAAATTGATTTAAGGACCAAACCGGAAATTTTTTAAATAAAGGGGTAAAAAGAGTAAATCCTTCAATCAAGGAGGGGCTGAAAACAGAAAATCTTCAAGGCTAATTAATACATGCAATTTGACCAATTGATGGTAACACGCTTGTCGACGAAATACAATATACTACAATACCAAAAGTCGTTGTCAAACGAATTAGTTCGGTCTCGAACCAATAAAAATCCAAAATCACTAACACAACGAAGTTACGACATTTCGATTCATAACCATAACGATTACGATTACATGCGAGTGTGCACAGACGTCTACGCACCATCTTTGGGCCCCAAAAGTGTAAAATCTTGTCCGTTGAGCCTAGCTAGCCCAACGACCTGATCTTAAGGCCCGAAGGTCTCTCTCTCTTACGAAGTGTTGGGTTTTACCGACCCTACATGACGTAACAGGACTTTCAATGGCAATATGCTGCTGGTCCCCAAGGGTCCTTCAGTGCTGCTAGTAAAGTCTGTAACTCACGATTGCGAGTTGGGCTTCGGGCCCTTCGCAATTGCATTTGGTCTCGGACGACGCGGGGAAACCCCGAAGGTTTCGTACCTTTTTCCTTCCCTCCGGTCGTGGGACTTAACAAGTCCGGTAGGATCGAGTCGCGTGAAGATTTACGAGTGACGCCTATAAGGATCGCTTGTAAGGTTGTTGACTTGTCGTTTTCACGAACGCTTGTCCCAACACTTCACCACCCTCTGTACCCTCGATGCCTCCGGAATACAACGATACAACGATGGGAAAACGTCGGGTTTTCCTGGGATTTCAATAACGATTACCAATTGCCGATCGAACTTCACAACCCTTACGCTTACATCTATAGAATTCAAACAAGCATACTCATGGATCATCACTTATTATTTTTACACCATTCAATTTCTAGAAAATATCGGATTTTCTAATGGTTTTTAAACAACACATCGGATTTCAAACTCTACTTATGAACTCACCAACATTTCGTATGTTGACGTTTTTCAAAATACTTGTATTCTCAGGTAACAGATAAAGTGAAGATGATTTGTACTCGCTGACGTTTGCTATGATTTAAGTAGTACCAAACAGTTATTTCTTTGAATGTAATTTTTGGAACAATGTAATGTATGTAAACGTTACCAGTTGTATCAATTCCAAATGTTGGTGATGTATAATGTTATGTTTCATATATATGCATTGTAATGGTATTCAATGAGTCACGATAGCCCCCGGACGTTTCCGCCGTCTGGTTCGGGGGTGTGACAGTACTCCTCCTGTGGACTTTCATTTTGGGCTTTTGAGTTTGGGCTATTTTTGGGTTGTTGGTTACTGGGACAAGTCGGGGAAATTATGAATAAAGTGTTTTGGGCCCAATTATTGTTATGGTCTTTGGATCTAGGCCCATTTGGTGAGGTGGGCCCAATTTGCTAAATTGGTCCAATTATTGGACTTTGTGTGAGATTTGGACTTGGGTCTTGGCCCGATAAGTGAAAGTATGATTGACCTTATGTTTATTTTTGTGATGATGGTTAGTTCAGGATTTGCGGTGAGTTGGTGATTCGAGAGTCCGCTTCTTCGGTTCAGAGTATCGGTAATCGCGAGGTGAGTTATCCTCACTATATCAACAGGGTCTACGGCACCAAGGCCGACCCTTTACCGGATGGAAATCCGGATAGTTGTCTGTTATGATATTGCTTGATATGGGCCAGAAGGCATTATGATATGGGCCGGAAGGCATTATGATATGGGTCGGAAGGCATTATGATATGGGCCGGAAGGCATTCTATGTTATGTAGACCGGAAGGTCATGGCCTGGAAAGGCGTATGTGCGTAAGTAGTATTTTGGATGAGACGTAGGGTGATGTTATGCTCGTGATCGATTAGGTCGGTATCCGGGTTAGGGTGATGATATGTTATGTGATCTGTTTGATCGATTTGTTGACCGTGAACTGTTATATGATTGAATGTTATGTACACAGGGTTGTTTGGACAGGAGTTTGACTCGATATGCATGGTTGTTCTATGTTCTGTTATGTTATGTATGCTTTTTATGTTATGGGTCGGAAGGCAATATGTTATGGGTCAGAAGGCAATATGTTTTGGACCGGAAGGTTGTGGCCTGGAAGGGCATATATGTGGTTGGTATTTTGGGGGTATCTCACTAAGCTTTCGGGCTTACAGTTGTGGTTTAATGCTTTTCAGGTTCTTCAGGAGACTGTGGCAAGGCAAAGGCGTGATCGTACCGTTCATGGCGTTTATGTTTTATGAAATGGACCTGGGAATACTCTGATAAATAATGTATTGAAAACCTCTTTGTAATAATGTTATTAAAATGAATTGTTTTGAAAAGTTTAAATTATGTTGAAATTTTTTGGTCGTTACATTGTGGGTAGGTCTCAAAATCCCTTTGACAGGGGAGCATATAGCCTGGGATCTAGACATCACATTATACCTTATCCCTCAAATAAGGCAGTTGAGTACCGATGTAGTTATTTATTTCAAATGCTACAGTACTTAGAAGAATTACCCTAGACTTAAGGTAATTGGTATGGTTGTAGTTCGGCACTACACCATAATACTATTTTATTTTCCCATTACATTCACTTCGTGAACACAAACACGGCGCACGACAATGTAGAAACTATAGTTTTGGTTAATGATAGTCATACTTGGGAAAATACACACTCTTACAAGAGACACACACAAACACTAGATGCCTTGGTAGAAGGCTACATATAGATCAATTAGGTCTTGGTAGAAGACTCCCTGTTATAAAAGTAGCACTCATAGGGATTTCTAGGGTTTTTCAAACGTTTACATTTGTTTTACAAACATTTTCAATACTTACAATTCATATACATACAAATTAATCCACTAAAATACTTATAATCTCACCAGCTTTAAAGTTGATACTCTCTTTCAAAATAACTTGTATCCTCAGGTCAAACATAGACAGGTACCGATCCAAGGTTTAGAGAAGATGGAGCTCGTTCAAGACTCATCTTTCATTTTGATTTATGCTTTAGTGTTTATCAAAATTTGACAGAACACACTTGTATAATAATTATATTATTAATGCAATGGATGATGTTGTTGCTTGTTTACTACTTTTCATTGTTGTGATACTGTACATGACGTCCTCCGCCCCAGAACGTTTCTGCCGTTCATGGTTTTGGGGTGTGATAGATTGGTATCAGAGCATTGTTTATAGTGAATTAAGTATGTCAACCCATAAAAGATATACTAACTATAAATACAATAGGATTAAAAATACTCTGACCAAGATTTTATACTTTAAATAATAAAATATTTAATTAAGTATACGTGTTGCATTCATACAAAAATCGGTGTCACTAGGATAGGACAAAAGAATTACGATTGTTGGGCAACACAGGTGGACTTAGAGACATATAGTCAAAACTGGGAAGATATAGCTTGATCAACTATATTATCTGAGGGTTGACTAGCATGTGCCTAAGTGTAATTGTGTGGTTGCAACAAGTCTAAAATCTTGCCAACCCTACCACAATGAGAACAGTAAAACATAACATTAAACTTAAAATACTATAGGAGTATTTGGTGTTACTATACCTACCTAATACTTGAGAACTAAAATGGGATCTTCGTTACTAAGTTGATAGTTGCTAACTGGATACACTAAGGCTATATGTAATTAGGATGTTATAGACTTAGAATCTGTGAAAATTTTTACTTTACCCTTATTCTGTGTGAATTTGGAGTTAATATCACTTATTCGAAGGCCTATCCTGTTTCATTACATATAACTGGTATGCACTTCACAAATAGCGATGTAACTAATGAAGATTTTCTAAATAATTATGTAGATAGTTTCGTCTAATAATTATTTTCTTACCCCAATTCTCGCGTAGATAACATGGCTGGACTCTATCCCCATAGCAACCCCTACCTTCTGAACGATGTCATTGCTGGAGGGTTTGAAGAAGAACTTGAGAATGATCATCCAATCCCTGTGAATGATCACCAGGATGAAGACCTTTTGGACAGTGCTAACTCCGAACCAGAGGTTGAAAACCTACCCCAGGCAACTCCCATTCCAATTCCTAACCCTCTTTCGGCTTTTCATGGCCCAACGCCTCCATGGGTTGAGTGTTTGGAAGCATGGAGCGAAGATCAAGATCAACCTATTCCGTTTAATGGAGACCGAAGCTTCTACAATGTAAATGAAAGGAGCACAGCAGATAGAGTTCTACCAATCCTGATCCGTAGAGTTGCCCAAAACGAAATTCAGGGCAGGATAGCTCTACGTCGGATCGTAGAAGTTGACACCAATGAAGGGATGTGTATCCTTCACACCAACAGCCTTGAACATGCTCGTGAGAGATCTGAGAGAAGCCACAAAACCCTGCTATAAGCACTAGCTGAAACCCGAGCGGAAGTCAGAGGGTATACGAAAGATACCTGCTTGATATGGAACGTTAAATGGCTGAGCTGAGAGTTCACCAGAGGGATGACCGTCGCCGGTAGTAGACGCTTTACTTTATTTTTTCCCTTGTTAAAAAGGAATCGTTTTCTGTCTATGCCCGATGTGGCATTTTCTATGAAATTACCTTGTACTATAAGTACTTTTGGTTAGGTCTTTGTTGGGTACTTGGTGTTGCGTCTTAGGCTCGCTTCCTAGCCCATCTTTTATACGGTATGGGCCTGTCCATCCGTATCTTATTGTCTAGGGTTTGTGTACTAATAGATGTTTTCATGCATCTTTTTAGTAACTGATAGATCGAGGTTTTTACGTGTAATTGAAGAAGATATCTTTTTGTAACCTTAGAATCCTCTACAGTGGAAGTTCTTTATCGAGCTCTGCTAAGGATTGAACGTTCTAATCATTCAACACATTCAAATCCATTCTTGAGTATTGTTTCATTGCTTTACATTCTTTATATACCTGTTACAAAGATCTAACCGATCAAAGAGAGTTTATATCTCATCAATTGGTATCAGAGCAGGAGGCTGTGTAATTCATACACATCTCTTCTGTGAAAGAAGCTATTAGGGTTTATTCCGCATTAACTAATATTTATTGAGTCGTCACCCCATAATTGACGTATCTCATTACTTGTTCGTTTTGCCCTATATTATATATTACAAGTCTGATCTTTCAAACAGGTTATTCGATCAAGCATGGACGAGTCGCCATCTAATCCCATTAATATTTCGAACAACATTGGATCAACAACGAAGATTCCCATCCTTTACACCCAAGATTATGAAGTTTGGGCACATCACTTTGAAGATTATGTTATAGGATCTGAGGATAATGGATACCTCATCTGGGAAGCACTCGTATCGGGACCCTTCGCTCATTCTACAACTTCAAGGATTATTAAAACTCAAAAGGAGTATAATGATCTTTTGAAAGATGTTAAAGATGTTTCCCAAGACGAAAAAGATAAATTTCAGTGCAATATTAAAGCATTGAGATTAATCATATTCGCTCTTCAATCTGACACTTTCAGGCTGGTGAGTTCATGTACTACTGCCAAAGAAATATGGGACAGGCTTCGAGAATTGTATTCTACGGACGAAGATCTTGAACACTACATTCAAACCTTACTCTTATCCGAGTTTGGTGAATTCAAGCAGGGAGCCGAAGAAACCGTGACTCAAACGTTCGATCGCTTCAATCATCTTCTTAGCAAGATGATTAAACATGATATTGAAAGGAAGCTAATTGAGCAGAAGGTTACGTTTTTGAACGGCCTCAGATCTGAGTGGAGAGCTGTAGTGTCCACAGCAAAGCGCATGAGCAATTCAAATCTTATTCTCTAGCGAAACTGGTGGGTATTCTAACATCTCAAGAAAAGATCGTACTACAGGAGAAAAATGTAGTTTCAAGCCTGGGTTCATTGGCCCTACTATCCAAAAGTAAAGAGGTGATGGAAGATGAAGACCTCAACATAGAAGACTATGATCTTACTTCTGAAGACTATGCTATGATGGTATCAGACCCCAAGAGGTTCATCAAGAAAAGATTTCCCACCAATAAGAACCGAAATTGGCAGGGAAGTTATAGCTCTGAAAAGGTCAAAGACGAACCAAAAGCAGAAGAATCAAAGAAGGAACCGAAAGCTGAAGGAGATTCGGGAGTGAGCTGCTATTACTGTGGAGGAAAGAATCACTATGCTAAAGATTGTGTCCTCAAGAAAATGGCAGAAAAGGATGAGGAAAAAGATGAAGAAGCTTTGTTGCTGAAAAAGCTGGATGAGATCAGGAAGAAGAAATCTACTGCTAACCCTTCTATGAATGCTTTAATTGTGCAGGGTTCGATAGTAAATGATGAATTCGGAGGAGTGGAGGTCTGGTCAACCGACTCCGAGGATGATGAAGTAAGGAGACCTTCTCATGGAAAAGCTTATGTGGCGAAAGAGAAGGATAGCAGTGGAAAATGCTTGATGGTGTCTGATGTATCTCAGATGAGGGGATACAACACAGATGGTGGGAATAAAGACACGAAAGAGCAACAGGACATGTGCTTTACAGCAAAACCGCTCAGCATGCAATTCAAAGAGCTTGATGAACTGATCAAGAAGGTACAATCCGTTTTTGTTTCATTCAAAGTCCCACAATGCTCATATGAAAAAGAATTAAAAAATGTTAATTCAAGAATTTCTCATCTAGACAGCAGTTTAACTCAAACTCGAGTCACCAATTCTAACCTAACTGACCAAATAAGCAGGGTGTCTTCGAAGAGTGAGGAACGGAGGATGTGGATCGAACTGAAGGAGTCGGAGTTTATCAAAACCAAGGACGAAAACATTTATTTGCAAAGAGACAATTTAAAACTTTTCAAACAGCAAAATGTTTTTTGTTTGATTGCTAAGCGTCTTTAGAATAATATTACTCAACTTCATTTAAATTGTGAAATAGGGTAGAAAATTCATCGTATCATTTTGCCCTTCCTTGAGTTTAAGGAGGATGAAATCGACGCTGAAGCATACAATTGTGAAAGTGTGGTTTCGTCTGAGGATGTTAATCCGACGTATATGTATGGTCTAGACAAAATTGAATCTTTCATTAAGTCCAAGGACCATAAGGACATGCTGAAAAACCTTTTGGATGAAAATGACAAACTGAATCTAAGGACCGAAACCATACAAAAATTTGACTCGTTGAATGCCAATTTGAGCTCAGAAAATAAAATCGATGTTGAAAATGCATCTGAGCTTAATGAGGATAATGACATGAGTGAAATTTCTGTAGAGGATGAAGTTGACTGCTTTGAGTTTGTCAAGAGCGAACCCGAAAACCACAAAAATCTCATCTCAGAAAATTCTGTGGAGTTTGCTCGCTTGGCCCAACAAAAGTCCCTGAAACTTGAAGAAAAGGCTGTTGTTTACCAAAAGGTAAGGACAACACCAAATCAGGTGTATAAGGTCACAGGTGTAACCGAACATCAGACAGCCGAACTCACAACCATTGTAAACGAAGATAATGCCGATGGTTGTGATGAGTTCTTCTGGTCTGCCCCTATCGACAATGCTGATGAAACAGTTGATCTATCAGAGCAAACATCCTGGTAAACAAAAGGAAGATATATTCCGGAGCCACTGAACAAGCCTGATAACTTTGACGTACCAAGTACTAGTGGTACAAAAGATGTTCCTAAAGAAAAAGCAGATTCGAGTGAACCATCATCAGTTCAAAGTGGACCTGTTGACACAAATCAAAAACAAAAGGCCAACATCCATCATCAGCCGAAACATATGAGAAATCAAAAACAATAAAGGAATCAGAGATACAAGAAGAATCTTTCTGAAAGAAAACAGTTTTGGCAGTCTCAAAATGCCTATTTCTCATATCGTGACAGAAATTTAAAGTCAGAGAAAAATACTGTTGGATTTCAAGAGAGAAATAACAACCGAAAGCAGAAGTTCGGTTCAGAGAACAGTATCAACCGAAAGCAGAAGTTCGGTTCAGAGAACAGTATCAACCGAAAGCAGAGGTTCGGTTCAGAGAGCAAAAGAGATCAAAATTCTAGGTTCGGTCCCACTGATAATCAAAACCGAAAGAGTCACCTAGAATATCAAGTCAAGAAATCATCTCCGTCTAAATTCTCTCATTCCAACTCTTCTAATTCTTCCAATCATTCTTCTTCTCAACCCCATTCTAAATCCAATTCTGCTCAAACTCAAAAACCTAAATCTTCTACTGACCTAAAAGGGAATTCAAAGGTTTCGTTAGTTAAATCCGAGTCCAAACCAAAAGCATCAAATCCAACTAAAATTAAAGTTTTCACCATCAAAAGGAAAGATGAAACAACGTTAATAAAAAGAACATATTTTGTTGACATCTCTCTTGCTACTCCTGTTCCTGTGAAAGGCTCACGTGGACCCAAGAAACTTTGGGTTCCTAAATCTGTTTAATTTGTGCAGGTTATCAGTGACGAGCAGTTTGACAAAGAATGGTATATCGACAGTGGCTGCTCACGTCACATGACAGGAAGGAAGGAAGAGCTAAGGGAATTTAGGTCTCTTTCAAACAGTGGAAATGTCAAGTTCGGGAACAACTCCTTCGGAACCATAAAAGGCTACGAAATGATTACAAACGGTGATTTCACGATCAGGAAGGTTGCATACGTAGAAGGACTACAACATAATCTCATCAGTGTATCTCAGCTTGTTGGAGGTACTGGTCTCAAGGTCTCATTCGATGATGAGGGTTCAGAAATTATTGAGAAGCAAACGAACAAAGTTATTCTCAAATCAGAGTGCAAAGGTGAAATGTTTCCCCTAAATCTCAAACCCATCAAAGGGAATCCAGCAATCTGCTTGTTATCAAAAGCACAATCTGACGAAAGCTGGTTGTGGCACCGAAGGCTTTCTGTAACGTCATAAAATTCCAAACCAAAATTTTTTCATTTTTACAATCATCAAAACATGAGTAATAAGTTTAGGTTCCAATGTAACAATTTAGTCACTACTGATTACATAATAAAAGATCACAAAATGGTTTCCCCGAGTGTGTGTACGATCACGCCGGCGCCTTCCCACGGTCCTCGCTAGTACCTGAAACACATAACACAACAACTGTAAGCATAAATGCTTAGTGAGTTCCCCAAAATACAACCTACGCACGTACGCCTTTCCAGGCCTTGACCTTCCGGTCCATGTGTCTCAGGGGACTTCCATCCCGACTGGGTAAACCTTCCGGTCCTACCCACGTCAACCTTACGGTCCATATGACCATGCCTTCCGGCCCATAACATGTTGCCTTCCGGCCCAAATCAAGCATATCATACATGGCACATATAACGAATAACTTTACACACATAAGGCATATATCTCATATCATATTTGACCTTCCGGTCACACAGTCAAAACCCTTCCGGGTACAGTATAGTGAGAAGACTCACCTCTTATGCCTCGCTAAGTCGCTAATCGTGAATCCTGGAATCACTCGTGCTCGAACCCTCGAGCTGTAATCCTCCTATGATATCATGAATCTATAATTATTACTTGTACCACTAAGGTTGACCATCCATATCAAGTCAACACAGGTTGACTTGGTCAATAGTCTTTGGTCAATTGGACCGGACTCGGCGAGTGCACTATAGTGACTCGGCGAGTCTACGCGTTTTAACCAACTCTCAAGGCTTTTCCCTTTGACTCGTCGAGTAATCCCCCAACTCGACGAGTTCCACCTGGGCCTGAATCACAGGGCCACTGCGACTCAACTCGCCGAGTCGCAAGGACAACTCGGCGAGTCCTAACTTGACTCGGTCCACCTGTCAAAACCTTTCTAACTCTCTGCGACTCACTGAGTTACCCACAACTCGGTCAGGATTACACACTGGGTGGTCTCAAGGATAATCTTCAAGCGACTCGTCGATTCTGTTCTTCAGACTCGGCGAGTCCATGCCATGCACCAGCTAAAACTGGCTTTTGCGGTCAGATCCGTTCCATACACACATAGATCTCGCCTTCCCAAGCTTATTCATCACGTAAAGTCCCAGTCTTGGTCGCCATGCAATGCATACAAGGCTTATTTTGGAGAAACAACCTCTAATATGGCAACCCTAGCTTCTAACTCAAAGGAATGGAGATAAAGCTTGTCATATGGGGTCTCCTGGACCTGCTAAGGTCCAGATCTAGGTTCCATATCTTCATGGGACCTTTCATACTTCCAATTTAAGCCAAGAAATGCAAGAAGAAACCCTAGATTTGACACATCAACCCAAAATACGAAGTTTGGCACTGAAAGTTACCTCAAGAAGGCTCCCTTGATGAAATAGCAATAGATCCAAGCTCCCCAACTCTTCAAGCTTGATCCTGTCCCTCCTTTCTTGCAATAACACACAAAATGATGAACAAATGGCCTCCAAACACACTCACAAGGGCTCACAGTCGTATGGGTGCTCTTAGGGTTCAAGGTGGCCGCAAATGAAGGCCATAAGGTCCTTTAAATAGGGCTTAGGACCGGGAAATTAGGGTTTCATTAAACAATACGGACTCGCCGAGTCCATCCCTTGGACTCGTCGAGTCCGGATGCGAACCTCCGCCCAAAACCGCGACCCGACTCGGCGAGTTCGACCTCCAACTCGCCGAGTCCCCTCACAGAATATCAAAAATATGAAAATGAAGGTACCTGGGGATCCGGGCTATTACAATTCTCCCCCACTAGAATAAGACTTCACCGTCGAAGTCCCGCTAGGCAAATAGCTCCGGATGCTACTCCCGCATCTCACGTTCCGGCTCCCAGGTCATCTCTGATCCCTTTCGATGCTGCCACTGAACCAATACCAGGGGTACCTCCTTGTTTCTCAAAACCTTGATCTTTCGATCTCTGATGGCTATAGGTCTTTCAGTATAATTCAGGCTTGCATCCACCTGAATATCCCATAATGAAACCACTGCCGATTCGTCGGCTATAAACTTCCTCAACTGCGACACATGGAAAGTGTCGTGAATCTATCCCAACTCTGCTGGCAAGTCTAAACGGTAGGCTACCCGACCCACCCTCGTGATCACACGGAAAGGACCAATATATTGGGGCCCCAATTTGCCCCTCTTCCTGAACCGAATCACTCCTTTCCAAGGAGAGACCTTCAGGAGAACGAGATCACCAACTAGAAACTCAAGCTCGGACCGTCGCCTGTCTGCATAACTCTACTGTCGGCTCTGAGCGGTCAACAACCTCTGACTGACCATCTGAATTTGCTCGGTCGTCTGAAGCATGATCTCCGTGCGACACCTCCGCCCATAAAACAGCTCAAAGGGCGGCATACCGATGCTCGAATGATGGCTGTTGTTATACGAGAACTCTGCTAAAGGTAGATAGGTGTCCCAACTCCCTCCGAAGTCCAACACACATGCTCGAAGCATGTCCTCGAGCATCTGAATCGTCCGCTCACTCTGACCGTCTGTCTGGGGATGATATGCAGTACTGAAATGTAACCTAGTACCCAACTCCTCATGGAACTTCTTCCAGAACCTGGAAGTGAAACGCACGTCACGGTCCGAAATAATCGAGTTTAGCACCCCGTGCCGATATACTACTTCCCTCACATATAACTCGGCCAACTTCTCCGCAGAAGAGCTCTCGCTAATGGCTAGAAAATGAGCGCTCTTCGTCAGCCGATCCACGATCACCCAAATCGCATCAACTCCCCTCGCTGTTCGCGGTAACTTGGTGATGAAATCCATAGAGATTTGTTCCCACTTCCATTCGGGAATCTCTAGCGGTTGCAGTTTACCGTGCGATCGCTAGTGCTCGGCCTTGACCTGCCGACAAGTCAAGCACCTCTCGACAAACCAAGCGACATCCCTTTTCATACATGGCCACCAATACTCCTTCTTGAGATCCAAATACATTTTCGTAGCACCAGGATGAATCGAGAATTTCGATCGATGTGCTTCCTCCATCAAAATAGTGCGCGTACCACCCACAAACGACACCCAAATCCGACCATGAAAAGTTATAAGCCCTCGACCATCCGTGACAAATCCTGATACCTGACCTACAACCCGCTCCTTCTTTTGATGTTCTGGCTTTGCAGCCTCCACCTGAGCTCCTCGAATAATATCCAGAATCGGGGTCAAAACCGTCAATCTCATACAAATATCTCGGATCGGGGCGCTATCTGCCCTACGGCTCAACGCGTCGGCTACCACATTAGCCTTGCCCGGGTGGTACAGGATCTCATAATCGTAATCCTTCACCACATCCAACCATCTTCTCTGTCACATATTCAGGTTTGGCTGATCCATCAAGTACTTCAAGCTCTTATGGTCCGTGTAAATCGTACACCGAACCCCGTATAAATAGTGTCGCCAGATCTTGAGGGCAAACACCACCGCCCCCAATTCCAGGTCGTACGTGGGATATCTCGACTCATGAGGCTTTAACTGCCTCAAAGCGTACGCTATCACATGACCCCTCTGCATAAGCACCGCCCCCAAACCCGGTATAGAGGCATCACAGTATACCACAAAATCCTCCATCCCTTCTGGGAGTGCAAGCACTGGAGCCTCGCACAATTTCTGACGAAGCGTCTCGAATGAGGACTGCTGCTACGGTCCCCATGAAAACGTAACACCCTTCCGGGTCATCCTAGTAAGTGGCACAGCGATCTTGGAGAAATCCTTGATAAATCTGCGATAATATCCAGCCAAACCCAGAAAACTCCTGATCTCGGTGGGCGATCTCGGTACCACCCACCTCAACACCGCCTCAATCTTGGCCGGGTCGACCAATATCCCTTTCTGGTTCACAAGGTGCCCGAGGAACTAGACCTCTCGTAACCAGAACTCACACTTGGAGAACTTGGCATACAGTCTCTCCGATCTCAAAACCCCAAGAATCTCCCTAAAATGTTCCTCATGCTGGTCCCTAGTCCTCGAATACACCAAAATATCATCGATGAATACGATCATTGACCGATCCAGCATCGCTCGGCACACCCGGTTCATGAGATCCATGAATGCGGCCGGGGCATTGGTGAGCCCAAAAGGCATCACCACAAACTCATAATGTCCGTAACAAGTCCTGAAAGCAGTCTTTTGGATATCCTCCTCGCGAACCCTCATCTGAATATCTGATGATATCCCGACCTCAAGTCAATCGTGGAAAACCAAGATGCCCCCTGCAACTGATCAAACATATCGTCGATCCTAGGTAACGAATATCAGTTCTTAACCGTCAACTTGTTCAACTCCCGATAATCGATACACATCCGATGTGAACCATCCTTTTTCTTGACGAACAAAATCGGCGCTCCCCAAGGCGAGCTACTCGGTCGAATGAATCCCTTTCCCAACAGCTCCTGAAGCTGCAAGGATAATTCCTGCATTTCCGGCGGAGCGAGACGATAAGGCGCCTTGGTGATGGGCGCCGCTCCCGGAACCAAATCAATACGAAACTCTACTTGCCTCTCTAGAGGCACACCTGGTAACTCTTCGGGGAACACATTCGGAAACTCGCATAGAACCGGAACGTCATCAATTGAATTGGGCCTCTCCGCGGTCACACGAGTATCCATCACATAGGCTATGAATCCATCACAACCCTGCTGCAAACTCCGCCTTGCCCTGGCAGCCGAACAAAACGCCGACCCACACTGGGTCCCCTCACCATAAACCGTGAGCACTCCCCCACTAGGGTCTCGAATCATCACCAGCTGTCTCTCACAATCAATGACTGCTCCAAACTTGCTCAACCAATCCATGCCCACGATAACGCAAACATCCCCTATAGCTATAGGGACCAAGTCTATAGGAAACTCGACCCCAAAAATCTCGAGCACACATCCTCGAATCACCTCAGTGCCCTATACCGCTTTCTCATTTGCTATAGCAACTCACAGGGGATGACTCATCGCCTCCCGATCGATACCGATATGCTGGCTAAAAGCCAACGAGACAAAAGACCGACTCGCACCCGAGTCGAACAATACCAAAGCAGGCACATGATTCACAAGAAAAGTACCTATGCATATGATAATATAAGCACAATATCTCAGTATAAATGTAAATACATGAAAGAATACATACCGGCCACGACATCAGGCGCCGCGCGGACCTCCTCCGCAGTCAACTAGAAAGCTCTCCCACGAGCCTTCGGAGCCTCGGCCTTCACTGGCCGAACCTTGGGAATCCTGGCAGCAGGCATAGTTCCCTGGCGAAGCTGGGGGCACTCGGCCTTCCGATGGCCAGTTTGGTTGCAATGGAAGAAAACCATGAATCCCTTGGGGCAATCTCTAGCAATGTGCCCCTCCTTGCCACATTTGTAGCAAGCACCCGATCGACATGCCCC
The DNA here is from genome assembly GCF_052625555.1 of Lactuca saligna. Lineage (NCBI taxonomy): Eukaryota > Viridiplantae > Streptophyta > Magnoliopsida > Asterales > Asteraceae > Lactuca > Lactuca saligna. Next base: position 231,664,111 of record NC_136424.1, on the reverse strand, counting down.
CTCGTGACCCTTGCCGCAATTCCCGCAAGTGCGGCTCTTCTGACCTCCGGATCTCAAATCAGCGGACTTGATCCGCTTGGCTGCCGGCTGAGACTGAGTCGGCCGCCGATCCACCCGTTGAGACTCGGCCTCCTCACTGGCCTGGTCTCTAACTCGATATCACGCTTCCTAGCATTCGCCTGAAGTTCAACAAAAGTCTGATATGACGAGTTCGATACGAACTCCCAGATATCCCTCCTCAGCACTCCCAAATACCGACTCATCCGAGCCTGCTCCGTGGACACCTGCTCGGGGCAGAACATCGCCCTCTCATGAAACTTCCGCGTGATCACCGTAACAGAATCATTACCCTGCTTGAGGGTCAAGAACTCCTGAACCAACCGTTCCCTCTCCACCGGGGGAACATACTCGTCTCTGAACATATCAGTAAACCTCTCCCAAGTCACAGCTGAGACCTCTGCCAGAGTGAAGTTCGCCGTCACAAACTTCCACCAATCCTTTGCTCCCAGACGGAGCTGGTTCAGGGCGAACTGAACCCTCAGATGCTCCGGACATGAGCAAGTATAGAAGCATCCCTCGATATCAGCAATCTATCTCATCGCAGCTATCGGATCCTGCATCCCGTCAAACTCTGGTGGCTTCGTGTTGCTGAACTCCCGGAACAGCAACGAGTTACCCCCTTGTGGTCTGGCAACGGCCACAGCTGCGGTAGCTGCAGCGGCGACAGCCTCAGTCAACGTGGCGTACCGCTCATCAAATGTCTCCATCAGCGTGGCCTTAATAGACCCAAACATCTCCGGAATCTCGGCCCGGATCACTGCAGCTACCTCCTCATGAATCATCTGACGAAGCTCGTCAGTCACACCACTCGTACCAGGTCTGTGTCGTGGTCCAACCATGATGTCTCTGAAATACAACATAAAAATATCAGAGACCCTATCGGGCATAATTGCACTCGATAACGCAGTCCTACTCAGTCTCCGATACCCAGGGATTCTTACTTGGGCTGCCCACTGACCCGGTGTCCTTGGTAGTACGGGCCCAATACTACCAATTACACCGCGTCGGTATTCACCCCAAGTCCTCCTCCCCAAACCCCGAATCCTGAGTACTCTATTCTTGCCATACACTAGTTACCCACTCGCTCTAAAGCACCTCATAGAAGCAGGTTTCCCTAGACTAAGGCATCACAAAATCAGGCCACTCTAGTCCTAATATGTATACCTAGTCTACTAGCATGCGTATCATATCATATCATACATATCTCATAACACATATTGTAACAGTATTTTGGGGATTTTACCGTTCGGGCGTTGGCTGACCGTACACACTCTTTCTTCCTTGGTTGTCTCAAAATCACTTATCAAATTTTTTTATTGATTTATTAATTAAAATTTTCTCAAATCCCCGGTTTGAGTTCAGTTACGCCCGAAGGTGTACCCGAATCCCTCAAACTAAGGCTCTGATACCAACTTGTAACGTCATAAAATTCAAAACCAAAAATTTTTCATTTTTACAATCATCAAAACATGAGTAATAAGTTTAGGTTCTAATGTAACAATTTAGTCACAACCAATTACATAATAAAAGATCACAAAATGGTTTCCCCGAGTGTGTGTACGATCACGCCGGCGCCTTCCCACGGTCCTCGCTAGTACCTGAAACACATAACACAACAACTGTAAGCATAAATGCTTAGTGAGTTCCCCAAAATACAACCTACACACGTACGCCTTTCCAGGTCTTGACCTTCCGGTCCATGTGTCTCAGGGGACTTTCGTCCCGACTGGGTAAGCCTTCCGGTCCTACCCACGTCAACCTTACGGTCCATATGACCACGCCTTCCGGCCCATAACATGTTGCCTTCCGGCCCAAATCAAGCATATCATACATGGCACATATAACGAATAACTTTGCACGCATAAGGCATATATCTCATATCATATTTGCCCTTCCGGTCACACAGTCAATACCCTTTCGGGTACAGTATAGTGAGAAGACTCACCTTTTATGCCTCGCTAAGTCGCTAATTGTGAATCCTGGAATCACTCGCGCTCGAACCCTCGAGCTGTAATCCTCCTATGATATCATGAATCTATAATTATTACTTGTACCACTAAGGTTGACCATCCATATCAAGTCAACACAGGTTGACTTGGTCAACAATCTTTGGTCAATTGGACCGGACTCGACGAGTGCACTATAGTGACTCGGCGAGTCTACGTGTTTTAACCAACTCTCAAGGATTTTCCCTTTGACTCGTCGAGTAATCTCCCAACTCAACGAGTTCCACCTGGGCCTGAATCACAGGGCCACTACGACTCAACTCGCCGAGTAACAAGGACAACTCGGCGAGTCCCAACTTGACTCGGTCCACCTGTCAAAACCTTTCTAACTCTCTGCGACTCACTAAGTCACCCACAACTCGGTCAGGATTACACACCGGGTGGTCTCAAGGATAATCTTCAAGCGACTCGTCGAGTCTGTTCTTCAGACTCGGCGAGTCCATGCCATGCACCAGCTAAAACTGGCTTTTGCGGTCAGATCCGTTCCATACACACATAGATCTGGCCTTCCCAAGCTTATTCATCACGTAAAGTCCCAGTCTTGGTCGCCATGCAATGCATACAAGGCTTATTTTGGAGAAACAACCTTTAATATGGCAACCCTAGCTTCTAACTCAAAGGAATGGAGATAAAGCTTGTCATATGGGGTCTCCTGGACCTGCTAAGGTCCAGATCTAGGTTCCATATCTTCATGGGACCTTTCATACTTCCAATTTAAGCCAAGAAATGCAAGAAGAAACCCTAGATTTGACACATCAACCCAAAATACGAAGTTTGGCTCTGAAAGTTACCTCAAGAAGGCTCCCTTGATGAAATAGGAACATATCCAAGCTCCCCAACTCTTCAAGCTTGATCCTCTCCCTCTTTTCTTGCAATAACACACAAAATGATGAACAAATGGCCTCCAAACACACTCACAAGGGCTCACAGTCGTATGGGTGCTCTTAGGGTTCAAGGTGGTCGCAAATGAAGGCCATAAGGTCCTTTAAATAGGGCTTAGGACCGGGAAATTAGGGTTTCATTAAACAGCGCGGAATCGCTGAGTCCATCCCTTGGACTCGCTGAGTCCGGACGCGAACCTCCGCCCAAAACCGCGACCCGACTCGGCGAGTTCGACCTCCAACTCGCCGAGTCCCCTCACAGAATATCAAAAATATGAAAATGAAGGTACTTGGGGATCCAGTGTGTTACACTTTCTCATCTCAACTTTAAGGATATCAACAAACTTGTCACTGGAGGTCATGTTCGTGGTCTTCCATTGCTCAAGTACGATAGAGAACATTTGTGTGCGGCATGTGAAATGGGGAAGCAGATTCGTCAAAGTCATCCATCAATCATAAACACAAAAGTTGTTGAACCACTGGAGTTACTTCACATTGACTTGTGTGGTCAATCATCAATCGAAAGTATCGGCGATAGCAAGTACATTCTTGTTATTGTTCATGAATTTTCATGTTTTACATGGGTGTTCTTTCTGAAGCTTAAATCTGAAACGACTCACAAGATAAAGATGTTCATCAAGCAGGTTGAAGTACAACTGAAGAAAGTCGTTCACAACATCAGGAGCAACAATGGGATGGAGTTCAAAAATAAAGAATTCGAAGAATTCTTGGTGGAAAGAGGAACTAGTCACAACTTCTCAGCTCCCTACGCACCTCAACAAAACAGAAGAGTTGAGAGACGAAACCGATCTTTGTGTGAAGCAGCTCGAACCATGCTATGTTTTGCTTCTTTACCTTTATATTTTTGGGCTGATGCTATATCTGCAGCTTGTTTTACACAGAACAGGTCATATCTCAATAAGCGATTCACGCTCACTCCTTATGAGATCATCAACAACAGAAAGCCGAACGTTAAATTCTTCCATGTGTTCGGTTCTCGGTGCTTCATCTTCAATTCTAAAGAACATCGCAACAAATTTGATGTCAAAGCCGATGAAGGGATTTTTCTGGGCTATTCTCTCACTTCTAAAGCATAGAGGGTATTAAACAAACGTTCGAGGAAAATAGAAGAGACGTATTACGTGACCTTTGATGATAGCTATGTCAAAAAGTCAAAAGCCAACGTAGACACAACTGGTGAAATCTTTCCTCAAACAGGTCAAGTCACAGTATCAATTGCAAATCTCTTTGAGAAGTTTGTCGAGTTATTTGATGAACCAGAGAAGGCCATTAACTCGGAAGCCAGCACAGCAGACAACAAGGTGGATCATCTGAAGCAACTAGTAGAAGATGCTACAAGGTGAATGCATGAAGGAGTATCCAGTTCCAGCGCTTCAGTCGAGGGGGAGCACACTGGTACTGCGGCACCCGAAAGTACTGTAGCACCCGAAGGTACTATAGCACCCGAACGCTCCGCAGCACCATAAGGCACTACAGCACCCGAAGTAGCACCCAAAGGTACTGTAGCACCCGAACGTTCCGCAGCACCAGAAGGCACTGTAGCAACCGAAGGTACTGTAGCACCTGAACGTCCCACAGCACCAGAAGGTACTGTAGCACCCGAAGGTACTGTAGCACCTGAACACTCCACAGCATCTGAAGGCACAGGAGCACCTGAACTCTTCACTATACCCGAAAGTCCGACTGTTCCAGAAAGCTCATCATTCAAGGGGGAGAATGCCAATATGCTTTATGACGATGAAAGTCAATCCGAACCAGAAGAGATGGTAAACGCTGAATTGGATCCTTCCTATGATCCAAATTACCCTCCTCTCATCAAATGGACCAGAAATCATCCTGTCTCTCAAGTTGTAGGTGATGTTTCTAAAAAGGTTCTGACCCGATCACAACTTAACGCAAAACAAACATCCTTATTTTCCAAAGTAGAATTCTGTATGTTTAATTCCTTTGTTTCAAAAGTTGAACCAAAGACAGTTAACACTGCTCTTGACCACTCCGATTGGGTTCAAGCTATGCAAGACGAACTGAACGAATTCGAAAGGAAAAAAGTTTGGCGCCTCATTCCAACTCCTCAAAATGCATCAGTTGTTGGTCTCAAATGGGTATTCAGGAACAAAATGGACAAGGAAGGGAATGTGATTCGAAACAAAGCACGTCTGGTAGTGAAAGGATACTGTCAGGAGGAAGGAATTGACTATGAAGAGACATTCTCTCCAGTTGCAAGGCTGGAATCTGTTCGCATTTTTCTTGCCTATGCAGCACACAAAAACTTCGAGGTCTACCAAATGGATGTCAAATGCGCTTTTCTAAATGGAGAACTCGAAGAAACAGTCTACGTGGACCAACCTCCTGGCTTTGTCAATGAGAAGTTCCCAAATCACTACTATATTCTGGACAAGGCTGTTTACGGTCTGAAACAAGCTCCTAGGGCCTGGTATGAAACGCTAACAAAGTTTTTAAAGATGTCTAAATTCAGCAAGGTTTGGTTGACCCAACCTTCTTTCGTAAGAAGGAAGGTAAGCACCTTATGATTGTACAAATTTACATCGATGATATCATCTTTGGCTCAACGAATCCCAGCTTACCAGCTGAATTTAGAAAGCTGATGGAGACTAAATTTGAAATGAGCTCCATGGGTCCGATTAACTTTTTCCTTGGATTAAATATTAGACAGGGACCCGAAGGTATCTTTCTCAACCAGGAAGGATACACCAAAACTCTTCTTGCCAAATTTGGTATGATGGGAGATTCAAAGGTCAAGGTTCCAATGGCATTTGGCACCAAACTCATCCCTTCACTGGAGAAACCAGCAGTTGACATTACGCGAACCTACGAGAACCACATATGCTTGCAGTGAAAAATATACTCAGGTATTTGAAGCGAACTACCTCTCTCGGTCTATGGTATCCATCCAACTCAGGCTTCTTCATTCAAGCCTTCTCTGATGCAGACCTTGGAGGATGTGGTTTAGACAGGAAAAGCACCACAGGGGGTTGCCAATTCCTTGATGGGAAATTGGTCAGCTGGCAGTCAAAGAAGCAAACCTGCGTTTCCCTTTCTACAGCCGAAGCAGAGTACATCGCAGCCGCCTCCTGCACATCTCAAGTCATATGGATCCAAAGCCAACTCAGAGATTATGGACTTAACATGAAAAACATCCCACTATATTGCGATTCAGAAAGTGCAATTAGGATCTGTCATAACCCAGTGAACACTCTAAGACCAATCCTATAGCACTGAGGTATCACTTCATTAAGGATCATGTGGAGGATAGAAATGTCGAAATTCACTTTGTTAGAACCACCGATCAACTGGCCGATATCTTCACCAAAGCCCTACCTGAAGCCAGTTTCAATAAAATCCTTCATGGTCTAGGAATGATGGAATCAGAATCGGTACCAAAGACATCATCCCAAAGTTAAAAGTAAGTAGCGAAATGAACCGAACGTTCGGTCTATTTCTGGTTCGGTTCACATGGGAACCGAAATGAACCGAACGTTCGGTCTATTTCGTGTTTGGTCCCATAGCACATATTTTCGCTCAATCTCAAAAAGGTATTGTCTATGGTTGTACACTTTTGTAAAGCCGTTTTCAAAAAATCCAAATTTTTTTTTTAGGAACCGAAATGAACCGAGCGTTCGGTCCATTTCGGGTTCGGTTCAATTATTTTTTTTATTATTACTTATTCTATTTTGGTTTTTCTCTTTTGTAAAGCTGTTTTCCAAAAATCCAAAAATATTTTTTTAGGAACCGAAATGAACCGAGCGTTCGGTCCATTTCGGGTTCGGTTCAATTTTTTTTATTACTTATTTTGTTTGGTTTTTCTCTTTTCAAAATCTTAAAATCTCCAAAAATATTTTTTTTCTTTCATTCTTGTTTAGATATAGTTGCGATAGGTTTGGTTCTCACTCTTTATATTAACTAGTTAAGCGTCCCTAGAAGCATGCTGCTGCATTTTGTCCAAAGCCTCAACTGATTTTGAATAAAAGCCTTAATGACTAAGTATATACAAACCTTGTCTTCCCAATAAGGCCGCTCCATTTATTCTAATCCTGAGCTACCTTACTCTTTTCTCATATGGGTTGAGAGTTTATTGCTTGGTCACTATTTTCAGCAGAGGTACTATCGCTTCTCTTCACCACCTTACTCTTCTCCATCATATTTCGGTCCCATATCATAACCCTTGAGACTCTCAGAATTAACCACTGAGGTTTATGGTTCAAAAATCTCTGTGTTTATGATCTAAGCCATGTGTCACTATGTGCTCAGTGAAACCCAAAATTCAATACCTAACATGAATTAACGGTCAACATGAAATCTCTTTTTGGTTGTGCGATTCTTATGAATTTGTTATTTACCATAACATTTCTTCCCTTAGAATCCAGTTTAATTTTCTTTTTGAGATTTCACCATCATATATCTTCTCCAAGTCACTATATCTATTATCCAACCTACTTGTTCAACAGACCACATCGGTCTCACAAGTACTTCATTTAGTATCGGTCTTATGTCAAGGTCCGGGATTCTAAACTGAAGCGACAGCCACCCTTTTAAGCCTTACAAAAAGATGCCTTTCAACACTTCTTAGAAAGTGATTGATCGTACTTCAACGGGAATCCATACAAACACTTTAAGGTCTCTCTTGACCTTCAAGAAAGCGATTCGTGCCCGGGATCAACTGTTTTGTGTCTATATTGACATCACTACTTCCCATATATATCTCGCTTTATTTCCTTATCTTTCACACTCTATGCACGAAAATATTTAATTTTCCAAAATTCTCGTTCGGTTACCTTATAATCTTATGTTTGGATGACAGCTATTAAACAGATAAGAAGCTGACTCAGCCGACAGAGTAACGACCTCAATAGTGACGTGACGGGCACACATGCAAAACGGAACAGTTCTTCTCTCTCATGCGTAATCATCGGGGGTGCCAACCGTCGCGCTTCAGTCAAATCCGAAATCGTTTTGTGTATCAAGAAGATTTGGGTGATGATCATTCTCTCTCCTCTACCCACGGTATAAAAGGAACACATCTGCTTCATTCCAAAATTATCACAATCAAAACTCAAACGAGCAAAATCAGGCGATATCTCATTTACTGTTCATCATCTTCTACCTTCAATAATGGCGGATTCTTCATCAGTTCAGGAAACCTCCTCCCGCACAAATATTCTTCCTATCCGCGCTCAACAAAGCCTGGTGATTGATCTCATCCCTAAAGCTTACGAGAATTATATGTATCCCATGGTGGAGTGCCTCAAATACTCTCCATTGGTGCTCGATCTTTCCAAGGTCGAGGTTGTGCTGATGGAATGCCTTTCCCAGGTCTTCTCCACAACCCATTATGATAGATCAGTGGATCACATCTACTTTGATCTTCTTTCTCAAAAGACCTCCATCTCCAAGCAACGATTCTGTTGGCTCCTAGGTTTTGAAGCCGATGAATATAGGGTTAATCCCGATTCCATCACTGTCGGGCAATTATTTTCGATGTTCTACAACATGGGTTACACGGAGATTCTCACGACAGTCACCAAGTTCAAGAAATCGTGTCTCCCTCCTCCATGGAATGGTTTCTTCACCATTCTGTTCAAAGGGCTCTTTGAGCGTAGTTCTGGTTCTGATGGGGCCAGCAAATTGTTTATGACCATTCTCTATGGTCTATATCACGACCTTAACCTCGACTATGGCTCGGTTCTATGGCAACAACTCATTCAGAGCCTAGCCTCCTCCTCTCTCCACACTGAGGTATCCTACGCCAGGTTCTGGATGCTCATCACCAAGTGGGCCATGGATAAACTTCATGTTCCTACTGTTGCAGGTTCCCTTCTCTCCACCATCAGCGTCTTCCACACCACCAAAATAATTGTTACCGATTCGACAAAATTTTCTTTCGTCGGATCCATTCCGGACTCTATGTCCGCTGGGGTGTCCAAGGAGAGCATCATAATGAAATCCTATAAGGACTTTCATCCTTCGGGACCAAGGAAACTTTCTGCTGAAATGGTTCAGTCCATTAATGATGCAGATAAACCTGTTGCTAGAGGGAAGAAACCCGAGCAAGGGAAGATAAAGAAAGCAACAAAGGGGGCAAAGGGTCCTTCTCCTAAGAAGCGAAAACCCTCAAAACCAGATCTTTCCCCACCAGCGAAGAAGAAGAAAGTATAGCCCAAGATAAAACTTATTCTCTCTTCTTCCTCCAGCGATTCGGAAGAGAATCATTCTGACTCAGATGAGTCAGCTAGAGGCGAAACTCCGCCTCACTCGCCTGGTCATGAGGTACATGTTTCATCAAAACCTCCTTTCCCTTCTCCTATACCCACCTCTTCCATTCCCATCATAACCTCCTCCATTTCCATTCCCTCCATATCTAACCCTATTTCTATTCCCCCCATAACTTCCTCTACTTCTCTTCCATCCACAACAACCACCCTTCCCCCACCACTTTTCACAGAAGCCACCACAACTACCACCCGTGAGGTTCCAACCAACGTATCTACTACGGGGGTTTCTACTTCACAACCCGAACCTACTTTTGCTCTTGAACCCACTATCACTACCGAACCACCAACCGCACCCTTATCTCCCACTCCATCTGTGGAAACCGAAACCTTTTTGGGAGGAGAGGATACCATTTTTGACTCCATCTACTACAGCCCCTATCAACTTCAGAGTGATGATGATGATGATGCTCCGGTCACTAAAAAGCACATCAAGGAACTCCACGAGAAGATTAACAATCTTGTGGCTTCTTCCTCTTCCTCAACATCTCACTTTTTGGAGGCTGCCATTCAGGGTATGGTGGAGTCACTCTCCAAAGCACATGAAGCCTCTATCAGCTCAGCTGTTGCTGCCATTGATAAATCCACGAAGGCTAGTGCTATTGCGACCGAAAAAGTCGAAAAACTATTTCAAGACGCCCAGATCTGGATGGAGTCTTTACAGGCGGCATCAAAGACAAACACTAAGAAAATCCGCACCGTTGTGGAAAAGCTGGTCCATTCCTTCGAAACTGAAAAAGACCAATTTGCCAGCTTTCGCCAAAAACTCAAAGAAGACAACCAATCATTTCAGTCTTCGGTTGTGGATCGTCTTCTTTCCTTCCAAGCCACTCTTGCCGCCGAATCTACCACTAAGGAAGAGCTTGCCCGAAAGTCTTCCAAGCTTACCTTGGCAACTTATCAGCTCTCCCAAGCCGAGAAGGAGATCGATTCTCTTCGGTCTGAGAAAGCTGTGGTCAAGAGTTGTGTTTCAGATGTCCACGGAGCTCTGTGTAACATCATTGAAGCCCATGATCTGATTCTCAACTATTCGGTGAGGCGTAGTCTTGCAGAGAAGCTCGCTCCTGCTCTTACCCTGCTTAGCCGTATTGAAGGCATTCCTGAGCAGGAGGACCATCCGAAACAAGGGGGAGAAAAGAAGTCCACAGCTCAACAGAAACCCCCTCCAAGTTCCAAAGTTCAAACTATTCCATTTTCATCACTTGTCCCTCCGAAAGCACCCAAACCAACATCTGGTCCTTCATCAGGTTTGAGTGCTTAACCCAAAGCCAAACAAATTGCCAACGACAGTGATGAAAGTGATGATCAAGAATCGATTGTCAGCTTAGTCAGGAAGCAGACCAGAGAGAGAGAGCTGGACGAAAATGCTTGTATCATCAGGGAAGCCGAGGCCAAGGAGAGGAAGATAAAGGAGGCTCATGATCTCCTTGAAAGCAGGAAAACTTTGTTTCCTCCTTGGACTCTAGAAGTGCTTATCAAAGAAGCCATTGAATCCCCTTGCACTCTGTGGCTAGAACCGGTCATCTCCTTAGACCGTGTCAATTCAGTTGATTCCCAGTTCGACATGCCCCTGACCCAAAAGGCCTTCATCTTCCATGCGTTCGCTCATATAGCTAAAGTTCCAGATCCTCACCCGAAGGTGGATAGGGAGCTTATAGACTATTACCTGAGGACTGCTCAACCTCAGTACCAAACTTGGAGCGCACAGAAGATAACCAACGTTCGGGTACTCAAGCCTGTTCGTGAAGGTGATTTCGTTAATGTTAGATTCAAGGTCTTGAGGGGATCTGAAAAATCTGAGCATTCCATCTGTCTGGCTGATCTTCCCAACCTCAACCCTCACGATTGGATTGTCTTGCACAACATTCTTCTTGTCAATGAAGCTGAATATGGTCCGATCATAGACCATTTCAAGAGAATGTTAGTTTGCTATATTTTGGAGGTGGCTAAGCTTGATCAAGAGGTTGCTAATGTTCTGAGGAAGAAGCCCATCATCACTCCAGTCGATTCTGCAAGCGATATAAACCGAATGAAGATGGGAAAGATTGATCCAAAACAGAACTCAGTCATGTTCACCAGAGCAAAAGGTCAGAAATGCTTGTTTGCTTTGGCTGACAAACATCTCTACACTACTACCTGTCTGCAGCATGTTCTGGGTATAATCAATCGTTGCAAGCAGAACTCGGATAGTGATAAAAAGTACTTCAATGATATGATAAACTGGTACATTCACTTCTGACAAACACTTCTTGCTATCATCCCCTGCCTGTTCAAGACTGTCAAGAAAGCCAGTGTTGCGCGGGTAAGCAAGCTGGAGTGAGGTCTCGCCCTAATTGACGCAAAGGGGGAGATTTTTGGGTACTTGGTGTTGCATCTTGGGCTCGCTTCCTAGCCCATCTTTTATACGGTATGGGCCTGTACATCCGTATCTTATTTTCTAGGGTTTGTGTATTAATAGATGTTTGCATGCATCTTTTTAGTAACTGATAGATCGGGGTTTTTACGTGTAATTGAAGAAGATATCTTTTTGTAACCCTAGAATCCTCTACAGCGGAAGTTCTTTATCGAGCTCTGCCGAGGATTGAACGTTCTAATCATTCAACACATTCAAATCCATTCTTGAGTATTGTTTCATTGCTTTACATTCTTTATATACCTGTTACAAAGATCTAATCGATCAAAGAGAGTTTATATCTCATCAGTCTTTATGCTGTTAAGAACTATCTTCTCTGGATATGATGTAAGACCTTTACAAGGTCATTTTCCCAAACTTTTACATCATGAATATCAAAGATTTTGACAGTCGGCTAACTTCTGTGTCATTCTTCGTTCAAGTACTTTTATCATACTTTCATTGGAGTCTATCTGAATTCATGCTTTAGTCAAGTCATTGGACTATAGTAATTTAGCTCCAGAGACATCTCCAAGTCTCTTTGAATGGTTGGATCATGTTATTCACCAACCAACAATATCTCGGCTTGAACGACAAACGTCTTGAGACTAGTCTACACACTCACTTCCATTCCATTACTAGGACTACATCATAGGGATGTAGGTCAACCCTTCATGAACACACTTCCATTTCGTACTAGGACTGCATCATAGGGATGTAGGTCAAACCTCCGTGAGCATACTTCCATTCCGTGCTAGGACTTCATCATCAGGATGTAGGTCAAACTTTCGAGAAACATAGTCTTGCTCTTTACTTAGACAATCGAAGTACATCTAGGGTCAACCAGAATCGCTCACAAAACCCTTATCTGTCGTGTTACAGAATCATGTCGTCATCCGGAAACAATCAGTCGAACAATGAAACCCCTATCCTCCATATCGACACCGCTACATTACAAGCTACAGTAGCAGCTGCTGTGACAACTTTCCTTACGCATATCAACTCAAGCAACACAAGCAAGACTGACAAAGGATTCGAGAGTTCCGATGGTAATGCCAAACCGGGAAACCAACAAATGGCAACAGTCATGGACTTGCGAAGCCGTAAGACCGAAAGGAAGAGTCGATATCGTAAAGCCCTGAAGGAGCGCAAGAGAGCCCAAAGACTTGCCATGCCACAGCCACAAGTGGCAACTCCTGCAGAACGCTTTAAAAAGCAGTTGCTAAGGTGGAGTAATGAGGAAGGCACTCGTGTCCACATAAAAGTGGCTAAACACCGCACCCCTGCCAACAATGCCAGTACTAGCCATTCATGCCACCAATGCGGTGAGACAGGGCACTTCCAAAAGGATTGCCCTATAACAAAGAACTCTGGCGCAGATGGGAAGATTCTCAGGATCACCACTACAGGAGAACCTGCTCCGGAACCCACGTTAATGTAATTTAGGCGTTTCGTTGTAACATACTTATAAACTATCCGAAACTAATGCAACTAGAGTCTTACCTTTTGCGAGAACCTGTCTGTATAGGGATGCTCGTGTTGTGTATACTTGTCTTTTGTAGTATACCCTATTCGTAGCAATAGTCTTGTAGTAAATCTAAAGTACTGTAACTCTGTTCATGGTTGCACGGTTTTGATTTGTCTGTAAACGTCTTATGTTCAAATCTAATGTCTTTAAGTATCCGTATGATTCTGACATTATCATACAACTAGATTCAATTTGATCCACACCATACTAGCATCATACGTACATCTCTTTCTTCGAAATCACCTTTCCAGCGAAGCCATCAGATCAGAACACCAAAGTACTCATGCGTGCAGTACCTCTTGGTCCTTCTCTTTTCCAAAGAAATCCCCGAAGTACCACTTGTACAGTACGTCAAATTCAATCCAAAAATCCATACGGTTGATCTATCACTAAGGAATGTATACATAAGGGTAATATATAATCAAGGTTCTACAGGTTTAGAATTGATGATTCCGCTTTAACTTCTTTTTCCTCGATAAGATGTGAGCTTAAAGTAGAATCAGTTATTCGACTACCTTTTCAATCTTAATTATATACGACTCGTATACACGAGATTGTGATTGTGAAACCATGTATGAATTCTAGTATGAACTTCAGGATGGAGAATTGCCCAAGCCTACGAGTAATCGCATCGTCATGTGAACAAACTTAGAACCCAGTACGACTCCTATAAACCGATCGCCCTACAGTCTAAACACCTACGGAGATACAAGAACAGCCCGGACAACGTAACGAACTACACAGAAATAGAATTAGAAGACCATGCTTCTCACCCTAGAGAACTCCAGTCTTATTTTTCCAGAGATCGACAGATTGCATCGTATGTACCTCAGATATCAAGGACTCTGTCAAGAATTTTCATTAGAAATCGTTATCTCTGCCTCGCATAAATGATTTGGTTGAGCAAACGCAAGGAAAGAATTACTTTTAGAAATGGATCTGATATCCGAATATCACCAGTTCGAGTGTTAGAGAAGGATGTCTGGAAGACTACCTTCCGAACTCGATGCGGACACTTCGAGTCCGTAGTGATACCCCTCGGATAGGACCAATATGCCCATAATATTCATGAGCTAAATGAGTAGGGTACGTCTTTCTTACTTGGATCAGTTCTTCATTACTCCATGTAACCACTTACTTATCTACCCTCGTAGCAAGAAAACCATGGGAACATTACCTTCAGAGCTACTTTTCGCGAAGTTTCCTAGGCACGAGTTTTGAAATTGAAGAGTCAAATTTCTATGACACACTGTTAGTGATGTGGGAAATTTTGAGTACTCTTACGATTTGTCAAAACCTTGAGAATTCGTCGAAACCAGAGACGCCGACAGTCATTCACCAAATTCTAGGTCTTACCGACCTACTATCATAGGCCAATCAGAACTCCTCTCAAATTACAGAAACCCATACAACCTTGAGCCAGCAAGGGGTGGCCCTTGACTGTGAGGTTGAGCAAGACAAAGAAACCTTGGAAATTCCAAGTGAGAGACCAAGTTCTTTAGAAAGTCTCACTCTGGGAACGGCTTAATATGCTTCGTAAAGCGTGGAAAGCTAAATCCAAGATAGATAGGACCTCCGATATTCTTACCAGAATCGGTCCTATATCTCACAGACTAGATCTACTCCGTGAACTCGGTAACGTACATTCTACTCTTCAAGTATCGATCGTGAAACCATACCTTTCCATTATGACTCTTGTAAGTCCACTCATCGAGATCCTCGCCTTCGTATTAGAACCATAGTGACCCTCAACCGAGAGGTTAAGCGGACAAAGCAACGCCGATGCCAGTTAGTGAAGGTGCGTTGGTATACCAACCGAGAACCCGATTTCACTTAGGAGCACTAGAACCAATCGATTAGGAAGTTTCCTCCTCACAACTCGATCATTCATACCTACATCCTTATCTAAATTCTAATTTCGGAATGAAATTCCCTTTGACAGGGGGATGATGTTGTTGGATAAGGTGTCTAAGTCCATAACTATTTCTGGTATGTACTTGACCCGACCCGGCATGGTCCATTTGGGTTGCATGGCACCATGCAATTGGATAGACTAAATGAGAGAAATAACACTTGGAGATTATTAATATATTATAAGTTCTAATATATTAATAATATTATTTGATTAGTTTGATCAAGAATTAATTTAGAATTAATTATGTGATCAAAAGATAACTAATTAAATATATGGGTTGATTATGTAAATCATCCATATCTTGTATAGTGGGCTAAGAGGCTCCATGGATTATCAAGTTGGGTTCCACCCATAGGATGCTCCATGTATGCTCCATGGGAGTTACAAACCCATGGGTCATGGAAATGAAGAGTCATGACACATTAGGGTTTAACCCTAGATGTGTCAACACTATATAAGAAACATGTTCTCCACCTAAAATCGGCTACACTAAGAAACAAGAGGGCTTGGCCGATTTTGAGAAGTGAGTGTTCTCTCATAAGTTCTTCCAAGAGCATTTGGTGTTGTGTGAAGCATTTGAGGCATCACACTTGGGGTGCTAGGCTCACAAGGTTTCAAGGAATACAAACAACAACAAGGTAAGTTATTCTATCTATACTTTAAGTTAAAATTGTTCCCCATGTATGCTAGATAGGAATATAACCTTGGAATTCAAGTTTGCATGATAATTAGACAAACATAGATCCAAGGTTATTAAGGTTGCATGTACACTTAGGAAGTGTTAGAATGCTCAAAACCCATCAGTGGTATTAGAGCCTAGGCTTGTTTGCTTTTTTATTTGTGCTTAAAAGTTGAAAAAAAAGTCGAAAAACTTGCTGTCTACGAATGGACTCGTCGAGTCCATAAGAGGGACTCATCGAGTTCACGTGTATCTTCAACCAACTCGGCGAGTAAGTTCATGCACTCGGCGAGTAGGGTCGACTGATTGCAGAATTTCGATTTAGTTGCTGGAAATGAATTAGAAACATTACCCTAAACTTTTTGGTACTTGAAAAACTTGTTTTAGATGGTGTAATGTATTTGATAATTCATTTACAACAACTAGTTATCAAAATTACAAAGTTTTAAGTGTAATTTTTGATTTATGAATAAGTTCATATTCATGTTCTTGTTCTTATGATGTTTTAGATGATCATAGGAATTATTTGTAACCTATGTGGTAGATTAATTCTTGATCATAATGTGTTTTAATGGAGTCCATAACTTGTCCTCAAGTTATGGAAAACCAAGAGTCACACTTGAATTAAAACCATTAAAACAAACACAAGAGTTAGAAAAATGAAGAGTCTTCATTTTATTACTCTATTAAACTCATAAGTTACAAGAAATGAAAAGTTTTGAAAGTTACAAAACTTGCCCTCAAGTTTTGGAACAAGTAAAGTTAAGTTAAAACTTTAAGTTCCAACCCCTAGAATTTTAAAAGTTAAAATTCAACCCTTATACTTATATTATGATGATTTAATAATTATATATATATATATATATATATATATATATATATATATATATATATATATATATATATATATATATATATATATATATATATATGTATAAGAATAAAGTCGTCTTACCGCTAGTACGCCTCATTCACAAAGCCGGTCTATAAGGTGGGTATAAGGTTGTTGCCTATAAAATGGTGACTTAATGGGTGTCTACTCTCACCCACCGCTTGCTTGACTGGTGGAGGGTCGTTAGCCGAACGGGTAAGACAAGGACTTATAAATTCTCATTCAAAGTATGATGAATATAATAAAGTAACTAAATGTTTTATTAAATTCCCAATCTTAGTTACTTTAGGAAAATGTGAATAAGGTGCTAATCCATGAAATTACACTTTACACTTTGTCTAAGTCGTTGGTGGAGCGTGTGTGGTTAACCGGCACACTAACTTGGACTTAACAAGGTAGGTAAAGGGTGACTTAAGGTTTATTATAGTATCGGTGGAGCGTGTGTGGTTTACCGGCACATCGATTGAGTGATAAACTTTAAGGGTACCAAGTGATTTGCATGGTTACTTCACACCTCGTTTTGTGATCCTCGGTATCCCAGTTACAAAACTTGGAGGGCACCCTCGAGATTGAAACATGCCTTTGAAAAGTTCATTGAATCTAAAAGAATCTAGGAATTTCTAAAAACCAATAAAACCTAATGTCTAATATTTCGGTTTTCGTGGTGGAAATTGGTGAATCGTCATTCACCTACCTTTCAAATATGGTATAGCTTAGATTACGGCATACCTCTTCTAAGTTATATTATATTGTGACTGGATCCTAGCCTTAATATTACATTTGGGTGTTTTATTAAGGACTCTCTTAAATCTATACTAAACTTGTTCTCCTCTTTCAGATGTCTTCAAATAATGCTTCTGGCTCGAATCCTAATGGCTCCTTTACTCTTATGAGTCTGTGTGGGAAAGTCACCTTTGATGGATCCAACTTCAATGAATGGATCAGAAACATCAGGATGATTACCCGCTACAAGGACAAAGAATATGTCCTTGACAAGGAGCTTAAGGAAATTGATGAGTCCACTGCAACTCCCCAGGAGATCGCTGACTTTCATACTCATGAAAGAGATGCAACCAAGGTGGCTTGCATCATGTTGGCCACAACGACAGCAGAATTCCAAAATTCCTAGGAGGATTTCTACCCTTATGAAATGCACCAAGATTTGATGGAAAGATACCATCAAAGTGCACGACAAGAGAGGTACGAAATCATCTGCTCCATGATAACAATCATGATGAAGGACGGGGATTCCGTCACGAGCCACATGTAGAAAATGCAAAGGTATGTGGATCGATTGCTGAAACTTAATGTGAACCTCCCTGAGGAGCTAGCAATAGATATAATTTTGCGCTCCTTACCATCGTGCTATGATCAATTCCGCATGACATATCACATGAATAAGGAAGAGGTCACTCTCAGCAAACTTCAGGGACTTCTCAAGACCGCAGAAACAGGTCTTAAGGGGAAGTCGGTTGCTATCACTCCTACTCCAAACTCAACTCCGGTTTTGGCAATCGGGAAAAGTCGAGGGAGGAAGAGAAAGAGATCTTCGAAGGGTACCAAGGCTTGGACCCTTGATGGCTCTTCTTCAAGTGGAACCAAGAAAGGTTTCATTACTCCTTCTTCTGACCCAAAAGAGGCTGAATGCTTCTATTGCCATGAAAAAGCTCATTGGAAGCGGAACTGCCCAAAGTACCAGCAGGATGTGAAGGATGGGAAAGTCAAACCCAACCATGCAGGTATTTACACTATCATTTCTAATAACTCACCCCATTCTAAGAAGAAGTGAGAATGTGGAGCAAGAAGAAGTGAGAATGTGGAGCAAGGCAGAATAAACTTGATCATGGGGAATAGGAAAGCTTCACCTGTCACCAAGATTGGAGTTTATACTTTATCGCTAAATAGTGGGTTTAGTTTAGATTTGAATAAGTGTTGTTACTCACCAGGAATGGCAAGAAATATTATTTCCTTTCATGCTTTGTACAAACAAGGGTTTACCTTTTCGTTTAATAATGAAGTTGGTTCTATTGATGCTTTCTTTAATAATGTTCTTTATTTTAAAGCATTACCTTGTGATGGTGTGTATGAAGCTGTGTCTGTTGTAGATAACTTAGGAAATAATGTTTTGTGTATTGATTCTACTAATAATAATAACTTGGATAAAGCATCATTATGGCATTGTCGTCTTGGACATATAAG
Organism: Lactuca saligna; assembly: GCF_052625555.1. NCBI lineage: Eukaryota > Viridiplantae > Streptophyta > Magnoliopsida > Asterales > Asteraceae > Lactuca > Lactuca saligna. The sequence continues at coordinate 231,645,251 of NC_136424.1, read as the reverse complement.
CAAGAAACGCGTAGGCCAACTCCAAAAGGATGGAGTCTTGGAGTCATTTGACCTAAAGTCAGATGATAGTTGCGAATCATGCTTACTTGGAAAAAATGACAAAGTCACCCTTCCCAGGCTCGTGTGAAAGGGGTGAAGGTTTGTTGGACCTTATACACACGGATGTGTGTGGGCCATTCAAACATGCCACAAGGGATGCTAATCGTTATTATTTGACTTTTACTGATGATTACAGTAGATATGGATATGTCTACTTAATCAAGCATAAGTCAGAGACTTTCGAGAAGTTTAAGGAATTTAAACAGGAAGTCGAGAATCAATTGGGTAGGAACATTAAGATGCTTCGATCCGATCGGGGTGGTGAGTATCTTAGTTCAGAGTTCCTCGACTATCTAAGGGAATGTGGGATTGTCTCACAATTGACACCTCCCAGGACACCACAGTTGAATGGTGTGGCTGAGAGGCGTAATCGAACCTTGTTGGACATGGTTCGTTCCATGATGAGTCGAGCTTCGCTACCAATCTCATTCTGGGGGTATGCCTTAGAGACTGCCGCCCATATCCTTAATCTAGTCCCTACAAAGAAAGTTGCCAAAACTCCTCACGAGATGTGGACTGGTAAAGTACCTAAACTAGACCACATCAAGATTTGGGGTTGCGAGGCTTTCGTGAGACGCGAGACTCATGATAAGCTCGAACCCCGAAGCGAGAGGTGTATTTTCATCGGCTACCCACAGCAATCCTTTTGTTACCTCTTCTACAAACCTAGTGACAATGTGGTCTTTGTAGCAAGAAGAGGAGTCTTTCGAGAAAGAGAGTTTATAAGCCAAGGAGACAGTGGGAGGCAAATTGATCTTGAAGAAATTCAAGAGTCAAGTGGTGATGGAACTTCAAACTCTAGCCCTCAACTTGAGGAGGAAAATCCTGTTGAGCCAATTGACGAATCTGTACCTCTGAGGCGTTCCACGAGAGTTAGGAGTGCACCTGAGCATTACTATGGATTCCATATTACTGCAGAAGGTGAGACACTTATTAGTGATGGGACGCTAGTAAGTCAAGATGACCCTAACAGCTACGAGGAAGCCATGGCAGGCCCCGAGTCTGCTAAATGGAAAGAGGCTATGGATAGCGAGATACAATCCATGGATGACAATCAAGTTTGGAACTTGGTTGAGAATGTACCAGGTCGAAAGACTGTAGGGTGCAAATGGGTCTTCAAGAAGAAGACCGACATGGATGGTAAAGTACACACTTATAAGGCTAGACTGGTTGCAAAGGGCTTCTCTCAAATTCCTGGAGTGGATTATGATGAGACCTTTTCTCCGGTAGCCAAGATTAAGTCTATTCAGGTTCTGTTAGCCATAGCCGCATTTCATGACTATGAAATTTGGCAAATGGATGTCAAAACCGCTTTCCTTCATGGAAAGTTGGCTGAAGATGTTTACATGAGTCAGCCAGAGGGTTTTGTTAGCAACGAGTACCCTAATAGAGTGTGTAAGCTTGAGAAGTCCATTTATGGATTAAAGAAAGCACCTCGCAGATGGAATCTTTGCTTTGATGAAAAGGTCAAGGAATTTGGCTTTTCTAGGAGTGAAGATGAATCTTGTGTGTATGTCAAGGCTAGTGGGAGTATAGTTAGCTTCTTGGTATTGTATGTGGATGACATACTACTCATAGGAAACGACATTCCAACCCTGCAGGAAGTAAAGTCCTGGCTTTGAAAGTGTTTCGCTATGAAGGATCTTGGTGAAGCTGCCTATATTTTAGGGATAAGGATCTTGAGAGATCGGAGTAAAAGACTAATTGGACTTAGTCAAAGTACCTACTTGGATAAGGTGCTGAAGAGATTCAGAATGCAAGACTCCAAGAAAGGACAGTTGCCCATCCAGAGTAACGCCAAACTGAGTAAGACACAAAGCCCTTGCACTGAGGCTGAGATAGCACAAATGAGTCGAGTACCTTATGCTTCGGCTGTAGGATCGATCATGTATGCTATGTCGTGTACTCGACCTGATGTAGCTTTTGCCCTGAGCATGGTTAGCAGGTTTCAGGGGAACCCTAGCAAGGCACACTGGACTGCGATAAAGAATATTCTCAAGTACCTACGAAGGACTAAGGACTGGGTCCTTACCCTCGGTGGGAGTGATGACTTGAGAGTTGTAGGGTATAGTGATGCTAGCTTCCAGACTGATAGGGATAACTTCTGCTCTCAGTTGGGCTGGGTCTTTACCCTAAATGGAGGAGCAATTTCTTGGAAGAGTTCCAAGCAAGAGACAGTGGCAGATTCTACTTGTGAATCAGAGTATATTGCAGCTAGCGAGGCGGCAAAGGAGGCGTTATGGCTGAGGAACTTCATTGGAGACCTTGGAGTTGTACCAGCTATTAAAGAGCCAATGGAAATTTTCTGTGATAGTGAAAGTGTTGTTGCCTTAGCCAAGGAACCAAGGGATCACGGGAGATCCAGACACATCGACAGAAAATACCATTTCATCAGACATCGGATCGAAGAAGGACTCCTCGTGGCAAAGAGGGTATCATCAGATGAGAATCCGGCAGATCCCCTCACGAAGGGACTGACTCGGGTTAAGCATCTCCAGCATGCTAGGAGCATAGGGCTGAAGGATGATATTAGATTTAGTAGTTAGATAACCTCGAAATTTGTAAAGTGTAATTGACATCTAATGATGAATAAAAGTGTTTTATTTATGAGTAAAGTGTTGCTATCTCTTGTCGATCGTTTACTATATTTCTTTTGCATGTTTTGACTTCCAAAATAATTTTTGTTTGGTATAACATATTATTCAAACCTCCACAATCGGTCATATGTCGGAAGTAGATATGAATCCAGACTGTCATGTTTGGTTGTAGAGGTCTTGGACAAGGCTACAACAATCATGAGTGCTCAAAAGTTCTGAGCATTGGATTCAACCCACGCTCACTGGAATCACTTCATGGAATTCTATCTCGAGTGATCATGAGACGGTAATATCGTATAATTCTTCAAACCTAGAGATATGATTTGTTACTTACAAGTTGGTTATGCATTGATTGTACGAAAAACGCATTGGTAACTCGATGTTATAAATCGTGCTCTTGTGTGTAATTCAATGAGTGGTAGAACAAACATATGAGTCGAAGTTTATCTGTTCCTTCTTGGATTAGAAGCTGATATCTGGGCCCCTCGATGATTTTGTTTTGACCTATGTACCGGGCCCGGTCAGAACTAAGTTGATGTGTTCAATTAAGTTCTTTGTCGAACAAATCGGAAATCAGGAAACAAACTGTTGGACAATAAGTAAGACATTGTTCCGTGTATTTGTCCGACTGATATCTAGAACAAAGGATTATATGATCACTTATCTTAAATGGCGTACCATCATCTTCTCAGTTCCGAGAAACCTTGTAAAGAGCTACGATTGCCGATCGGTTCCTGAAGTCATACTTGCAGTAATAGTTATTAGACTTATCCAAGTGGGAGACTGTTGGATAAGGTGTCTAAGTCCATATCTATTTCTGGTATGTACTTGACCCGACCCGGCATGGTCCATTTGGGTTGCATGGCACCGTGCAATTGGATAGGCTAAATGAGAGAAATAACACTTGGAGATTATTTATATATTATAAGTTCTAATATATTAATAATATTATTTGATTAGTTTGATCAAGAATTAATTTAGAATTAATTATGTGATCAAAAGATAACTAATTAAATATATGGGTTGATTATGTAAATCATCCATATCTTGTATAGTGGGCTAAGAGGCTCCATGGATTATCAAGTTGGGTTCTACCCATAGGATGCTCCATGGGAGTTACAAACCCATGGGTCATGGAAATGAAGAGTCATGACACATTAGGGTTTAACCCGATTTCACTTAGGAGCACTAGAACCAATCGATTAGGAAGTTTCCTCCTCACGACTCGATCATTCATACCTACATCCTTATCTAAATTCTAATTTCGGAATGAAATTCCCTTTAACAGGGGGATGATGTTGTTGGATAAGGTGTCTAAGTCCATAACTATTTCTGGTATGTACTTGACCCGACCCGGCATGGTCCATTTGGGTTGCATGGCACCATGCAATTGGATAGACTAAATGAGAGAAATAACACTTGGAGATTATTAATATATTATAAGTTCTAATATATTAATAATATTATTTGATTAGTTTGATTAAGAATTAATTTAGAATTAATTATGTGATCAAAAGATAACTAATTAAATATATGGGTTGATTATGTAAATCATCCATATCTTGTATAGTGGGCTAAGAGGCTCCATGGATTATCAAGTTGGGTTCCACCCATAGGATGCTCCATGTATGCTCCATGGGAGTTACAAACCCATGGGTCATGGAAATGAAGAGTCATGACACATTAGGGTTTAACCCTAGATGTGTCAACACTATATAAGAAACATGTTCTCCACCTAAAATCGGCTACACTAAGAAACAAGAGGGCTTGGCCGATTTTGAGAAGTGAGTGTTCTCTCATAAGTTCTTCCAAGAGCATTTGGTGTTGTGTGAAGCATTTGAGGCATCACACTTGGGGTGCTAGGCTCACAAGGTTTCAAGGAACACAAACAACAACAAGGTAAGTTATTCTATCTATACTTTAAGTTAAAATTGTTCCCCATGTATGCTAGATAGGAATATAACCTTGGAATTCAACTTTGCATGATAATTAGACAAACATAGATCCAAGGTTATTAGGGTTGCATGTACACTTAGGAAGTGTTAGAATGCTCAAAACCCATCAGATGTGACAACCCAAACTTTCCATTCTGAACGAACCATATGAAGCTAATAGAAGTTAGAACAGTTACAGTGAAATTTCAGACTCTGGGTATAAGTTTGAGTATTTCAGGTGTAGCACTTAAGGAGATATCAGGAGAGTGGATGCACTAGGCTTTTGTGCAACCCTGTTATTCCAACACTCTATGCTATTAGAGTTCATTCCGAGAATAAAATATTTTCTGCCAAAAATCTCAGGACTATATATAGAAATCTAAACCATATTCATTCATTAGTTGCATTTCCAACTAGAGAAAAGCCGAATTCTCTCTTACGGATCTTCGGGTTTTTATCGCAAATCGTGAGTACTTCTATCTAGTTATATTATATAGCTTAGATTGTTTTTAATAACATCAAAATCATGTAAAAACACTAAGATCTATGAGTTTACCGCCCAAGAACACCTTGGGGAGTAAACCCCTTTTTAAGGGCCAAAAGAGTGCCCAATGTCCCTCTAAGCCTTGAAACTCAACCTAGGAACTACCAGGGCATGTTTAGACCACAAAATCATTAAAAATCAAAGGTTGAAATTGAGTTCACGGCCAAGGAAGTTCTTGGGCCGTGAACTCCATTTTAGGTTGCCAAAATGCCCTAAATGCCTTCATTGAGCCAAGAGACTAGCATAACACATTACCTTGATGTGTCTAGGACCCAAAACAATCAAAATACCAACACCTATGGGTGTTCACTACCGCAAACTCATGACCAAATGGTTCATGGGCCGAAAACTCAAGTTAGCGGTGTTTTGATGCCACAAACACTTCCTAAGGCTTAGGCTTGAATTTTGACATGTACCCTAATGAGTTTAGGACTAGAAAACACCATTAGAACACCAAGAGTAAGGTGTTCACGGCCCAAAAAGTTCCAGGGTCGTGAACTAAAAACAATAGTGCCAAATGGTGCTATAAACTCTTCTAAAGCCTTGCACACTAGCCTAGTTTAGTTCCTAGTTAAGTTAGAGACTTGAAAACACCACAAACACCCTCCCAATGGAAATTACGGCTGTAATCTCCATGGGATTTGGTCCCAGGGCCGTGAACTCCTCAAAGGAGTTAAAAGGAAGCCCAAACACTTGTTTAAGCCTAGAAGCACTTCACCAATTGAGTTGTAATAATGCTAAGCTTCATCTAGGGGCCCTATAGAGAGTTTACCGCCAGGAGTTTACTCCCCTGGGCCGTAAACTCCAACACATATGGTCTTTTGACCATAAACTCCCATAAGAGGTTTTGCACTCCTTTGTTGCAACCCATTAGCTCCTAGCACTTGACCAAAAGTATTTTCCTCGCATTAGGATGTTTATACATGTTTATTTAGTGTTATAATCACTAATTGTTTATATACATATGTCTTCATATGAAATTAGGACCATTGTGTGTGTCTAAAGACTTCACTTGACACCTAGCAGTCCTACCTCTTCAGTTCATCCGTATCTCCCACAACAGGTGAGTTCATACCCCTTAATCAATGTTTTAATTGTTTTTAAATGTTTTATGGGGGGGGGGGGATACAAGTAGAATTATGCTAGTTACTATATCAATCACATGTGATTAGTAAGCAGCATTCAAATAATTGGCTACTCATTAGCCATTCTACCAAACGGTTTCCTTCAAATGATTTTCATAAACATTTTATATGATTAAAACTCCTTATTAAGTTGTACACTTTACTCTGTACGCTTCATTTCAAACTTATTTATAATTGTGTTTCAAGCAAATGTTCTTTTATACTTAAACTGTTTTATCAAACCCACGCTTTCAAACCGTTTTATAGATTGACATCAAGTTGATCGTTTCTTAGATAATAATTATGTTCAAATGTTTTACCAAACTTATTTTATGCTTTTATATTATCAATTGCATGCCCATATATGTATAGTTATATAATAAATGTTTAAAAGACTTAGGAAGGCTATCCACCTTATTTCGTTTTCGCGCTTGAGATGTGGTCTGGTGGGATATCGGGTACCCGTCCGAAGGTCGTTTAAATATTAGATATATATCATGTGTACATATATAGTCATAAAGGTTCTTCCAGTTTATTCAATACCCTTGGGTAGCAAGGGTATACATCCATGTCAATACCAGTTAGATTACTAGTAAGCTACCACAGGGGTAGTTTAGGAAGATACTCGAACTATTACTAGAACACGATATCATACAATGAGTCAGTTCATTCATGAGTCAATACTTGCTAGATAGAGAGAGAACACACATTACAACTAGTACACGCAGAACATTACAGTACATTACTATACTATTACATAGATATGTTTACATGAGTACGCTTATATACACATAGGATAGACGTCACTAGGTGCTATAGCATGGAACCAGTTCAGGATCTAACTATACTGATGAATCACAACGCAATTGTGATAGTTATATCGAGTATACATGATCATAGTAATGTGGATACTCACGACTTGCATACATGTAGGCATCGTGGGTAGGTCTCAAAATCCCTTTGACAGGGGAGCGTATAGCCTGGGATCTAGACATCTATTATACCTTATCCCTCAAATAAGGCAGTTGAGTACCGATGTAGTTATTTATTTCAAATGCTATACTACTTAGAAGAATTACCCTAGACTTAACGTAATTGGTACGATTGTAGTTCGACACTACACCATAGTACTATTTCATTTTCCCATTACATTCACTTTGTGAACACACACAGCGCATGACAATGTAGAAACTATAGTTTTGGTTAATGATAGTCATACTTGGGAAAATACACACTCTTACAAGAGACACACATAGACACTAGATGCCTTGGTAGAAGGCTACACATAGATCAACTAAGTCTTGGTAGAAGACTCCCTGTTATAAAAGTAGGAATCATACTAGGGTTTTTCAAACGTTTACAGTTGTTTTACAAACATTTTCAATACTTACAATTCATATACATACAAATTCTTACATACAAATTAAGCCACTAAAATACTTATGATCTCACCAGCTTTAAAGTTGGTACTCTCTTTCAAAATAAATTGTATCCTCAGGTCAAACATAGACAGGTACCGATGCAGGGTTTAGAGAAGATGGAGCTCCTTCAAGACTCATCTTTCATTTTGATTTATGCCTTAGTGTTTATCAAAATTTGACATAACACACTTGTATAATAATTATATTATTAATGCAATGGATGATTTTGTTGCTTGTTTACTACTTTTCATTGTTGTGATACTGTACATGACGTCCTCCGCCCCAGAACGTTTCCGCCGTTCATGGTTTCGGGGTGTGACACTGTAAAAACTGTGACAGGAAAGGGCACACTACCCGTTTCTGTAAGGCACCGACACGACCAATCTCCCAAGTTCCTGGTAATGGACTGAACCAGACATGTTATGGGTGTGGGGAAGCTGGGCACTACAAGAGGGACTGCCCTAAAGCTAAGAATGCTGGCGGTGTAGGAAGAGTACTGGCAATAGGGCAGAACGAGGCAATAGTTGATCCCACAGTGGTTATGAGTATGTTTCTCCTTAACAACATTTATGCATGCATACTCTTTGACTGTGGTGCGGACTGAAGCTTCGTGAGTCATAAATTCAAACACTTAATTAATCAAAAACCCCAAACACTCAATAAAATATTTACAGTAGAAATGGCAAACGGTAAAACGGAATGCGCAAACGATATGTACATAGGTTGTACGTTAAATTTAAATGAGCACTTGTTCTAAATCGATCTTATGCCAATTACTATAAGAAGTTTTGATGTCATCATCGGTATGGACTGGTTATGCCTTTACCATGCCGATATACTTTGTCACGAAAGGGTCGTTCGCCTCAATCTGCTAAGCGGCAAAACTCTTGTCATTTATGGTAACAACCCTAATACAAATTTACAAATCATCTCCTGCGTCAAAACCCAAAAATACCTTCGCAAGGAATATCATGTCTTTCTAGCCCACGTGGTAGACAAGAAATGAGAATCGAAAGACATTAAAGACATTCTGGAAGTCTGCAATTTCCACGAAATCTTCCGAAAAGATCTTCTAGGAGTCCCACCGGAGCACCAATTCGAGTTCAGGATAGACTTGATTCCCGGAGCTACCCCAGTAGCAAAATCACCATACCATCTAGCCCAAGCTGAGATGCAGGAACTGTCTAGTCAACTAAACGAGCTATTGAGCAAAGGCTTCATTAAACCGATCTTCTCACCATGGGGAGCAGCGGTCCTGTTCGTAAAGAAGGACGAATCTTTTAGCATGTGCATCGATTATCTGGAACTGAACAAACTCACAATCAAGAACCGATATCCTTTACCACGCATAGACGATCTGTTCGACCAACTACAAGGAGCGAACTACTTCTCAAAGATCTATTTGAGATCTGGGTATCACCAGCTGCAAGTCCTGGAAGGAGACATTCCCAAAACGGCATTCCGAACTCGCTATGGACACTACGAGTTTGTAGTGATGCCCTTTGGATTGACAAATGCACCAGCGGTGTTCATGGACTTGATGAACCGAGTAGGTTGTCCCTTCCTGGATAAATTTGTGATCGTGTTCACAGATGATATACTCATCTATGCAAGGAGCAAGGATGAACATAGCCAAAACCTCTGACAAGTGTTGGAAACATTAAGGACAGAGAAGCTATATGCAAAATTCTCAAAGTGCGAATTTTGGATTCGGGTAGTAGATTTCCTAGGTCACATGGTTAGCAAGGAGGGGATACACGTGGACCCTTCCAAAATCAAGGCAATCGAGAACTGGACAACTCCAAGGACTCCAAAAAAAATCCTGAAATTCTTAGGCCTCGTCGGGTATTACCGAAGGTTCATACAAAACTTCTCAAAGATTGCTAAGCCGCTTACCACCCTGACTCAGAAGAGTGTAACCTTCGACTGGGTAGAAAGACAAGACATCGCATTCCAAACACTAAAGTGAGCCCTGTGCAGTGCATCTATTTTAACCTTACCAAAAGGAACAGAAGACTTTGTGGTCTACCGTGATGCGTTAAACCAAGGACATGGATGCGTTCTAATGCAGAGAGGGAAGGTCATCGCCTATGCCTCAAGAAAACTGAAGACGCACAAGGTAAACTACACGATGCACGATCTCGAGCTAGGAGTAGTCGTTTTCACTCTAAAGATCTGGAGGGACTATCTCTACGACACGAAATATACAATCTTCACCGATCATAAAAGCCTCCAGCATATCCTCAACCAGAAAGAACTCAACATGAGACAAAAATGGTGGGTAGAACTACTAAACGATTACGAATGCGAAATTCGTTATCATCTCGGAAATGCTAATGTGGTAGCTGATGCACTTAGCCGGAAGGAATACTTGGGCCGCTGAGTGAAATCTCTAACTATGACAATCCATTCACACCTATCCACGCAAGTCAAGGAAGATCAAATAGAAGCCTTGAATTCTTAAAATGTGGCAGGGGAAGCCTTAAGGGGAATGGATAAGAATCTTGAAGTCAAGGATGACAGAGTTCGTTACTTCATGAATCGGATCTGGACGCCGAAGTTTGGCGGATTCAGAGAATGTCATGGAAGAAGCCCATAAGACACGATACTCCATACATCCCGGTTCAGATAAGATGTATTTGGACCTCATGAAACTATATTAGTGGCCGAACATGAAAGCCGAAATTGCTACCTATGTAGGAAAATGTCTGACCTGCGCCAAAGTCAAAGTGGAATACCAAAAGCCCTCGGGATTGTTGCAACAACCGGAAATACCCGAATGGAAGTGGCAGCGGATAACCATGGACTTCATAACCAAGTTACCCAAGACGGAAAGCGGACTCAACACCATCAGGGTGATCGTCGACAGGTTAACTAAATACGCGCACTTCCTACCAATCAAAGAAACGGATAAACTGGAGAAGCTAACTGGAACATACATCAGGGAGATTGTACGACTGCATGGTGTGCCAATATCCATTATCTCGGACCGAGATAGTAGATTCACCTAGAGGTTCTGGTAGTCGCTTCAAAGATCTCTAGGAATGAGTTTGGATGTGAGCACCACTTATCACCCATAGACCGACGGCTAGAGTGAGAACCATACAAACCTTAGAAGATATGCCGAGAGCTTGTGTGATCGATTTTGCTAAGACGTGGGACACCTATTTACCATTGGTTGAGTTTTCGTACAACAATAGCTACCACGCTAGCGTCAAGGTTGCCCCATTCGAAGCGCTTTGCGACCGAAAGTGCAGATCACCTCTGTGCTGGGCTGAAGTGGGTGACACACAACTAGCAAGAGGACAGGCAACAGACATCACTCTCACTAGGCTGGAAATCATAAGGGAAACTACAGATAAGATTGTTCGAATCCGGGAGCGACTGAAGGCTTCAAGAGATAGACAAAAGAGTTATGCGGATAAAAGATGGAAACCCTTGGAGTTCTAGGTTGGGGACCGGGTACTACTAAAAGTCTCGCCCTGGGACGGATTAATACGTTTCAGAAAGCGTGGGAAGCTAAACCCAAGGTATATTGGACCATTCGAGATCCATGCAGGATCAGCCCGGTGGCTTACAAACTTCGATTACCACAGGAACTCAACAACGTACACCCTACGTTTCACGTATCGAACCTAAAGAAGTGCTTGTCTGATGAGATCCTCGTTACTCCTCTGGATGAAATTGAAATCAACGAGAATCTCCAATTCGTAGAAGAGCCAGTAGAGATCATGGATCGGGAAATTAAAAGAACTAAACAAAGTCTCATACCCATTGTGAAGGTCCGTTGGAACGCCAAGCGAAGACCAGATTACACCTTGGAACGTGAGGATCAGATGAAACAAAAGTACCCACATCTTTTTCCTAGCACTCTATCTTAGGTTAAATTTCGAGACGAAATTCCCTCTAACAGGGGTATGATGTGACAACCCGATATTTTTCAAACCAATGTAACATTCAAAAAGTCAATTATAATGAACCATTTAGAATCAAAGAAATCAGCGTCAAAAATGAAGTGTTCTAAAATCTAAATTGGGATGCGAAAAGTGATATCGTGCCAAGGTTTCCAAAAATATAAAGAACACTCAAATCCAAGTTATAATGAAAAAGTTATGAGTAATAGAAAATCCACGACACACCCAGTAAGACACTAATAAGCGCAAAAAGTGAAACTTCAATAAAATACTTTTAAGCCCTAGGCACCTAAACGAAAGTCGTAGATTGCGTTAAACCGTGAGCATGCATAAAAAGAACGCCAAATCTAACTTCGTATAAAGAAGTTACGATTTTTCTAAATTTCGGAACAGCGGTAGACAACTAAAAACTCGAGATAAAGATCGAGCGATTTTTAGCCGACGCAACCTAAATGAGAGTTGAAGGTCTCTACAATAGTAGTACAATGGTAAAAAGACAGATGAAAACGGACATCAGATAAAGAAGTTATGGATTTTTAACGAAATTATTCTGTCCCGGCCTATTTAAAATAAAATATTAAAAATTAAAGTCAAAATTAGCCGATGAAGTCTAAATGAAAGTTGTAGAGTATATTCTCACCTATGCGTGGATATAAAGAACATCAAAAATGGAGCTCGTATGCGAAAGTTACACATTTTTTAAGTTTTTGGCACACACTTCGAGGCTTATCCGAAGGAATACGCCCAACGTACTTCGGAGTACGCCCAACGTACATAATTCACGGAATCAGACCGGACACGTCGCCCCTACACCCTCTACAGCAATCCCATACGAAGACCAGAGACCGGAGACGTCATTGCTGACGTACGTCCAACGTACGAGTTACTCCCAACGTACTTCGGAGTACGCCCAACGTACGAAGCCTGGCAGCCCACCTATAAATACCTTATGAGACCTTCGACTTTCCTTGCTCATTTCTCTCCTCTCTCTCACTTTTACTCTCTGTTTAGCATCCCAAGATGACCCCAACACCCCGATTTCATACCCCAACCCCAACGAAGGTCCGAAGCCCCGAGATTCCCGAGAATCTCGCTACTTTCCACTTTCCAGTCGGAGTGCTACCCGAGAAAAAGCTCGTTCTCTTTGAATCGTCACACTTTCCAAGTGAGTTCATACCCCTACTTTCTTTTCACGTCTTTTCATATTTGGGGGGGGGGGGGGGGGAATACAAGTGCAATACGAGAAAAACTTATCATTTTATATAGATCCAAATACAGCACCTACATTTATATAAATGTTAAATAACTTCAATATCAACGTATAATCTATATACAAAGTTAGTATTACATCGAGTTTTTATCACCAAATGGTACACACTTTTGGGAAAACTATAATAGGTATAGTTTACAAGTTATTCATTACATCTTTACGTAAACATTATGAAAATGAAATACTTTCATCTACACGAAACATACACTTTTCTTGTGAGACATTTAGCTTCAACGTACTCTCAAGTACGCATTTCAAGCCTTGTATTATAAACCATAATCTCTTGGAGGGATAGCATGATACTTGTGTATAGATCTATACGGGACTGATAATCCCGCACCTAAACTGTTAGCTACAGTTAGACCAGCTAGTCTGGGGTGAAAAACGTCATAACACTATAACGCCTGAAGAACGTTGTTACATGTAGTCTGGGTCAATAGCATGGTTATAAAACTCACATGGAAGTATTAAAAACAAGTTTGATTTATGAGTCTCTTGAATGCATTCAGTAAATACATTATTTTGAGTATAAATACACTTCACCATTTGAGCACGAAAGATACTATTGCACTCCAGCCTTTGGAAGTTTTTCAAACTATGGAAAAAAAATATTGGATTTTCTGGAAAACACGTTCAATTATTTTTACTAAAGCACATATAAATTTCAATACAAAAATGCTTATGAACTCACCAACTTATTTTTTGACACTTTTTCAAAACTACTTGTATTTCTCAGGAAATCAGTAATACAGGTAACCATCAACTTTTGGAGAAGGAACGCTAAGGCATCTATTATCAAAACATTTTAAATCATCATATTTGTATTTCTTTTGAAACATGTATTACACGCAACAATGTAAGTTTTTGTTATATATATGATAGTTGTATTTACTTTCTTTACAATTCTCAACTTTTATGATACTACGTGAAGTCATCCACCCCCGAATGTTTCCGCCATTTTCGTTTGGGGTGTAACAGAAATGACATTTGGCACCCGTAGACTTGCAAGTCCCACTGTAGCGAGCAGCAAGGTGTAGGATAGTCAATCCAGTATAGATCTATGCACATATTCATGCTCTCCCTCTAGGAGACTCTGGATACAAATCGAGCCATCGCAGTGATGCCATGCCCCGAAACAATGGTTCACATTTATGTCATAGTATTCTTGTATATGTATTTTATGTACTAGTGTATTGTATGTTCTCTCTGTCTAGTATGTAGTATGTTCTCTTTGTTTCTCATCATAGTATGTTCTCTTGTATAATGTATAGTATGTTCTCCTAGTTTCTCATTATAGTATGTTCGTTCTGTTTCTCATATAGTATATTCGTTCTATTTCTCATATAGTAAGTATTGACTCATGTATGGACTGACTCTTTGTATGTTTAATTGTAATAGAAGTAATGAGTAGTGTCTTCCTAAACTATACATATTATAGTTTACTAGTAGAGTTGTTCGTATAACTGAGTGTATTGAACCGAGATAAAAGCTTTTATGTCTATACATATATACATAATATATACCTAAGGATCAAACGACACTCGAAAAAACAACAGGGTACTCTAAGTCCACAACCAAACAAGGAATAGGAAATAAAGTGAGTTATCAGTCCTAAGTCCTTCAAACCCTACTTATATAATTATATATGCATTAGACATGGTTTTGACAATATATAAGTTTAAAAGAGTTAAAGGAAAAGGTTTTTCATGTAAGAAAAAGTTTGATAAATAGTTTAACATGTAAAAGAGTTTGACAAACATTTGATGTAGTTTGATTGATAAAACAACTAAAAGTATAACAAATCCATTGTTTGATAGTTACTAATCACACGTGATTGATATAATAACTATAATGTTTCAACTTGTATTCCCCTCCCCCCCCCCCCCCCATAAAAGCATTTAAAATCATTTAAAAGGTAGATTAAGGGGTATGAACTCACCTGTACTGAGAGATACGGAAATATGTTTGGAAAAAGGATGTAGAGTGTCAGTTGAAATCTTGAGCACACAAATATCCTAATAAACATATAATGACATGTATGTGTATTTGATTAGTGTATAAACAACTAATTATAAGGGATAACACCCTAATAGACTAGGAAACTCTTTAATTGAAAGGATAAAATCACATATGATTGCACACATAGGGTTTATGGCCACCCTAAAGAGTTTACGGTCCAAATGGCATGACAAAGTGAGTTTGCGGTCTAATGGTTTACGGTCCAATGGGTTCACGGTCCCATGTGTTTACGGTCCTATGGTTTACAGTCTAGTGATTTTACCACCGTAAACTCACATCCTTTTGTGCATATGATGATTTCCAAGCATTTCGATGGGTTCTAAGTTCCATTCTAGCCTTTAGGAGGGTTTAAGGTCTCTAATGCACCTTTCATTAGGGTTTACGGTCTAAGGAGATACACTTAGACCGTAATGTGACATCCCCCAAATCACGGCCAGAAAAGACCGATTTTTGTTTATGCTTTATGAAAATCAGAGTACTTCATTTTATAAAAAGGTTGCGGAATTTGTTCCCAGAAAAAAAAACATGGTAAATACGTTATTAAAACATTTTCGAGGAAACGTATTTATTTCATTTTAGAACGTTTGGGATGTCATCGATAATACCGAAACATAAGCGTAAACAGAACTTACAATGATTTACACTAGTGATCTACATCTCTTTAAATCTCTCAGTATAATGTCACTTCACTTCGTCACCTGTGATATACATAAACTGAGTGGGTCAGGTTGGGAAACCTGGTGAGTACATAGGGTTTTCAACCCACAATAATATAATTATTATGTTCCATCAAACAATCAACCCAATTACCCATCCCCGTTATCTTCTTTACTCTTAAGGATTTAACCTAAGATTCGTCTATCCTGCATTCGTTTATTCCGAAGTCCCTTACTCCCAGGGTTATAGGACTGGCACTAAATCCATAGCTGCCGATATTCGTTCGTAAAGCACTAATTCCATAGCTGCTATATCTTACTCATCGGGTACTAAATTCATAGCTAACAATGCTTAACAGGTACTAAGTCCATAGCTACCAATTCCTACAGGTACTAAATCCATAGCTACCAGTGTCTAACAAATAGGTACTAAGTCCATAGCTACCAACTCCTAACAGGTACTAAATCCATAGCTACCAGTGTCTAACAAATAGGTACTAAGTCCATAGCTACCAACTCCTAACATTTACTAAATCCATAGCTACCAGTGTCTAACGAATAGGTACTAAGTCTATAGCTACCAACTCCTAACAGGTACTGAATCCATAGCTACCAACGTTTGACAGGTAATAAGTCCATAGCTACAGGTGTTTGTCCCATAGGCACTAAGTCTATAGCTGCCAATGTATACTCACGCCATCTTCTATCTCTCTTCATTCATCTACCCATCTCATACCCAACATATTCGTAAAAATACATATACAATTTAAATTCTTTAAAATACGTATAAAACGTTCATCCAACATAGACAGCAAGTATTCAGATAATATGCACACATAGCACATAGTTTATATAAAATACTTCATATCTATGTGTAAGATGATAGGGACTATGCACTCACCTGATAGGTGGTGACTCAACACTCGGACAGCGCTTCGATACTCTCAAAACAACTTTCCTTCGATAAAACCTAGTATCAACACCACTAGGGTTTAGTCTACCGATATCTGCGACAAATTAATAGTCTGACTATTATTATTATTATTATATAAGCGTTAAATATCACTCAATATAACTCATAATAATAGCCCAAATAATTATTTTCAGGTCCTAATAATGTTACTATAATTAATTAGAAGCTATATTAAAACTAGCGTAGGCGTAGCTCACTTACAGCGGGTTTTCGCAAAACCGGGCTTCACTGGAGCATCGTTTCCCAAGCCAAAAGGCTCTTTTCTCGGAGCCGTCGGGCGTTCCGGGGCTTCCGCCTCGTGCTAGGGAGTTACCCTAGGCTTTAGGGGGTTAGGGAGGCTTAGAGAGAGAGTTTAGAGAGAAAAAGAAGGGTTTGAAGGTGTGAGAATGAATGGAACCCGACACCTCTATTTATAGTGGAAAAACCTGATGGACTCGCTGAGTTGGTGCATGTGGCAACCTTCTGGTGGTGCTACATGTCCAATTCTGGTGGTGCCACGTCACCCCCTATCGCGTATTAGCCTTCAAAATTAGAAAAATCATAACTTTCACATACAAGCTTCGTTTTCAACATTCTTTATATCCACACGTAGGTAAAATCAAGATCTACAACTTTCGTTTAGACACCGTCGGCTAATTCTCGACCGATCTCAAATTTAACAGTAGGAGGCGTTTAGACTGTTAAATGACCGCGAAGAATTCATAACTCCTTCATACGGACTCCGTTTTCGTCTGTCTTTTTACCGTTGAGTTCCTATTAATGAGATCTTCAACTCTCATTTAGGCCGCATAAGCCAAAAACCGCTTGATCTAACATTCGAATTTCGGGCTGTACACTGCTAATCCGAAACTTCGAAAATCATAACTTCTTCATACGAAGTCAGATTTGGGCGTTCTTTTTATCGATGTTCTTAGTTTAACATATTCTACGACTTTCATTTAGATCACTAAGGCTAAAAAGTCCTCCATCGTAAATTCACTATTTACGCTTCCCGGTGCCGTGCCGGTTCCGTCGCAAAACTTCGACGGGCCATAACTTCTTCGTTATAACTCGGATTTCGGCTTTCTTTATATATACAGAAACCTTGTGACATATTCTACAACTTGGTTAAGATTATTTACTCTAAATAATATTCTTTCGAAAAGTCTTTTTCGACCCCTATTGTCTCTAAATTGACTAGCCCGGATCTGCGGGCGTTACAATTATCTCCCCCTTAGGATGATTACGTCCCGGAATCATCAACGAAACAGGGCTCCTATAATGACTCCATACGTCATCTCTTCATCCTAGTTAATAATTATAACTTGTTTATTCCTTCGAGTATATCTCTTAGATTTATTGACTGTAAGCAGTACTTGATCGTGCACCTGCTCTCTACCTCAGGTTAGACTCCAAATTATGACCTATCATCATGTGATGCATGTTTAGACTCAGGTCTCTTAGAGTTAAATTCTAAAATAGACTAAGCCTTCCTTCATGTTCTAATGTGATATAATCATACTTTAACATGTAGCATTTCTAGCTACCAACGAGCGCGGTACTTCTATTGATCACTTTGATTTTAATCGTTTGGTTTAAGTCGGATGCTATATCAAACTTGGTTCTCTGAACCACGTAACCTACTCATTGTAGTCGGACTCAATGTGATATGACCACTAGGGTTGGGATAACAACAATCTTCTTAGTCATTACCGAAACAATGGTAACGACATACTTGAATAAAACGAAATCAATTACTGGCTTCTTGGTAACCTTGTGAATTTCCCTGATCCATGTGTGAGTCCTGTGCTTCCGGTAGTATAGGCATCTACTACCATTCACACCTACTCATACTCGTCCCAAGTATTGTCTCGCAGTTTCCCAAGTCAGCATGCAGCAAATCACACAACAATTTCACACACCAGATAACAAAATGAAGATTTTATTATTTCTCAAAACTATTACATAGGTATTCAAGTTCACCCTAGACTATGCCTCTACTAGGCTACATCATACGAAACTATGGCTACTGCATAATCCGATCTTCGGGTAAGAAGTCCTCATTCTTGATTCCTTGCATGGTTCTCCGCCTCGTCAAGGATCATGTGAAATGCCCTCGACCTTGGTGGCGTTTCTGGTCTTGCTGCTTTATTTTTCCTTGGGCAGTCTCTGGACATGTGCCCCTTGCCTCCACATCCGTAGCATACTTTGTCATTATGCGTGCAGTCTTTGGAATAGTGACCAGTCCTCCCACACTTGTAACAAGTCACTTCTTCGTTGCACATTCCACCATGCTTCTTCTTGCATCTATCACACCATCTTGCTTCACCTCCATCTGCTCCTTCAAGCTTTGAGAATTTTCTTTCCTTGTTCGGCCTTAAAGATCCTTCAAACTTCCACTTCTCTCCTTCCTTATCTTTTCTAGACCCTTTTCTCTTATCTGGGCCTCTACGTTCTTAGCTGCCCTAACAGCTACTTTCAAAGTAGTTGCCATTTTGACCATTGGGCCAAAGTCAGTGGGCAGTCCGTTAGCAAACCTATCAATCTTGGAGAGTTCAGTAGGCACCAAGTAGGGGAATAGCTTCATCCTTTCCGTGAATGCGGTGGCATACTCATCAACACTCATCTTCCCTTTCTTCAGGTTCTGAAACTCGTTGTTTAGGTCTATCAGATCTATCTCTGAGCAGTATTGCATTTTCAACTGTTCCAAAAACTCTTCCCATGACATCCTTAAGGCTTCTCCTCGTGGCATCATATCTGCCAATAGCTTCCACCAGCTCAAGACTCCAGTTTTCAGCTGTCTTACTGTGAAGACAGTCTTCTGTTTCTCGTTACAGCTGCAGCTCTGAAACACCATCTCCATCTCAGAGATCCAATCCATAATCTCAACCGGATTCGGGCTTCCTGAGAGGCTTGGTGGTTTCGCACCCAAGAAATTCTTGTACATCCACCCATCCTTGTTGTTTCTCCCTTCTAGGCCATCCCTTTGCTCACCTTGAGTCCATACTTGACTCACTTGGTGGCTGTAGTTCCCTTCCTCAGATTGCTCGGGAACTGGCTCCGTCGGTTCAACATGTACGGTAGGTTCGTCCCTATTCAACATCTGTCTCATTTCTTCCCTTTGTTCAGCTAACATAGCCTGAATCATGGCTTGAACTCCAGCCATGGTGACTGGCTCAGGCGCAACTTCTTCAACAACAGGTATTTGCTGAACCACTGGGGGTTGGTTTCGGTTCCCATTCGCATTTACGTTTCCGCTACGGGTTCTTGCCATCTTGATCTCTACACCGAATAAGGTGAATCTAGACCTTTACTTAGGATTGACGTTTAAATCATCCTTATCACTCCGAAACGTTTATATGCTAGTTCTAATATCGTATTCGTACATTTAGAACCTAAACACATAAGGTTTCCAGATCCGGTCGGCAACAGACCATAGATCCGATCAAACTATAGCATAACAAATCATTTAGCACATTAAAGCAATTTAGGCATCATTCCTAAATTAAGCTAGTGCTCACACCTCACAATCATCGCTTAGCATTCTAAGTTTATGTCTATAAAATAAATCCATATTCCTAGTTCGCTTAAACTAATGCTCTGATATCAACTGTGACATCCCCAAAATCACGGCCAGAAAAGACTGATTTTTGTTTATGCTTTATGAAAATCAGAGTACTTCATTTTATAAAAATGTTGCGGAATTTGTTCCCAGAAAAAAAAAACATGGTAAATACGTTATTAAAACATTTTCGAGGAAACGTATTTATTTCATTTTAGAACGTTTGGGATGTCATCGTTAATACCGAAACATAAGCGTAAACAGAACTTACAATGATTTACACTAGTGATCTACATCTCTTTAAATCTCTCAGTATAATGTCACTTCACTTCGTCACCTGTGATATACATAAACTGAGTGGGTCAGGTTGGGAAACCTGGTGAGTACATAGGGTTTTCAACCCACAATAATATAATTATTATGTTCAATCAAACAATCAACCCAATTACCCATCCCCGTTATCTTCTTTACTCTTAAGGATTTAACCTAAGAGTCGTCTATCCTGCATTCGTTTATTCTGAAGTCCCTTACTCCCAGGGTTATAGGACTGGCACTAAATCCATAGCTACTGATATTCGTTCGTAAAGCACTAATTCCATAGCTGCTATATCTTACTCATCGGGTACTAGATTCATAGCTACCAGTGCTTAACAGGTACTAAGTCCATAGCTACCAATTTCTACAGGTACTAAATCCATAGCTACCAGTGTCTAACAGATAGGTACTAAATCCATAGCTACCAACTCCTAACAGGTACTAAATCTATAGCTACCAGTGTCTAACAAATAGGTACTAAGTCCATAGATACCAACTCCTAACATGTACTAAATCCATAGCTACCAGTGTCTAACAAATATGTACTAAGTGCATAGCTACCAACTCCTAACAAGTACTAAATCAATAGCTACCAACGTCTGACAGGTACTAAGTCCATAGCTACCGGTGTTTGTCCCATAGGCACTAAGTCTATAGCTGCCAATGTATACTCACGTCATCTTCTATCTCTCATCATTCATCTACCCATCTCATACCCAACATATTCGTAAAAATACATATACAGTTTAAATTCTTTAAAATACGTATAAAACGTTCATCCAACATAGACAGCAAGTATTCAGATAATATGCACACATAGCACGTAGTTTATATAAAAGACTTCATATCTATGTGTAAGATGAAAGGGACTATGCACTCACCTGATAGGTGGTGACTCAACACTCGAACAGCGCTTCGATACTCTCAAAACAACTTTCCTTCGATAAAACCTAGTATCAACACCACTAGGGTTTAGTCTACCGATATCCGCGACAAATTAATAGTCTGACTATTATTATTATTATTATTATATAAGCGACAAATAACACTCAATATAACTCATAATAATAGCCCAAATAATTATTTTCAGGTCCTAATAATGTTACTATAATTAATTAGAAGCTATATTAAAACTAGCATAGGCGTAGCTCACTTACAGTGGGTTTTTCGCAAAACCGGGCTTCACTGGAGCAACGTTTCCCGAGCCGAAAGGCTCTTTTCTCGGAGCCGTCGGGCACTTCGGGGCTTCCGCCTCGTGCTAGGGAGTTACCCTAGGCATTAGGGGGTTAGGGAGGCTTAGAGAGAGAGAGTTTAGAGAGAGAAAGAAAGGTTTGAAGGTGTGAGAATGAATGGAACCCGGCACCTCTATTTATAGTGGAAAAACCTGATGGACTCGCCGAGTCTGAGTCATGACTCACCGAGTTGGTGCATGTGGCAACCTTCTGGTGGTGCCACGTGTCCAATTCTGGTGGTGCCACATCACCCCTTATCGCGTATCAGCCTTCAAACTTAGAAAAATCATAACTTTCGCATACGAGCTCCGTTTTCAACGTTCTTTATATCCACGCATAGGTAAAATCAAGATCTACAACTTTCATTTAGACTCTGTCGGCTAACTCTCGACTGATCTCAAATTTAACAGTAGGAGGCGTTTAGACTGTTAAATGACCGCGAAGAATTCATAACTCCTTCATACGGACTCCATTTTTGTTTGTCTTTTTACCGTTGAGTTCCTACTAATGAGATCTTCAACTCTCATTTAGGTCGCATAAGCCAAAAACTGCTTGATCTAACATTCGAATTTCGGGTTGTACACTGCTAATCCGAAACTTCGAAAAATCATAACTTCTTCATACGAAGTCAGATTTGGGCGTTCTTTTTATCGATGTTCTTATTTTAACATATCCTACAACTTTCATTTAGATCACTAAGGCTAAAAAGTCCTCCATCGTAAATTCACTATTTACGCTTCCCGGTGTCGTGCCGGTTTTGTCGCGAAACTTCGACGGGCCATAACTTCTTCGTTATAACTCGGATTTCGGCGTTATTTATATGTACGGAAACCTTGTGAAATATTCTACAACTTGGTTAAGATTATTTATTCTAAATAATATTTTGTCGAAAAGTCGTTTTCGACCCCTATTGCCTCTAAATTGACTAGCCCGGATCTGCACGCGTTACACGTAAACACCTTTGTTCTTGGATAAAGTGACTATTTCAAGTCCATAAACAAGAATCCTGACTAGATACAAGTATAGGAGGAAGGTACTCACGATTTGGAGGCAAAGGTGTGTGTTTTCGATCCAAAACACTAAGGTGTTCTTTAGAATTCTTGAAGACCAAGATTAAAAGATGAATCCATGGATGAATCAAGAGTGAATCATGGATATAGGAAGGATTAACACCCAAAGGAAGGAATCACTTACTTGCTTGAAGCTTTGGAAGCAAAAATCTTACGATTTTTGAGAGAGAAATCGGCTCATATGCTTGAAAAGTGAAAAGAATGGTTGAAACGATCAACCAATATATATAGGGAGGAGTTTATGGTTACTTTGACCATAAACTCAAGGTCTTAACCGTAAACTCCTTTTTAAAGAGGTTTACGGTTGCTAGGTAGTTTAGAACTTAAACTGACACTTCCTAATACTGATTCCTTTGAAGCAATAGTCTCAGAATACTCAGAATAGACCCTAAACAATGCTAAAAGATAACAACATGAGTCTAACTTTGATAGATTTAAACATTTATAAAAGAACGCCAGGATAACCCTCCTGACCACATCTTAAACATTCAAAAACTGGCACGTGATGAATCCCACAATGATTCAGACCATACCTAGCGTAAAACCCATGAGTCTCTCGATCTCCTAACCAAAGTTCAGTCATCCTGGCATTCTTGATTGTGGTTTTTGATGCATGAATTTGATCATGATTCCTCTTCCGTTGTTGTGTCTCTAACTCCAGCTCTCTTTCCTTGGTTACCTCTACCATACCGGAAAGAGTCGTATGACTTGGGATACTCACATGCTCTCGGATCTTTGTTCTCAACATGTCATGATAGCGAGTCATTCTCATCTCCTCCGCAGTTGCATTCTGTGGGCAGAGTAATTCTCTCTCTCTGGACTTGATTGTGATTTCATCCACCGTCCATGATGTAACAATTGGCAAAAATATAGACTTTTGTATGATAACCTATATTAATAATAAATAATGAATGTTGTGTTATGTGACATCCCAAAATTTAGGACATAAACTATGAACAACTAAATTACGGAAAAAGTTGTTTGTGATCTAAACCGTTTGTTTTTTATTTTGACAAACAAAATATAAACAAATTCTATTCCATTTTAAATGGTACCGGCCGATACTTTTCCCCCAAATGTGTGAATCGCCAAACATATCAAACTGCTCAAACTACAACGTTAATTAATGCGTCTGAAAAACTAAAAATTTTAATTAACCGGATTTGAGTAAAGAAAACATTAAAATATTATAGAACATGTTTTCCTATTCCCGAAAATATAAAGAACGTCTAAAATGGAGTTCGTATGCAAAAGATACGATAATTTTAAGAAACCAAACCGATATAACACTCGTTTCACCTGTTTATGTAAACTATTTCACACCGTTGAGGTACTTACGCATTGCCGACAAGATTTATGAGAGCGTTTTTGGAATAAGACTATAGTCTCTTATTTAATTCCATACTCGAAATATTTTTAGTAAAAATATTTACAAAAGTCACGAAAACGGACATTGTGACCCGTTTAGACCCAAAACTTCAAACACGATTTCCTGGACTTCTGTAACCCCAAAAATTAATCCGTTTGAGTTTTTGAAATCCTTGAATTAAATCCAATCCATCAGTATCTTTGGAAAATTTTCTTGACACCCGGATCCCGATGCACTCTACTATGGGTACCAATAAGCCATTAATGAGGGTACAACCCTTGGATGGGACCCACTAGATTTAGGGAAGGACAAATCTTCATCACCTTTTCCCTGAGATTTTCCCACGCGACTTTTCCCCAATCTATCTTTTCCGTTTGCTTGCACTCCATCTCAAATTACATGAATAGTACTTGATTTGACTTAGAGAGCACGACCTCTTTGTACAAAGGGTGTCTCTTCCTACTATAAATAGAGATCACCTCCTCACCATTTCAACTCTCTATTTTCCTTTCTTAAATCTATCTCACTTCTTCCTCTCCCAAAACTTTCTTTCTTCTTTCCCTCTCTAAAATTCCAATTCTTGCAAGTCTCTCTCAAGCCTTGTAAATCTCTCCTAAATCTCCTTCAGTAAGCAACCCAAAAAATGATTCCACTATCCTAAATCATTTTTTCACCACACGTAAAACATCTTCCTTAAACACCCATATCACCCCAACCCTTCATTTTGTCGAAACCTACTCGAAACAGGAGAAGAAAATTGAAAACAACAAGTCTATTTCGAAGTCTTGCCATTTCGGATGTGTTGGCTTCAGATCTACCCATTTCGGACTCAGAAACTTCGGAATTCGCTTACTGCTTTGGACCCTTCTGAGCTTCGAAGTTTGCCCATTTTGGAAGTCTGTCACCTTCGGAAGTTTGCTAACTTCGGACACAACCCACTTCGGATCCCCTTCTGACTTCGGACCACCTTCCAGTTTCGGAATTCAACTTCGGATTTTTGTTAGTCTCGGATTTTTTCTTAATTTTCGGAGATTTGACTTCGGAATTTCCATCAATTTTGGATTTTTCTCATCTTGGACCTTCTAATCTCAGATTTTATACCCATCTTGGAACTTTTATGATTTCAGATTTTTCTAGTCTCGGAGTTTTAACAAGTCACATAACGTTTTCACTTTCAAACATCTGCATCTCGAAATTTGTACCACTTTGGGTGTCTTCCATCATCCCTAAAGGCTTCTATAGTGTGACAACCCGAAACTTCTAGCCATGTAATTGATCTGTGTTCAGCACTAAAACTTGAGTTCATTATCTTTTGTTACATTTTGTGGTTCCATTTGAGTGCTCTAGACTTAGTATGACCTGGATATAAGCTTTAGGAAGGGTTGGAAAGTGCTTAAGTATCACAAAATCGGACCAAAGACACCAAATAAGGTGTGTGCGGCTGCACACCCAACTGCACACGCCCTCAACCTCACACTCAAACCCTTATATGGATGGATACCCCTTCATTCATTCATTTGGATGTTTCTCTTCCTTCTCTCTACTTTCTCCCTCTAAAATCATCAACCAAGAACACTTGGAAAGCTTCCAAATTGTGATCTACTCCATCTTCAAGCCAAGTATAGTGGTAAACACTTGAATCCCAAGATTAAAACTTATCATATTCATCATGTTCATCATCCCTTGAAGGTGTATGGCCGCACACCTTCATATGGGGCAGCATACCTTCAAACCTCCTAAGTGTGAAGAGCAAACACTTCAAAAGTCATCAAATGGATTCAAATGAGGAGTGTATGGCCGCACACTCCTGTGTACGGCCGCACACACCCTCTGTACAGTCGCACACTCTTCTGTGCTGCCTCACACATACTCCTGGCTGCACACCCAGCCGCACACTCATTTTCAAGGCCATACACTCACTTTAATGCCCACATTTGGCCCTAAACTTGCCTAAATCTTTAAGCCTGGATCCTAGGTTACTTATTCTTAGTAATTCCAAGCCCTAAGGGTGTTTTCCCATCATGTTTAGTCATGAAACACCTTAATTATAACTCATCTATGTGTCGTCACATGAATAATAAGGGCCATAGACGTTCAGGGCAACCGTCGACACTCGAACCCTACATTAAGCGGTGAGTTCATACCGCTACTCATTTTCACTGTTTTTAACTGTTTTTAAGGGGGGGGGGGGAACACAAGCAAAGTACAAGAGGTTTCTTGTATTCAAAACTTGTTTTCATGTGTGTGTTTCACATTTTATATGCTTTTAACACTGATTTCTACCACTGATAACTGTTTGAACATGCAGATCACGTAAACATATATTTGTGAAATGGGTTTTAAACAGTTATGTTTTTTTATATATTTCACAAATGCCTTTCCACATTTTATCAGTTAAAAGCATGACATTAGAACATTTGAACATAATACCTGTACACTGTTTTGTCCTCGATAACACTCCACGGAAATACGTGAGTGGAGGACTATCATATTATTACTAGTAAATTTGTTAATCCTGTATGATTAGAGACACATCCTCGGTGAACACTCCACAGAGATATGCGAGTGGAGGACTACACCCGTAACCAGAATCTTTGGGATTTAGAGAGCGTGACTTGAGTGTATAGATCTATACGGGGCTGACTACCCCACACCTGGCTGCTAGCTACAGCCGAACCGAAAGGTTCAAGGGTGACGAGAGTCATAAGGTAATGTGGACTACTTATTGCCACATTTAGTCTATTGTATGGTTATGGAACTCGCAATAAGGATAACAGAGATTTACTCTATAGTAATAATGAATAACATAATACATCTTTTACGTTGATAACCAATAGTCAGGAAAGTATGGGACTTTCCTGGGGAACGTTTACATAACCAAAAAAGGGTAACAAACCGGATAACTTTACATCTTTCATAATTGGTAAAACAAAATCAGTAAAGTATGGGACTTTACTGGGAATACATTGGTACCTAACCAGAATAGTATATCCAACCAGATAACCTAAATGTACATTTTCACTAGAATAAACATGTTTTCTGTGTACAACATTACTTTACATGTTGAGAAACAATAACCAACCTTTTTAAGAAAATATGGGATTTTCTTGGTGTGTGTAACATTTCAGAAACATAACGGAAACTTGAACATTTCACAACACAAAAACCGCTTATGAACTCACCAGCATTATGTTGATTTTCAAACCGCTTGTGTTCTCAGGTCAGCATTAGAACAGGTATCCGAAGATCATTTTGGTCTAGGTTGGAGTGCGCAGAAGATCAGTTCATTTTGTTATCATATACTATGTATCACAGCTGTATGAATTCACTAGTGTAACAACTGTAAAACTTTTCAATATGTAATGTATGGTTGTTCTACTTTACTTATTATGTGCATTGGATTTGATACTCAACACGGAGTCAACCCCGGAAATGTTTCCGCCTTTGGTTTTCGGGGTGTGACAGATTGGTATCAGAGCTCTTGTTTATAGTGAATAAAGTATACCAAACCTTACATGGTATAAAACTATAAACACTAAAGGGCCTAAGTGCTCTGAATTAAAAGTATCATCAAACTATAAGTATTTTCAAAAGTATACAAGTATACCGAACCGTCGAGATCCGTAAATACAAGTAGAATAAAACATAAGTAAATTGGTGTTGCATACTGTGGTTAAACCTGGACAGTTATGTAGTTGTGTTTAGGATCAATATAGCCTGGCCAACTATATTCATTCGAGACATGGCCAACATGTGTTTGGGAGTGACTGTGGTATGCGGCATGCCTAAAACTTACCCTAATATCACAAACATCGAGTCAGTGTCGTCGCGAATCATGAAATACTATGGGAGTATTTCTCGAGCCAATCCTTTGTAGAAATCCTCGTTCACGTATAGATCCTTGATCATTCCGTTAGCGATAGTTTACCTATTTTGATAGCTCTTTCCTGCTTTATCGTTTATTCGATATATATATATATATATATATATATATATATATATATATATATATATATATATATATATATATATATATATATATATCTGTCATATCTATTGATTCGATTCAGAGGACTTCCCATCCTCTCTTTTCTTGATCCTATTAGATCAAGTTGCCTCCAAGAAAGAGACCCAGCTCTAAGACCAACAATCCTCCTCCGCCACCACCTCCTCCTGAATTTGACCCTGTGATGTTCCAGGCAGCTGTTACTGTTGCAGTAGCAGCCGCCATGTCTCAAATGAACCCCGGTGGTTCAGAAGGTGGTCCCCAACCCCAAAACCAAGAAAATAGCCAGGGACGCCAAAAGGAGGGTTCCTATAAAGATTTCATGAATGCAAAACCTACATCTTTCAATGGAACTAGAGGTGTCATTTCCCTTTCTCGATGGTTCGAGAAAATCGAATCCATCTTCAAAATCTGTGCTTGTTCGGAATCTGATAAAGTAAAATTCGCAGCCTGTACCTTCATTGATACAACTCTGACTTGATGGAATGGCCGAGTCAAATCCTTGACCCTACCTGTATCCAATGCCATGGGTGTTGGATTAATGTCTAAGTCCATAACTATAATTGGTAAGACTTGACCCGACCCGGCATGGTCCATTTGGGTTGCATACCATCATGCACTTGGATAGACTATAATGAGAGAAATAAGACACTTATGGTTATTAATATATTATAAGTTCTAGTATATTAATAATAAGAATAATAAGATTATTTAATTAGTATTGATCAAGAATTAATCTAGGATTAATTAAGTGATCAAAAGAAGACTAATTAAATATATGGGTTGATTGTGTAAATCATCCATACTTATATAGTGGGCTAATGCTCCATGGATAATCAAGTTGGGCTAAAACCTATAGGATGGTCCATGGGTGGTCCATGGTGTATTTGAACCCATGGATCCAAGGAAATGGAAAGCCATGACAATTAAGGATTTACCCTAATTGTAACACTATATAATGATATTATTCTTGACAAAAAATCGGCCACTAGAGAGTGTAACAAAGGGCTAGCTGATTTCATGAAGTGTAGAACTCTCTCAAGTTATTCTAAGTGTTTTTGATGATTGTGATTCCATTTGAGGCTTCCACACTATTGGGGCTAGGCACTCAAGCTTCATGAAGACTTTCTACATCAAAGAGGTATGTATTCTATCTTGTTATATTCATGTTTTGTATGATAGATTAGGATAATACCTTGGATATTCTTATATGCATGTATAACAGAGAAAACATAGATCCAAGGTATTTAGGGTTGCATGTACACTTAGGAGTGTTAGAATGCTCAAAACCCAACAGTGGTATCAGAGCCTAGGCTTGTTTTCTTGTTATACTTGCAAATGGAGCTGAAAAATCGAGTTTTGATGCTGTCAGCCCAGCAGACTCGCCGAGTCCATGAAGGGACTCGACGAGTCCAAGGAAAAATGCATCCAACTCGCCGAGTTATGTTCATGCACTCGGCGAGTTGGACCCCAGACAGTATATTTTCGAGGTTTTTGGTTGGAAATGGACTAGGAACATTACCCTAAGTTGTTTTTGAACTTATAAACTTGTTTTTTAATGTGGTAATGTTCATGCTAATCCATTTTCAAAGATAATTGTCAATAGATTCATGTTTTGTATTAGTTTAAGGTTTAGACTAATTACATGAAAAAGTTTGATTTGAATTATCTTGTTCTTATGAGTTGCTTAGATTAATAGAAAAGTTAATTGAAATAGTTGTTTTCAATCCATTTTAATCTAAGAGTTGAGTATAAAATGTGTTTGTGTAACTTGTCCTCAAGTTACATGAAGAGTCACATTAAAGACTCATAAAACTCATTAAAGTTGGTAATGGTTACAAAATGAAGAGTCTTGTGTCATTGATTTTTTTTTTATGACTCCATAACTTGTCCTCAAGTTATGGAAATTCAAGAGTCACTTCATTAATAAATAAATAAATAAATAAAGTGTAACCTTAATTAATTCCATAAGTTATAAAAATAAAGAAAAGTTAATTTTTTTATTTGTTTAAAGTCTTCCATAAGTTATGGAACTTGAAGAGTTTTTGGATTAAAGCTACTTTAAACACATAAGTTATGGAATTAATTAGTTTTGAATAGTTTCAAAACTTGCCCTCAAGTTTTGGAATTTGAAAAGTTTTCTCTTATGAATACTTTAATTCCAAGTTAGCCCTTAGAATTTTAAAAGAGTTAAAATTCAACACTTATACTATTTATAACATTAATGGTTAATTATTATATATATGTATAAGAACAAGTCGTTTTACCGTTAGTAGGTCTCATTCATGAAACCGGTCTATAAGGTGGGTATAAGGTTGTTGCCTATAAAATGGCGACTTAATGGGTGTATACTCTCACCCACCGCTTGCTTGACTGGTGGAGGGTCGTTAGCCGAACGGGTAGGACAATGACTTTAAATTCTCCCTTCATTAAAAGTATTAATGATAAATACTAAAGTAACTAAAATCTTAATAATTCCCAATCTTAGTTACTTTAGGAAAAATGTGAATTTGGTGCTAGCCCATGGAATTCACACTTTGTACCTTACCAAGTCGTTGGTGGAGCGTGTGTGGTTAACCGGCACACTAACTTGGACTAGTAAGGACCACGAAGGGTGACTTAATGTTTGTCATAGATCAATAGAGCGTGTGTGGTTAACCGGCACATTGATTAGGTGATAATATTAAGGGTACCAAGTGAATTGGTATGGTTATTCACACCTTGTTTTGTGATCCTCGGCATCCCAGTCAAAAAATTTGAGAGGGCACACTCGAGATTGAAACATGCCATTGAAAAAGTTCAATGAATCTCAAAAGATCTAGGAATTTCAAATCCAATTAAAACCTAATAAATCATTTCGTTTTTCATGGTGGAAATTGGTGAATCGTCATTCGCCTACCTTCAAATATTTTATAGCTTGGATTACGGCATCCCTCTTCTAAGTTATAAAATAGTTTGTTGGGTCCTAGCCTTAATATTTCATATTGGGTGTCATATTAAGGACATTAAATCAACTATCTTGAATATCTCCCAAAACATGTCTGGTTTAGACATTTATGATCTTCCCAAATCTCTTGAGGATGATGTTCCTCAACATCATGCTTCACTTCCTCTATCTCCTCCAATTATTCTCCCCCACCCACAAGTTCTTGAAAAGTTTAAAGTCACTCGAGCCCTATTGGCAAGTAAAGGTCTTGGTGTCGTCACATCTTGGAGATGTAGTCACATATTGACAAGACGGGAGAGTTGGGTGTCAAAGTCTCGTGAAAGTTGGATGTTCAATCACTTTCTTAGTAACACAGCGGGTCACTTTGGGACTACTATGAGACAGACTATGACACGAGCCTTAATGATCTTATCTATTTGCTTTGTGTTGTGGAATCAGCAATGATTTGGAACACTAGTAAAGCAAATTTTGTTAGAAAATCAACTTCCCAAACCTTAATGGACATTGGCAATGGTAGCATTGGATATCTAGAAAAGCATTTCTCTTCCTAATGGAAAGGGATCGGCCATAGTCAACTCGGTTGACCAAATGGTAAAGAGAAAGGCTAAGTCTGAGATAGTCTCATGTACCATTATTAAAGGGTCCATATGTTTATATTGCCAAAGAAAGGGGCATTGGTTGCAAAGCTGCCATAATTTACCTAAGGATGTTAAAGTCGATAAGGTTGACTCTACTTCAGGTAAAGTCCACTGTCTAACTCTATTAAGTTTCTATTATGAGATTCTTGATACATGATGTGACTGGGTCACATGGTGATGTTTTAAGAATCAAAGAAAAGGTAAAGAAACTTAAAGAAAGAATATGCTGAATCTAATCGCGTAGATGGATTTCTATCGCGTAGTTTGAAGATCAGATTCTTGAGCTACTTCTTAGGAGTTATAATATATTACTTGTGAATAGATAACAACAAGTTTTTCATGTGGATTGTAAGGATAAGTTTTTCCGCAAAGTTTTAAAATAAAAGAAAAAAAAAGGTTTTAATTTTATTTATTTTAAAAATATCCTTACAATGGCATCTGTGGAAAATTGTTGCTTATATGTTTCCAGTAATAGCAATATTGGAAAGTGGATTTGATTCTTCATTTGTGGTAGTGTCTGAATTTACCAAATGAAGAAAGTTTTTCATCACCCAAGTTTCAATTGGACAGAAACTTGGAATCATACAAGTTGTATTGTATGATGAATGAGAATTTTCATCTTTGAAAAAATTAAGACTAATTCTTTGATCACATGTATATGTGAGTCATTTGAAGGACTAAGGAATTAGGTACACTGGATGTGCGCTGGTCAAGGTCCACCACAAAGATTGATTTGTCATGATTTACTAAAGATTAGTAAATATGATTATACTTATAAGGTTAAGTATAATTCTGTAACATTGGAAAGGTTCCAATGTATGGCAGAGCGAATAAGAAGAATCAAATTAGGCAAAAGGATAAAAGTTTCTCAAATCTGAAAAGATGGGAGAGTACTTTAGTATCAGTTTTATGATCATCTTAATGATTTTGAAACCATATCACAAATTCATACTCTATGGACGTCTTAGTGCATTGTTATGGCTAGGAAGAGAGGTCATGAATTGTTGGATTGGTTAAGATCAAGGAGATGAGTCATACTTCGTTCCAAAACAATTCATAGAGTCTTACTCCAAGATTGAAACATTGAGTGACATAAAGTAAGGCTTAAAACACTTATCAAATGTAGTGTGAAATGTTTCTACTCTTGTACATTTGAGATTGGTAAGTTGTGATGTCTTGGATGAGACAAAGACCAACTAAGACCAATTGTGTGAAGTGTTAGTCTTGATAAGAATCCGCACTATCCCTTGAATATTTGTTTTGTCAAGGAATGGTTCTTGACTAGGAAAACTTATATGTCAAGAGGACAGTGGGAGCCTTAAAGATCCTGAAAGAGTTTCAAGAAC
Organism: Lactuca saligna; assembly: GCF_052625555.1. Taxonomy (NCBI): domain Eukaryota; kingdom Viridiplantae; phylum Streptophyta; class Magnoliopsida; order Asterales; family Asteraceae; genus Lactuca; species Lactuca saligna. The sequence continues at coordinate 231,612,236 of NC_136424.1, read as the reverse complement.
TAATCAAGAGTGAAACCTGTAATTTATCACTAGCACACGACTTAAGGTTTGCAACCTATCGTGTTGACATAATTCTTATTTCTGTACTTACTTCAAATAAGTTGGATTTGCATGTGAGTTATCAGAGTTCAACTTGGAAGCATTGGTGGGCCTTGTGTTACCAAGGTGACAAGAAACTAAGATTGAATAAGTTTAATCCATGTAGGGCTGAATTTGTCACTAACCTTATCTTGTGATTATGGTTTTGACAAATTCGCATGGATAGGAACTCATACACTATAAAATCTAAGTGTCATAAGGTTTCTCTCCGATTCATGAAAATGATGGTGAGGAAACGCTTTCACTAAATAGATTTTAAGTAGATATCAATTGTGTCATTTGCATTTTCAAAAGTCGTTAGTGGAGCGCGTGTGGTTAACCGGCACACTAACATGGACTTGTGAGAAATGGAAAATGCCTAAGCAATTGAGACTATGATTACGGCATCCCTTTTCATAGTTCTGAAAATTGTTTAGACACACATGTGAGCTATCTAAGAAAGGATGTATGAATCTAAATTTCAGAAGTCCAGCAGATTTCTGAAAGTATGTCAGAGCTAGTGGGAGCATAAGTGTTATGCTGATAATCATCATGTTAGTGAGAGCATGATTATTATGATTAGTATTGCAAGCTAGCAATGTTAATTATAGAAAACAAAGTTTTAATCCGTGAAGTTGCAGGGGTTGAAAAGTTGTTTTGCTATAATTAAGGGAGAGGAAATTATACTTCATTTCAATTCTAAAGCTTAGATTGAGATTTTAATCATCTTTAGTCAAGAATATATATATAATAATTTTATGTCTGAATGGTTCGACTTAAGAGAATTCTATATATATTGTGTTTTAAATATTCGATTATGATTACGGCATCCCTCTTCATAGTTAAATTTTGAAAACATGGCAAATAAAAAATATTGTAGCAAAAGACTAGTCTAGTATCATGTCTTTATGTCAAACATCATGAATCGTGTCTCATATACTTTGGATATAGGATCGATTTCATGTGCTATAATATTCATCCTTTCTAAATTTTCCAAATCCTCAGGGCATTTAGAGGGAAAAGTCTAGAACTGGATATGACTAAAGTGATTAAGCAATTGTCGAGGACAATCTGAGGTTCGCCAAAGATTGGTTGATCAAGGACAATTGGAAGTATAGTGATAATTCTGGAAGGACCATATTGACATAATCTGTAAGGAGGCAACTCTTGTTCAGAAGTGATAGTCAAAATGGGATCTGGAAATGTTTCAAAGTTAGAAATTATTCAATCTATGTAAGATTAGGAAACTTAATGCAAGAAGGATGTTCCCAAGGAGCTGATCTCCTTTGGAATGCTCTGTAATGGTTGATGTCAAGTCTTTCTGACTTCGTGCATAATCATTACAAGAGGATCAATGCATATAAGTTTAGAATCTAATAGATTTCAGTAAATGACATAAATTTGGAATTCTTGCATTTACAATAAGGATTTGGGATTGTGAAATGAGTATCATTGCAATCATGTTCAATTGATCTACATCACAATGTAAGGATCATAGACAAACATAGTGTGCATACTTGGGGTATGGCATAACTATTGTTTAGAAAACAAAGTGTACATGCTAGGAGCATGGGACGACTGTTGTTTTATTCGAGTCTTAAGTTGATTATTTGAAACATTGAATAATGTGTAATGAATATGGTGATAAATAAAAAGTGGTTTTATTTATATTCAAAAGGGTTCTGAGACCATATTAGATTCGATTATTATTGTGTTTCACTTTGCATGTTTTGACTTCCAAAATAGCTAGGTTATTCTTTCTGAATGACTAAGTTATTTAAACACTCCACAGTCGTTCATATGTTGGAAGTAGGTATGAATCAAGACTGTCATGAATCGGGTTTGTAGATGGCTAAATGGGTTTAGTCATGGCAATGGTGCTACAACATTCATGAGTGCTCATAAGTTATGAGTATTGGAATAAACCCACGCTCACTTGTATCACTTCATGGAATTTATCTCGAGTGATCGTGAGACGGTAATATCATATAAATCTTCAAACCTAGAGATATGAGTTGTTACCTATGAGTTGGTTGTGCATTGATTGCACGTAAACGCATCAGTAACTTGATGTTATAAAACGTGCCTTTGTGTACAATTCAACAAGTAGTAGAACAAGCATATGAGTCGAAGTTTATCTGTTCCTTCTAGAAATAGAAGCGATATCTGGGCCCCTCGATGATTTTGTTGTGACCTATGGACCGGCCGGTCAGAACTGAATTGATGTGTTCGATTAAGTTCTTTGTCAAACAAATCGAAAATCGGGAAACAAACTACTGGACAATAAGTACGATGTTGTTCCATGTATTTGTCCAGCTGATATCATGAGAACAGAGGATTATATGATCCCTTATCTAATGGACAAGTCATTGACAAGGTCAGAGTTCATCTACAAGGTCAGAGTTCGACAGAAGCTTTTGAGAGCTACGATTGCCGGTTGGTTCCTGAAGTCATACGCAATAATAGTTTTAGACTTATCCAAGTGGGAGACTGTTGGATTAATGTCTAAGTCCATAAGTATAATTGGTAAGACTTGACCCGACCCGACATGGTCTATTTGGGTTGCATACCATCATGCACTTGGATAGACTATAATGAGAGAAATAAGACACTTATGGTTATTAATATATTATAAGTTCTAGTATATTAATAATAAGAATAATAAGATTATTTAATTAGTATTGATCAAGAATTAATCTAGGATTAATTAAGTGATCAAAAGAAGACTAATTAAATATATGGGTTGATTGTGTAAATCATCCATACTTATATAGTGGGCTAATGCTCCATGGATAATCAAGTTGGGCTAAAACCTATAGGATGGTCCATGGGTGCTCCATGGTGTATTTGAACCCATGGATCCAAGGAAATGGAAATCCATGACAATTAAGGATTTACCCTAATTGTAACACTATATAATGATATTATTCTTGACAAAAAAATCGGCCACTAGAGAGTGTAACAAAGGGCTAGCCGATTTCATGAAGTGTAGAACTCTCTCAAGTTATTCTAAGTGTTTTTGATGATTGTGATTCCATTTGAGGCTTCCACACTATTGGGGCTAGGCACTCAAGCTTCATGAAGACTTTCTACATCAAAGAGGTATGTATTCTATCTTGTTATATTCATGTTTTGTATGATAGATTAGGATAATACCTTGGATATTCTTATATGCATGTATAATAGAGAAAACATAGATCCAAGGTATTTAGGGTTGCATGTACACTTAGGAGTGTTAGAATGCTCAAAACCCAACAATGGGTTGGGAAGCCATGAAAGAACTCCTGTTAGCTGAGTACTGCCCTAGGGGCAAAATGCAGAAGTTAGAGCACGAGCTCTGGAACTTGAAGATGAAGGGTTCCGATATTGTCGCATACACTTCAAGATTTGATGACCTGGCACTACTCTGTCCGGGATTGATTACCCCAGAGAGTAAGAAGATAGAGAAGTTCATCTGGGGGCTGACCCAGCCAACTAAGGGAAACGTTTTAGCTGCACGTCCGGATACCTATGATAGTGCCAAGAGCTTAGCCCAAACCCTAATTGATCATAGTGATGATGTCGAAGAAGCCACCACCACTCCTGAGCAGACCAAGAATAGTGGTGAGAAAAGGAAGTTTTTGAAGAAGAAGAAGGGCCAATCTTCTCAAGGATCCTCAAAGAAACAACAGACTGTAGCAGTCCATGCTGCTACTGTCCCCATTGCTGCTGCTTCTGTTGTGGGATCTACCGCTCAAACATCTATTAGCAAATATGCTGGTAACCTTCCCCTGTGTGACAAGTGCAAATACCACCACAACCCGGGCCCCTGCCATGAACTGTCATGTACCAATTGTGGTAAGAAGGGGCACACGGTCCGATTCTGCAAAGCTCTAGTCCAGTCTGCCAATCAATCTTCTGGAGCAAGTGTTGGTCAAGCCTGCTATAACTGTGGAGAGGTTGGGCAATTTAAAAGGAATTGCCCCAAGAAATCAACAGCTGATAATACCGGGAGAGTCCTAGTCATAGGACGGGAAGAAGCAGTCGCCAATCCCACTGTAGTCTCGGGTGCGTTCCTTCTCGACAACTCATATGCTAGTATTCTTTTCGATTCGGGTGCTGAAAGAAGCTTTGTTAGTCATTCGTTCAAACATAACCTAAAACATAATCCTCACCCTTTAACTAAAACGTTTATTGTCGAGATGGCTAACGGTGAGAAAGAAAACGCTAATGACATATTCATAGGTTGTACCCTTACCTTGAACGATCATTCATTTCCCATAGATCTTATGCCAGTCTCTATTAAGAGCTTTGATGTTATCATTGGCATGGATTGGTTGAGTCCCAATCATGCTGATATTCTTTGCTATGAAAAAGCCATCCGTCTCAACCTTCCTTCGGGCCAGACTATCGGAATTTATGGCGATAAACTCAGTTCCAATCTTCGTATCATTTCCTACATCAAAGCCCAGAAACTCTTGCGAAAGAAATGTCAAGCATTCCTAGCCCATGTAATCAATGAGAGAAAGGAAATTAAAGACCTCACGAGCATCCCCGAAGTCTTTAACTTTCCTGATGTCTTTCCAGAAGAGCTTCCAGGAATTCCTCCCGAACGTCAGGTCAAATTTCGTATTGACCTAGTTCCTGGAGCTACCCCCGTAGCAAAGTCTCCTTATCGCTTAGTGTAACAACAGCAAAATTCAGGTCAAAATTTAAACTTTTATAAAACCGTAATTAAGTATACTAAGTGGTAGATATTGTAACAAGGTTTTCATACCTATAAAGAACATTAAAATCCGAGTTATAACGAAGAAGTTATGACCATTCTAAGTTTCTCGACAAAAACCGGCAATACGAAGTTACGTAAAAACGCAAAGTTTCAATAAAACACTTGTTGACCTTAGGTGTCTAAATGAAAGTCATAGATATCGTCAAACCATAACCGTACATAAAAAGAATGTCCAAATCTGACTTCGTATGAGGAAGTTGTGATTTTTCTAAGTTACAAATATAGCAGTAGACAGCTAAAAACTCAAAATAGAGATCGAGAGACTTTTGGCCAAAACAACCTAAAGGAGAATCAAAGGGATCAATAATTCTAGCGCAACGGTAAAAAGTCTGACGAAAACGGACGTTGGATGAAGAAGTTATGGAACTTTAACAGACTTTTCCTGTCCCGACCTATTAAAAATATAATATTAAAAATAAAGTCAAAACTAGCCGACGGAATCTAAACGGAAGTTGTAGATCGTAGTCTCACCTTCGCGTGGATATAAAGAACGTCAAAAACGGAGTTCGTATGAGAAAGATATGAATTTTTGAAGTTTGTTAATTAATTTAAATATAAATTAAATTAAAGCCTGGTATTATCCGAAGAAGGAGTCACCGGTCCGATCCCTCGTACGCCCAGCGTACTCGGATGCTAGGCTCCGGTTCGTCCACGTCGCTCCAGTGTTTCGACCGAGGATGCGCTCATGCATGACGCATGAGTACGTAGCGCGTACTCTAGTACGCCCCGCGTAACGCAACCTCTCAGACCCCTATAAAAAGGATGCGAGGGTGCCGGCCACAATTGCTAATTTCCTTCCTTTCTCGTACCGAAGCTCTGCGTTTCAACCCTCAGAATCATCCCAAAGGCCCGGTTTTCACATCCAAGGTGGGAAGAAAGTTTTACACTCCCGAGACTCCCGAGATTTCCCGAGAATCTCGAGAGATACGCTTTCTCGAGTAGAAGTTATGCTCGGTTTTCGTCACGCTTTCTTCAATCAATCAAGTGAGTTCATACCACTTCCAAACACACTTTAAATACATTCTAAATGCTTTTATACTCTTTTAGGGGGGGAATACAAGTAAACATACGGTTATTATCGTGTATTTTATAAAGTTTCACTTCAATTGTTTTATCGAATAAATCTCTTGGAGCTCATTACTATTACGGAAAACTCTTGTCATACTTTGTGTGCATTAGACATTATACAAAGTATATAATGATTTCAAAGTACCTTTCATTGTTAAATCGTTTTATACATTCTAAAAACTTATGATTTTGCTTTGTCAAACATTGTGAAAAAGGATAAATTTTGCATACAAAACTATCACCTTAATATAGACTTAGTTGAGAATCCATGAGACGTGTATATCTTCAAACGTTACTTTTCTTTATTAGAAAGTAATGCTGCAAGTCCTGTCTATAACCAGAGTCTCCCGTTTGGAGAACGTGTCAAATGTGTATAGATCTATACGGGAAGTCATGATCCCGCGCCCTGACTGTTAGCTACAGTCCGTCTTTTGGGGTGACAGTTTTCATAACGCTGCGACGCCTGAAGAACGTCGTTACAGGCATATTATGTTTAGTATGGTTATAAAACTCATCGGATATACAATTATTATGGTATTATGCTTTTATGAACGAGTAGCTATTAAAACTATTCTTCATCTAACAAATGCGATATTCGTATAGCTTTATTATATAAAACTATGACACAACTTTTAAGAACGTCGGTTTCTTGCGATTTTCGGTCTTAGAGACTGCCCGTTATGTTAGGAAAATCAGGGTTTTTCCTATATACAAACCAAACAACTAATAGGAAAATAAGGGATTTTCCTGGTGCAATTATTTACAACTTATAACACGAACATTCATATGCATTCCATACTTTTATAATAAAATAAGGGTTTTTCTTGGAAAACACAACAATTCGTATCTCAACCATTAGGGAAAATATGGGATTTTATGGATCTAATACATTCACTTTCAACACAACAAATCACAACTCTTTACATTTGAAATACTGCGTTTTCTGGAAAACATACACGAACTTTCGAATAGCGTACATTTTCTCAAAACACTACTCATGAACTCACCAACTTAATTGTTGACACTTTTTCTTTGAAATAACTTGCATTCTCAGGGAACCGCTAAGCAGATTTGGAAATCAACTTATGGGGATTAATGTACTGACGTTAATTTCTTCTTTTGAAAGATGTTTATGTAGTTAACTTTTGAACATGTAACGAATACAATTATGTAAACATTTTGGAAACTTTAATGTATATGGTGGTGTGTACTTTCCTTTCTATGAACTGTTATGATACTGAATATGACGTCCTCCGCCCCCGAACGTTTCCACCGTTCTGGTTTGGGGGTGTGACACTTAGCTCCAACAGAAATGCAAGAGTTAGCCAGCCAACTCGATGAGTTACTCAGCAAAGGGTTCATCAGACCGAGTTCCTCACCCTGGGGAGCTCCGGTTTTATTTGTAAAAAAGAAAAATGGATCCTTCCGGATGTGTATCGACTACCGTGAGTTGAACAAGTTGACCATTAAAAACCGATATCCTCTTCCAAGAATAGATGACCTCTTCGATCAACTTCAGGGAGCCAGATACTTCTCAAAGATAGACCTTCGGTCAGGGTACCATCAGCTACGAGTTCAGGAGAGTGATGTTTCCAAAACAGCTTTCAGGACTCGATATGGACACTATGAGTTCGTAGTGATGCCCTTCGGTCTAACCAATGCACCGACTGTGTTCATGGACCTGATGAACCGGGTGTGCCGTTCCTTCTTAGACAAGTTCATCATCGTGTTCATTGATGACATCCTCGTCTACTCTAGGAGCGAAGAAGACCACAAACAACACTTGAGGTTAGTGTTGGAAACCCTTAGATCCGAGAAGCTGTACGCGAAATTTTCCAAGTGTGAATTCTGGATCCAGAAGGTAACTTTCCTCGGTCACGTAGTAAGCGAGGAGGGTATTCATGTGGATCCTTCCAAGATTAAAGCGATAGAGAATTGGTCGGCACCAAAGACACCTACAGAAATCCGTCAATTCTTGGGTCTCGCCGGCTATTATCGAAGATTCATCCAGAATTTTTCCACAATCGCCAAACCCCTAACCACTCTAACGTAGAAAGGTGTACCCTTTGGTTGGAGCGAAAAGCAAGAATCAGCGTTCCAAAAGTTAAAGCAAGCCTTGTGTAGTGCACCTGTTCTGTCCCTACCCGAAGGGACAGAAGACTTCGTTGTCTATTGCAATGCATCTAATCAGGGCTTAGGCTGCATGCTTATGCAAAGAGGAAAAGTGATTGCTTATGCCTCAAGACAGTTGAAAGCACATGAGGTCAACTATACCACACACAACTTGGAGTTAGGAGCCGTAGTCTTTGCAATGAAGATTTGGAGACATTATCTCTACGGAACCAAGTGTACGATCTTCACTGACCATAAAAGCCTACAACACATCCTCAATCAGAAAGACCTAAACATGAGGCAACGACGATGGGTAGAACTACTTAGCGATTATGAGTGTGAAATCCGCTACCATCCCGGCAAGGCCAATGTGGTAGCAGACGCCCTTAGCCGAAAGGAAAGTTCAAGCCGAAAGGTGAAGACCCTGACGATGACTATCCATTCCCATTTATCCATGCAAGTCCGAGACGTCCAGATAGAAGCTCTTAAACTTGAGAACAAATCAAGTGAAGCCTTAAAGGGAATGGATAAGAAACTTGAGATCAGAGGTGATGGAGTCTACTGCTTCATGGATCGAATTTGGATTCCAAAGTCCGGAGGAGTCAGGGAGATTGTCATGGAAGAAGCACACAAGACCAGATACTCCGTTCACCCAGGTTCGGACAAGATGTACCTAGACCTCAAGAAACAATACTGGTGGCCGAACATGAAATCCGATATCGCTACGTTTATGGGCAAGTGTCTGACTTGCGCCAAGGTGAAAGTCGAATATCAGAAACCCCCGGGTCTGCTCCAGCAGCCTGAGATACCCGAATGGAAATGGGAGTTGATTACCATGGACTTCATCACCAAGTTACCTAAATGTCCTAGAGGGTACGATACCATTTGGGTAATTGTCGATCGTTTGACCAAATCCACTCACTTCATCTCGATTAAAGAATCGTTTAAGATGGAGAGACTTGCACGGATCTACATCCAAGAGGTAGTTCGAATGCACGGTGTACCTACGTCCATTATCTCTGACCGAGACAGCAGGTTTACCTCCAGATTTTGGCAGTCTCTTCAGAAGTCTCTTGGAACTAAGCTTGACATGAGCACGACTTATCACCCTCAGACCGATGGATAGAGTGAGAGAACTATCCAAACCCTGGAAGACATGTTGAGGGCTTGTGTCATCGATTTCGGCAAGTCGTGGGACACACATTTGCCTCTGATCGAGTTCTCGTACAACAACAGTTATCACATCAGCATCAAGGCTGCTCCATTCGAGGCCCTCTACGGTCGTAAGTGCAGATCCCCTCTATGTTGGGCCAAGGTAGGGGACACGCAGCTGGCCAAGAGTCGATTTCCCAACAGTGCTCTCACTGGTCCTGAAATCATCCGTGAAACCACCGAGAAAATCATCCAGATCCGAGAACGATTGAAAGCTTCACGAGATCGCCATAAGAGTTACGCTGATAACCGTCGGAAACCTTTGGAATTCCAGGTTGGAGACCGTGTCCTGTTGAAGGTCTCGCCCTGGAAAGGTACGGTACGCTTTGGAAAGCGTGGGAAACTTAACCCTAGGTACATTGGACCCTTCGAGATCCTCGCTAGGATCGATCCAGTAGCCTATAAACTCCGTTTACCTCATGAACTTAGAAACATTCATCCTATCTTTCACGTCTCTAATCTTAAGAAGTGTTTGTCCGACGAAACCCTTGTGATCCCTCTTGATGAAATCGAGATCGATGAGAACCTGAACTTTGTAGAAGAACCAATCGAAATCATGGATCGCGAGATCAAACGCACGAAACAAAGTCGCATCCCGATAGTGAAGGTTCGCTGGAATGCCAAGCGGGGACCAGAGTTCACTTGGGAGCGCGAAGACTCAATGAGATAGAAGTATCCGCATCTCTTTCCAAATCCATGACTTGTACCGTAACTTTGAATTTCGGGATGAAATTCCCTCTAACGGGGGGATAATGTGACAACCCGAAACTTCTATCCATGTAATTGATCTGTGTTCAACACTAAAACTCAAGTTCATTATCTTTTGTTACATCTTGTGGTTCCATTTGAGTGCTCTAGACTTAGTATGACATGGATATAAGCTCTAGGAAGGGTTGGAAAGTGCTTGAGTATCACAAAATCGGACCAAACACACCAAATAAGGTGTGTGCGGCCGCACCCCCAACCGCACACACCCTCAACCTCACACTCAAACCCTTATATGGATGGATACCCCTTCATTCATTCATTTGGATGTTTCTCTTCCTTCTCTCTACTTTCTCTCTCTAAAATCATCAACCAAGAACACTTGGAAAGCTTCCAAATTGTGATCTACTCCATCTTCAAGCCAAGTATAGTAGTAAACACTTGAATCTCAAGATTAAAACTTATCATATTCATCATGTTCATCATCCCTTGAAGGTGTACGGCCGCACACCTTCATATGGGGCAGCATACCTTCAAACCTCCTAAGTGTGAAGAGAAAACACTTCAAAAGTGATCAAATGGACTCAAATGAGGAGTGTACGGCCGCACACTCCTGTGTACGGCCGCACACACCCTCTGTACGACCGCACACTCTTGTGTGCTGCCTCACACATACTCCTGGCCGCACACCCCAGCCGCACACTCATGTTCAAGGCCATACACTCACTTTAATGCCCATATTTGGCCCTAAACTTGCATAATCTTTATGCTTGGATCCTAGGGTACTTATTCTTAGTAATTCCAAGCCCTAAGGGTGTTTTCCCATCATGTTTAGTCATGAAACACCTTAATTCTAACTCATCTATGTGTCGTCACATGAATAATAGGGGCCATAGATGTTCAGGGCAACCGTCGACACTCGAATCCTACATTAAGCGGTGAGTTCATACCCCTAGTCTTTTTTACTGTTTTTAACTGTTTTTAAGGGGGGGGGGGGAGGTGTGACAACTGTCAATTCAGGTCATTCTCGGACTCATGCATCTTTATAAAAACCATTCATGCACAACATGCCATGACCTAGTAGTATAAATTAGGTCAAAAATCTTGCATAAACTAGGATCCAACTAAGGTCTAGGACTAATATACTTGATACTTACAATTCTAGTAAGTTGCTTAGCTACAATAGGAAATACCAATACTATAATTAGAATAAAGCTTCAATCTTTGTTATAATTGAAATAGAGTATAAAACTCTAAAAATAAATTAAAACATTCTAATTATACTTCAACATGTTGTTGAATATCAAACAATATTCCAAAAACTCTAAAGAGCCAAAAATCCAAATTTATAAATCTTAAAGCTTAAAAACTTTATAAAATTTGGCTATAAACTTCCAAATATCAAATTTTATTAATCAAATTATGGATTATACGAATGAAATAGAAATATAAATTATCATGCATTAATCATAATTTATTAGTTAAAAACAAGATTTTTAAAAATATCAAAAATTGCTTAAAGAATCACTTTTACAAAAATTAGATTTTTATAAAAATTAAGGAGGGATTTTTTATAAAATTTGAATTGAGGAGAGAGGAGGCTTTAATGCCTCAAAAATCTGGCCATCTCCCCTCTCCCCATGCACTCTCTTCCCAAAACTCATGATTAAACTCAAACCCACACTCCACCTCTTCTCTCTTCACTCTTCTCACTTCACTCTCTTCACACACTTCACTCTCTTCCTCTCTCTCTCTATAAACTCATGAAATTTCTCTCATTTCTCTGCCAAATTTCAAGACTTTGAAGACCTTGAAGTGTTTACTTCTCTCAAGATCAAAACCAAGGTAAACAACAACATCTTCTTCCATAGTTTCATGGTTAAACTTCTTTTCTTCTTAATCTTCTCTGCTTTTCGGATTCTATGGCTTTCCATGGCTAGAAATCTTTATTCTCCCCTTGTGGTTTGTAGATTATCACCATAACACAATGCATGTGTTTGAAATGGTGAAAATCCGGGATCAAACCCATGCAAGGAGTGAAAAAGATGCACATATGATCATATGACATCAAAATCTAATATTTCATGTTCTTCTCCATTTCTTTTGTGTTCATGCATGACCAAAATCATTTAAACCATTTCTAGTAAATCTTGGATGCTCATTCATTCCATGCATGTGTTAGAAATCGGATCTTACCAAAGGCATGCATGATGTTCTTGTTGAAATACCCTAATAATGCACACAAACAAACATGCAATCTGCCAGATTACTTTGTTCGACTTTGAACGGCCATAACTCAGTCATTTCTTAACCAAATCATGATATTCTTTTTGTATTTGTTATTTCCACGAGTTAACTTTCAAACCCAACTGGTCTCACTGTAAAATATTAAATATCCGATTTTTGGCAGATTTTACAAAAAAGTTGCGCATACAGCTCTTTTTCTGTGATCAGTATTTTTATCTTGCTTAACCAATGGCCTTAAACCCAACCATAAATCTGACCAAAAATACATTAGAAACTTAACATATCTAGTGAATGATGGTTGAAATTTCATGGCATAAAACCTCACTGAATGGGCTACACAAATTCATGAACTTCAGCCACATCTACCCTTCATGCATTATTGCATGCAACTTTTCTTAAATTGTTTGAAATCATTACCCTCATTTCTCTTCTGAATACATTCTTAACATTTTTCCTTTTGAAAGCCCTTGCATGCATGAGATAATCTGGAAATTTTCAAGAGCTTTTGTTATTTCTTTGATTTATTAGAATTATTGCTAAAACCAAGGGCATAAATCCTATAAAATACTTCCAGAGGTCAATAAATCCTAAATAAATTCATGAATGATCCCTATGGGGAATAATAACCCCTCACCAAATTTCAGCAATTTTTGTTACTGTTTCATATGATTTCTAATTTTCTTTTGTTTAGGGCATGATAAATTACAAAACCACTTTAGAAGATGTGAAAATTGTATCTAACAATTTTCGCATACCTTACCTATGATGGGTGACTCCAGAAAATAATTTCAATATTTTTCATCATGTCTAGCTATTTTTCTTAATTTTTGGTAATTATAATGGTCTAAAAATGGGAAAAATAGTTCTGATTATCCAAAAGTCATGAAAATTTACCAGGATATCATATTATACAGTAGGAGGTTACATAACAATTTTGAGGATTTTTCTCTACTGTAAACTATTTTTCTCTTATTTTCTAAAGTTAATTGCACTAAAATACACTTAAATACACATAAATACCCAAAACCAGTTTATACATTATGAAAATGACTTTTGATATTTTTCCCAGGTCATTTATACTGTAAATGATGTTACAAAAATTTATGGTGATTTATTTTAACTGTTTAATATTATTTCTTTAATTAATGACTATTTAAAGGAATAAAACAAGGAAAAATAGAAATATCCACTGAAAAATATCTTTTATAGTTTTCCCAGCCTAGTTATGTATAATAACAATTAAATAAAAAAGTTTGGGTAATTTTGGAAACTATTTTCTATTTATTTCAATTTTTATTGGAATAAATGCCCATAAATCATAAAATATAATTAAACAGCTTGGAAATCCATTTTTATATTTTTCCCAGCTTAGTATTGTGTAATAACAGTTAAATAAAAAGTTTGAGAATTTTTATCTCTCGAATGCTATTTTTCGTGAATTTATGTTGTTATAGAGACTTAAAAATTGGAAAATTAACCTTCCAAGGTTGTAATTAATCGCACCACTTGTAAAATTTTAATATTTCAGAAAAAATGTAATCAATTGATATAAAATCCAATACTAAAACATAAATTGGCATTTCCCTATATGTAGAGTTTAGTATATTAGCGTTAGATATCGACATGGAAACTCACTGGTGTGTGTGTTTGATGTCGTAGAATCCCTGTAGTAAGACGTTGGTGCATCCCGAAGTACCGCTTGTACCTACACGAAATACCGTAAGTATTCACACACTCCCCTATTTTCGCTTTTTATGTTTTGGGGTGGAAAAGCATGTCCAGAAAAACTACTGTTTGCATGTTGTATTTAAATTAAATTGTATCAAACATGATTGCTATTGTATTGCTATGTTTCTTTATGTATGTCTATGCAACACGGAACATGAGAACTTATCGTACTAAGGCCCTTCCCTTATCTCTAACCATTAACTCTTTGAGCCAATGGTCATTATGGATAGCGCTATTAGGAATTGACAACTCCTCACTCGCCCGAATCGCTAGAGTGTATGATACCATATTCATCTATGGAACGATAAGCATAGATCTCGATAGGGCTTCAGTCATAGGTTTGGTTGAGACTCATTGTTTGCTCATACACATACAAACTCGTTTCTCGTTATAGCAATAAACTTGTATTCATTAATAGCAATCAACTTGTTTATCATTAAAGTAATGTACTTGTATTTATGAAAAGCCTTATTGTATGCTCAATTTTATAAACTTGTGAACTCACCAACTATTTTCATAGTTGATGCTCGTTTTACATGCTTTTTCAGGAAATAATTAGTAAGTGGATGTAAAGATTCATCATCATAGAGCATGCTGCATCGTGTTGAAGTTATTATGAAGTTATATTTTGAACAATGTTATTTTGAAAAACTTGTATTTTGTTTCTTTTGAAGCTATGGGTAGTAAACATTTAAATACTGCTTTGGTGATGTATCTTTATCTTTTGCAATGAAACCGTTATCGCTGTCATACCTTGCGTTTCCGCTTTAGCAGGGTGTGACAGGGGGGGGGGGGGGAACACAAGCAAAGTACAAGAGGTTTCTTGTACTCAACTTGTTTTCATGTGTGTGTTTCACATTTTATATGCTTTTAACACTGATTTCTACCACTGATAACTGTTTGAACATGCAGATCAAGTAAACATATATTTGTGAAATGGGTTTTAAACTGTTATGTTTTTCATATATTTCACAAATGTCTTTCCACATTTTATCAGTTAAAAGCATGACATTAGAACATTTGAACATAATACCTGTACACTGTTTTGTCCTCGGTAACACTCCACGGAAATACGCGAGTGGAGGACTTTCATATTATTACTAGTAAATTTGTTAATCCTGTATGATTGGAGACACGTCCTCGGCGAACAATCCACAGAGATACGCGAGTGGAGGAGTACACCCATAACCAGAATCTCTGGGATTTAGAGAGCGTGACTTGAGTGTATAGATCTATACGGGGCTGACTACCCCACACCTGGCTGCTAGCTACAACCGAACCGAAAGGTTCAAGGGTGACGAGAGTCATAAGGTGATGTGGACTACTTATTGCCACATTTAGTCTATTGTATTGTTATGGAACTCGCAATTAGGATAACAGAGATTTACTCTATAGTAATAATGAATAACATAATACATCTTTTACATTGATAACCAACAGTCAGGAAAGTATGGGATTTTCCTGGGGAGCGTTTACATAACCAAAAAAGGGTAACAAACCGGATAACTTTACATCTTTCACAATTGGTAAAACAAAATCAGTAAAGTATGGGACTTTACTGGGAATACATTGGTACCTAACCAAAACAGTATATCCAACCAGATAACCTAAATGTACATTTTCACAAGAGTAAACATGTTTTCAGTGTACAACTTTACTTTACATGTTGAGAAACAATAACCAACCTTTTTAAGAGAATATGGGATTTTCTTGGTGTGTGTAACATTTCAGACACAGAATGGAAACTTGAACATTTCACAACACAAAAACCGCTTATGAACTCACCAGAATTATGCTGATTTTCAAACCGCTTGTGTTCTCAGGTCAGCATTAGAACAGGTATCCGAAGATCATTTGTTCCAGGTTGGAGTGCGCAGAAGATCAGTTCATTTTGTTATTATATACTATGTATCACAACTATATAGCTTCACTAGTGTAACAACTGCAAAACTTTTCAATATGTAATGTATGGTTGTTCTACTTTACTTACTATGTGCATTGGATTTGATACTCAACATGGAGTCAACCCCGGAAATGTTTCCGCCTTTGGTTTTCGGGGTGTGACATCTCTTCAATCATAGAGACTAAGCTGATCTTGGAAGATCAAATTCACCACAACACCTCTCGGTTCTAACTATTGGATTAGGTGTCTAAGCCTATAACTATTATTGGTATGTATTCGACCCGAGAGTAGCATGGTCCATTTGGGTTGCATATCATCAGGACGATTTGTTAGGATGGACTTTTGAGAGAAGGTTATTTATGGTTTATTAATATATTATAAGTAATAATATATTAATAAGAAATCATATGTTTTTTAATTAGTATTGATTAAGAATCAATTTGGAATTAAATTAGTGGTCGAAAGAGACTAATTAAATCTATGGGGACTAATTATGACAATTAGTTATATTTATATGTGTTGGGATTATGATCCATGTTGGACCAAGTTTATGTATGGATACATAAAGAGTTGGGCAAAATGAACCATGGATCATAAAACCCATGGGTATGCATTTGGGTTATATCAATTACCCTAGAAATCCCACATATAAATAGATACTTCATTGCCCAAAACTGCTACTTGTATCTTTTTAGAGTTCATGGTGTCTTTTGTGTTCATGGAATTCTCTCTCAAGTTCATCCTTTGTACATGGTGTGTTGTGATTCCATTTGAGGCTTCCACACTGTTGGGGCTAAGCTCTTTAAGGCCAAATACACCAAGACTTCAAGCTCCACCAAAAGGTATGTCATGCTAACCAGTATATTATATTTTTTATGTTAAATGCATGCTAGTTGTAAGCTTAATACCTTGGAAACCATTTTCATGTATAATTAGTGAAAACATAGATCCAAGGTATTTAGGGTTGTATGTGCACCATAGGATGTTGTATTATACCAAAACCCAACAGTGGTATCAGAGCCATGGGTTGTTTTCAATTATACTTGATGCAAGTTGTTAATAAAAAATACTGGAAAAAATCGAATTTTTGCTGTCTAAACAGGATGCTCGATGAGTCCATGAGAAAATTCATCTAACTCGTCGAGTTGGTTCATGCACTCAACGAGTTGGACCACCTGACAACATATCTTCGAGTTTTTTTGGCATGTTTTGGATTAGAATCGTTACCACAAAGTGTTTTTGTTCATAAAATTTGTTTTTTTGATACTATGATAATGTTTATTCTCATCCAAATAAATGATAATAATCAAAGTTTCAAGTTTTTTACATGTTTATATGATGCTTGAAAAATGTTGATTATGAATGTTCATGTTTATGAGTTTGTTTAGATTAATAGAAAAAATTATGAGATAGTTGTTTTCAATCCAAATTAATCTAGAAGTTGGTAATACAATGTGTTTTTGTAACTTGTCCTCAAGTTACTTGAAAAGTCACATTTATGAATTTTATAACTCATAAACTTTCCATAAGTTATGAAAAAATGAAGGTCACAATTTTTAAATGCTTTTAAAGTCTTCAATAACTTGTCTACAAGTTATGGAACTTGAAGAGTTTTTCCATTAAACCACTTTAAAACTCATAAGTTATGGAAACCATAAGTTTTTGAATTGTTCAAAACATGTCCTCAGGTTTTGGAATTTGTAAAGTCACCCCCCATATACACTTTAATTCCAAACTCTAGAATTTTAAAGGTTAAAGTTCAAACTTTATGGACTTCATTAAATTAATTAAAGTGTTTAATTAAAAGAGTTAATTATTCCATAAAGATATGGTTTAAGTTTAATTAAATTAAGAGTATAGTTTAATTAATAAATTAAACCACCAAGTATTTTAAATGTTTAAAATACACCCTTATATTATTATAATATTAAAAGTTAATGATTATATATACGTATAAGAGTAAAGTCAATCTTACCGTTAGTAGGCCTCATTCACGAAGCTAGTCTATAAGGGGGTATAAGGTTGCTACCTATAAAATGGCAGTTTAATGGGTGTCCACTCTCACCCACCGCTTCCTTGACCGGTGGAGGGTCGTTAGCCGAACGGGTAGGACAAGGACTATAACTCTCCATTCATTAAAGGTATTAATGATAAATACTAAGTAACTAAACCTTTTATAAATACCCAATCTTAGTTACTTAGGAAAAAGTGAATAATGTGCTAATCCATGAAATTACACTTTGCACTTTGTTTAAGTCGGTTAGTGGAATGTGTGTGGTTAACCGGCACACTAACTCGTATTTAACAAGGTAGGCAAAGGGTAACTTAATGTTTATCATAGTATCGATAGAGCGTGTGTGGTTAACCGACACATCAATTGATGGGTAAACACTTATGGGTACCAAGTAATTTACATGGTTACTTCACACCTTGTTTTGTGATCCTCGACATCCCAGTCAGAAAACCTGAAGGGAACACTCGAGATTGAAACATGTCATTTAAAGGTTCAATAAATCTCAAAAGATCTAGGAGTTTCAAATCCAATTAAAACCTAATAAATTATTTCGTTTTTCATGGTGGAAATTGGTGAATCGTCATTCACCTACCTTCAAATATTTTATAGCTTGGATTACGGGCATCCCTCTTCTAAGTTATAAAATTGTTTGTTGGGTCCTAGCCTTAATATTTCATATTGGGTGTCATATTAAGGACTTTAAATCAACTATCTTGAATATCTCCCAAAAGATGTCTGGTTTAGACATTTATAATCTTCCCAAATCTCTTGAAACAAGCTTTCTTAAATGAAGATGATGTCCCATGGAAATCACACTTCTTTCACCTCCTCCAATTATTCTCCCTAACCCAAAATTTCTTGAAAAGTTTAAGGTTACTCAAGCCCTATTGGCAAGTAAAGGTATATGTGTGGTCACATCTTAGAGATGTAGTCACATATTGACAAGCAGGGAGAGTTGGGTGTCAAAGTCTTGAGAAAGTTGGTGGCTCAACTACTTTCTAAGTCACATAGTGAGTTCCTTTGGAACTCCTATGAAACAGACTATGACAAGACCCATAATGATCTTATCTATTTGCTAAGATCAACTTCTTAAAACTTGTGGACATTGACAATCTAACATTGGATATCCAGTAAAGCTCTCTCTTCCCAATGGAAAAGGATCGGCCATAGTCAACTCGGTTGACCAAATGGTAAAGAGAAAAAAGACTAAGTCTGTGATAGTCCCATGTTCCATTAGTAAAGCGTCCATATGTTAAATTGCCAAAGGAAAGGGAATTGGTTGCGAAGCTGCCAATTTACCTAAGGTTGTTAAAGTCAATAAGTTTGACTCTACTTCAGGTAAAGTCCGCTATCTAACTCTACTAAGTTTCCATTCTGAGATTCTTGATACATGATGTGACTGGGTCACATGTTGATGTTTTAAGAATCAAAGACAAGTGAAGAAACTTAAAGAATGAATATGTTGAATTTGATTGCATAGATGGATTTCTATCGCATAGTTGGAAGATTGGATTCTTGAGCTACTTCTTAGGAGTTATGAGATATTGCTTAGGAATAGATAACAAAAAGTTTTCATATGGATTGTAATGATAAGTTTTTCCGCAAAGTTTTAAAATAAAAGGAAAAAAATTGATTTTATTTATTTTAAAATATCCTTACAATAGCATTTCTGAAAATTTTGGTTGCTTATAAAGATTCCATTAAGAGAAAGAGTGGAAATATGAATTTGATTCTTCTTTCATTTGTGGTAGTGTCTAAATTTACGAAATAAGGAAAGATTCTCGTCACCCAAGGTTTCAATAAGACCGAAACTTGGAATCATGCAAGTTGTATAGCATGATGAATTAGAAATTTTCATCTTTGGAAAAATTAAGACTAGTTCCTTGTTAACATGTATATGTGAGTTAAGTGAAGGACTAAGGGATCGAGTACACATTCTTGTGCACTGGTCAAGTCCACCACAAAAGATCGATAAGATTATTCCTCATAATTTAATAAATCTCAATAAATATGGTTATACTTACAAGTTTAAGTGTAATTCTGAGACATTGGAAAAGGTTCCAATGTATGGCAGAAAGAATAAGAAGAATCAAATTAGGCAGAAGGATAAAAGTTTCTCAAATCTGAAAAGATGGGAGAGTACTTTAGTATCATGTTATATGACCATCTTAATGATTAAGAGACCTTATCACAATTCATCCTCTAAGTGCATTCTGATAATTAAGAAGAGGAGTTATGAATTGTTGAAGTGGTTAAATCAAGAAGATGATTCATACTTGGTTCCAAAAACAATTATTAGAGTTATACTCTAAGATTGTAACTTGAGTGACATGTCTTAAAGAAGGTTTAAAATACTTATCAAATGTAAGAGTAAAAGTTTTCTACTCTTGTACATTTGAAATTGGTAAGTTGTGATGTTTTGGATAAAACAAAGACCAACTAAGGCCAATTGTGTGAAGTGTTTGTCTTGATTAGAATCCACACTATCTCTTGAATATATGACAAGAAAGTCTTATATGTCAAGAGGACAGTAGGGGTCTTAAAGGTCTTGAAAATCTCAATAACTAATCAAGAATAAAACGTAAGTTCTTCACTAGCACACGACTTGAGGTTTATAACCTATCATGTTGACATATTCTATGCCCATTCCAGTTAAAGTTGGCTTTGCATATGAGTTCTTAGAGTTCCTAATTGGTTTCACAATAACTTGGAAGCAATGGCAGGCCCTTGAGCTGCCAGGTGGCAAGAAATTAAGATTCAGTTCAGTCTATATGAGTTTGGATTTGTCATTATCCTTGTCTTGTGACTATGGTTTTGACAATTCACATGGATAAGAACACATACACCATTAAATCTAAGGGTCATAAAGTTTCTCTCCGATTCATGAAAATGATGGTAAGGAAACACTTCCAGCAAGTAGATAGCAATTGTCATATTTGCATTCTCCAAGTCGTTAGTGGAGCTGTGTGGTTAACCGGCACACTAACATGGACTTGTGAGAATTGAAAAAGGTCTAAATAATTGATACTATGATTACATCATCCCTTTTCATAGTTCTAAAATTTCTTAGATACACATGTGAGCTATCTAAGGAAAGGTGTATGATTGTGATAAAGTTTTATCAAAGCATCTAGTATCAGAACTCTGAACTTGGTAAGAGAATCAATAAAGTATTGATTTTTAGAAGTCCAACTATTTTCTGAGTACATGTCAAAGCTAGTGGGAGCATAAGTGTTATGTTAATAATCATCATGTTAGTGGGAGCATGATAATTATGATAAAGGTTGCAAGTTAGCAATGTTAATTATAGAAAACAAAAGGTTTCAATTAGGAAAAAGTTGTTTTGGTATAATTAAGGGAGATGAAATTGTACTTGATCTCAAATCTAAAAGCTTAGATTGAGGTTTTAATCGTATTTAGTCAAGTATATATATATATATATATATATATATATATATATATATATATATATATATATATGAATGTTATGTTGGAATGGCTCAACATAAGAAAATTCTAATATATGGGTCCATTATTTGCGTTCTAAAATTCGATTATGATTACGGCATCCCTTTTCATAATCTTAATTATGAGAACTTGGCAAATTGAAATGGAAATATTATAGCAAAAGACTGGTTTAGTCTTTATGTGAGACATCATGAATCATGTCCCATATGCTTTGGATATAGGATCGATTGCATGTGCTATATTCATCCTTTCTAAAATTTTCCAAATACTTGGGACATTAAGAAGGGTAAAGGTCTAGAATTGGATATGACTAAAAGGATTAAACAATTGTCAAGGACAATCTAAGGTTTACCAATGATTGGTTGCTCAAGGACAGTTGGAAGTATAGTGATAATTCTGGAAGGACCATATTGACATAATCTGTAAGGAGGCAACTCTTGTTCAAAAGTGATAGTCAAAATGGAATATGGAAATGTTTCAAAGATAGAAATTATTCAATCTATGTAAGATTAGGAAACTTAATGCAAGAAGGATGTTTCCAAGGAGTTGATCTCCTTTGGAATGCTCTGTAATGTTTGTTGTCAAGTCTCTCTGACTTTGTGCATAATCATTACAAGAGGATCAATGCATATAAGTTTAGAATCTAACAGATTTCAGTAAATGACATGAATTTGGAATTCTTGCATTTGCAGTAAGGATTTGGGACTATGAAAAAAGGATCATTGGAGTTATGTTCAATTGATCTATTTCACAAAGTAAAGATCATAAACAAACATAGTATGCATACATGGTGTATGGCATGACTAGTGTTTAGAAAACATAGTGTACATGCTTGGAGCATGGGACAACTATTGTTTTAAATTCAAGAATAAAGTTGATAGCTGAAACGGTATACAATGAATAATGTGTAATCATATGCTGATAAATAAAAGGTGTTTTATTTATGTTCATAGGTTTTGATACCATATTAGATTCAATTATTCTTGTGTTTCATTTTGCATGTTTTGACTTCCAGAATAAACTAAGTCATTGTTTTGGATGACTAAGTTATTCAAACTATCCACAGTCGGTCATATATTGGAAGTAGATATGAATTAAGACTGTCATGGGTTGGCTTGTAGAGGTCTAAGATGTTGGACAAAGGGCTACAACACTCATGAGTGCTCATAAGTTCTGAGTATTGGATTCAACCCGCGCTCATTGGAATCACTTCATGGATTTTATCACGAGTGATCATGAGACGATAATATCTTATATTCTTCAAATCTAGTGATATGAGTTGTTACTATGAGTTGGTTATACATTGATTGCACGAAAATGCATTGGTAACTCGATGTTATAAAACTAGCCTTTGTGTATGATTCAACAAGTAGTAGAACAAGCCATATGAGTTGAAATTTATCGATTCCTTTTACCTTTGGGATAAAAGCAATATCCATGGGCCCCTCGATGATTTGATGATGACAAACGTAAGTGCTCGGCCGGGCCTAGACTGGTTTGATTTGTTCAATTAGTCAGTAGTCATAAATTGGAAATCGAGAAACAACAAATGGATAGAGAGAATGATTATAATCCATGTCTCAGTCCATATGATATCTAGAATGGAGGAATATATGATCCCTTATCTAATGGACATGTCATTTGATTTGTTCAGAGTTTGACAGCGGCTTTAAGAGCTACGATTGCTAGTCGGGATCTTGGAGTCATACTTGAATAATAGTTTTAGACTTATCCAAGTGGGAGACTATTGGATTAAGTGTCTAAGCCCATAACTATTATTGGTATGTATTCGACCCGAGAGTAGCATGGTCCATTTAGGTTGCATATCATTAGGACAATTTGTTAGGATGGACTTTTGAGAGAAGGTTATTTATGGTTTATTAATATATTATAAGTAATAATATATTAATATGAAATCATATGTTTTTAATTAGTATTGATCAAGAATCAATTTGGAATTAATTTAGTGGTCGAAAGAGACTAATTAAATCTATGGGGACTAATTATGATAATTAGTTATATTTATGTGTTGGGATTATGATCCATGTAGGACCAAGTTTATGTATGGATACATAAAGAGTTGGGAAACATGAACCATGGATCATAAAACCCATGGGTATGGATTTGGGTTATATCCATGACCCTAGAAATCCCACATATAAATAGATACTTCATTGCCTAAAACCGCTACTTGTATCTTTTTAGAGTTCATGGTGTCTTTTGTGTGCATGGAATTCTCTCTCAAGTTCATCCTTTGTCCATGGTGTGTTGTGATTCCATTTGAGGCTTCCACACTATTGGGGCTACGCTCTTTAAGGCCAAATACACCAAGACTTCAAGCTCCATCAAAAGGTATGTCATGCTAACTAGTATATTATATTTTTTTTTATGTTAAATGCATGCTAGTTGTAAGCTTAATACCTTGGAAAACATTTGCATGTATAATTAGTGAAAACATATATCCAAGGTATTTAGGGTTGTATGTGCACCATACATGTTGTATTATACCAAAACCCAACACTAACATCTAACACTCAAAAACAACTTGTTAAACGCATATCGAGGTGAGAGTTACAAACCTTATTTTTTATTTATTCATTTTTGGGGGAGAATACAAGTGCTAAATAGTATTTATGATACAAATACATAAGTCTTATATGATATGCATGCTACAGGTTTAAAGTATTTCATAGTTTCAAAGACTACTACCCATGAATACTTTTATGTATAAGGCTTTACACACATATACAAGTTTAAAGTATTTCATAGTTTCAAAGACTACCCATGAATACTTTTTTGCAAAAGGCTTTACACACATATACAAGTTTAAAGTATTTCATAGTTCAAAGACTACTACCCGTGAATACTTTTATGCAAAAGGCTTTGCACACTTATACAAGATCGTTATGTTGAACTACATTTCTGTATAAAAGCGAGTAATTTATACTTTCATAAATATGTCAACCATACTCGGATTTTAAGAATGCTATACTATGAAATTCATTATGGCCGGTACTTAATTATAATTAAATTAGGGCTGAGAGATTTTTCACAAACTTTTCGTTAATGACTTTGAGTGAGACGATACTTTATTCACTAGCCGAGTCTCCCCATACTCTTGTAATCGTTAAACTTCGAAGCAAGGTACATATGTATAGATCTATATGGGGTCAACAACCCCACCAGCGGTTGCTAGCTACAACCTACGATCGATCAATCGTACCTGGTGATATGTGTCTACGATCATTACTACAACATCCAATGAAGAGTTGTTGGGAGGGGTACTTTTTGTCAATAGCTCGATTATAAAACTCACTAAAGACATTAACACGAATAATCTCTCTCATTTTCACTAAAACCATAGGTTTGGTTGCTTTCAAAACTATTTTAAGTATAGAAGTTACTTATACGATGAGTACATTTTGACTTACAAGGAATTATTACAAGTACATTTTAAAGCATGAATTTACTTATACAAGGGATACATGTTGACTTTCAAGGATATTCAAGAGTGCATTACAAATAAGGTTTAAAGTACGGATTTACTTATGAAATGGGTACATCTTGACTTTCAAGGAATTATTACAAGCACATTTTAAAAGCATGGATTTACTTATACAAAGATACATTTTGGCTTTTAAAAGCTCATGGAAAACATTGTTTCAACTATTGTGATACATACAACGAAAATATTTTTGGACTTTATAAAAGTATTATTACTGTGGCTAGCAGAAAATCTGTGACTGTCACCAACCTCGTGTTGACTTTCAAAATACATGTATTCTCAGGAAGTCAGAAATCAAGCAAATTCGGATGTTGGATACTCAGGAATCTCAGGCAATTTAGTTTACTACTTTATTATGTCCGCTTACCTGTTAAGGCGGCTACAATATTATCTAGTAAGAACCATGTATTCAAATTTTATGATGGAATATAAATTTTGTTTTGTTTATCATTGTAGTTGTGCTCTATATTCAGTTTATCTATGATCCATGTACCTAGTCGCATAACTCGGCATGTTCCGCCTCGGTCAGGGGTGTGACAAATTGGTATCAGAGCTAAATTGGCTATAGATACTCATATCCTCGAAAGAGGAATACAACTATAGAAAACTAGCTTCTAATAAAAGTATTATTAATAATAACACTACTTCTTGACTACTTATGGTACTTCATGTCTGGCCCATGTTTGTGCTTGGTAGTCGGGAAGTACAAAACAAAAATTAATAATACTACAAACCCCACCAACCATAATATATAAGAGTCATATATATACTTTAACCCGCGATGAGAACACTTAATATAAATTGTAAACATTCATTCAACTAGAACTACCAACTCAATTAAAGGTTAGTATTGTACATAAGCCATAACATAAATAAAACTGGAATGCAAACCTATGTTATTAATGCTCGGGCCAGTGCACAACCAACCTTGAGCAAGGAGTTTGACAAACTATAATGGTTGAAAGTTTTAGAGATTGAAGAATGTTCTCAAGATTCGCTGCAGATGCCTAGTACCTTAGAAACCTTATTTCAACCCCGAAACAATGTATAGATTTTTAATCACAAAAATACTTAAAATATGGGAGAACGTTCAGATTTTCTCAGTTCTCCTAAATCCGGAGAACCGAAAACCATACTACCTTCATAGCAGGGAGTTCCATAAGTTTTCAGACATTCGTTCGATAGTTTCCAAACTTCTCTCTTCCAAAGATTTCAACCATACGGATTCCAATTCCCTTTCTCTCCTTTGGAAAGCTGGAGGTTTTCCAAATTAATCACTTTTTCCTCATTATTCCTAACTCGATAGAGTTTCAAGAATCAATCTCACTCTATAATTTGGAAACCTATGAGATTATAGGAACAAATTATATCAATGCCCTATTATGTAATACAATTCCAACATGCTTACTAAGATTAAGTACTATAAACAACCTAAGTGTGTCTTTACTAAACTCTTAGTATAAAGGCCTACAAAGGAATCTTCAAGATCACCCACCATCATTTCAAATGAACCCAACACAAATGCAAACCATGATTACGAAAGGGATTTCCATAACTTGAGCTACGCATGAAGCTTCCCAAAACAAATTGTCCCTTAACAGTGGGAATAATGATGAAATTCCCGTTTCCAGCAAGAAAAACCCCATATCTCGCTTATATAAGGATTTCTTAGCCTATCAACCCCCATCTTTCTTCGGTACGAAGGAGTCATTGGTCTATCCCGTTGGATAGAGTTGATGTAGGCAGTATTCCATATCAACTCTTGTGATAATAACTGTCATGTTAAGTATGCCACTTGTACGCTAATGGATTCTGCCCTAGCTTAGTGGAATAACCATATCAAGTATATAGGAGTTGGTGCAGCCTATGCCATTTCTTGGGGAGCCTTAAAAAAATGTTGATCGAGGAGTATTGTCCATAACAAGAAATTCAGGCCCTAGAACAAGAACTGTTAAACCTTTCCATGAAAAGAGTTAGAGGTGGCTGCTTACACATCTCGATACAACTACCTTGCCAATCTTTGCCCAAGTATCACAAAATCAGAATACAAGAAGATAGAGAGGTACATTTGGGGACTAAGCCCTCAGGTACGAGGTCTGGTTGCGACATTTGAAACTACTACCTTTAATAGTGCTAAGCAATTGGGCTATCATTTGACTAAACAATATCTCCATCTGAATACCATAACCCAACAGCCAAAGCAAAACCGAGGGTAGGAAAGTGCCAGAAGGAGTCCAAAGGGAACTTCAAACTCCTCAAACCCAAGTCAAAAACCTATGACTGTCTACAACTCAAATACTCCTACTTGGTTCAAGTCCTACTTTGGAACCTTACTTGAATGTACCAAACGCAATTACCATCATGTCGGAGATTTTGAGGAGATAATCTGAAGTAAATGTAAATGGAGAGGTCATATCTCAAGGTACTGCAGAAAGATACAAGGAAGTCGTGACTGCTACGAATGCAATCAACCAGGGCATTGTAGGAAGGACTGACTGAAACTAAAGAAACCAGGGTGAAAAAGGAACAACATAGTAATCGATGTAGGAGATGTTCACCAGGACCTAGTAATGGTCACTGGTACGTTTCTCCTAAACAATAGTTATGTTTCCGTATCATTTAACAATGATAAAGATATAGGATTTATTGGCCATACTATTAGAAACACGATAAAACCTAAATCTGGCAAAAATTAATAAGACTTATAGAATGGTAATCATAATTAGTCCGATTAGAAAACACTTTAGGAATACTCACTAATCGCCAACTTACCTTGACAAACCACATCTTCACTCCGATCTAATTCCTATGACCATTGAAAGTACAATGTGATCATTGAAATGAATCGGTCATCACCACATCGAACGAAGGTTTAATAATATGAAAAAGTCATTTTACTACCCATACAAAACAATGAAGCCCTTGTGATTTACGGAGACAATGTAGGGAGGAACCTAAGAGTCATTAATTACATAAAGGCAAGGAAGTATTTGTAGAAGATATGATACACTTTATTGGCCCACCTGGTGGATATGCAAGACAAGGGTAAGGAAATCAAGGACATACCGCAAATATGCGACTACCCAAATGTATTTTCCAAAAGATCTACCTTGAGTACCTCCCGTTAGATAGGTTGAGTTTTTAAACGACCTTATACCGAGTGCAACACCAGTGGTACGATCTTCTTATCATATAGCTCTATTGGAAATGCAAGAACTATCTCATTAACTTCAAGAACTTCTCGACAACGACTTTATCCGGCCAAGCTTCTCTCCCTGGGGAGCCCTGATATTGTTTGTCAAAAAGAAGGATGGATCATTTCGGATGTTCATTGGATATCGAGAATTGAATAAGCTCACTATCAAGAACCGGTATCCACTCCTGAGGATCGATGACCTGTTCAACCAACTGCAAGGATCTTGCTACTACTTGAAGATCGACCTACGATCTGGCTATCATCAACTGAGAGTTCAAGAAACAAATATTCCAAAGATGGAATTCCGAACTAGATAAGGTCACTATGAGCTTCTAGTTATTCCATTTGGACTAACCAACGCACCAACCGTATTCATGGACCTTATGAATCGGGTGTGTAAACCTTACTTGGACAAACTCGTTATTGTCTTCATCGACGACATATTGATATATTCATGAATAAAGGAAGAACAGGGCCAACACTTGCGTTTATGTCTCACTTCGTTCCTGGTATGTAAATCTTAATTGAGTAATTTTCCTATTTAAGCCTTGGACTCGGTGAGTCATAGGTCCGACTCGCCGAGTAGAGACGGGACCCGGGACACGTTTAAGTTAGCAACTCGGCGAGTCCATATCCTGGACTTGGCGAGTCACCGCTGTTGGATGAAACCCTAAGTTTCAGGGGTTTGCACCCTATTTAATCCCCCTTTCCGCCCCCAAGCCAGCCCCCATTCACCCTAAGAGCCATATACCTCGTTCTAAGCCTTGTTTTGTGGATTTGAAGCCATTTGGTGTGTCCTCTTGGAGATTGGAGTGAGTAGGGAAGGAGATCAAGAAGAAGAAGAGGAGGTCAAGCACTTGTGAGCAATTTCAGAGTGACATCTAAGGTATGGATCATTTTCCCCCTTGTCTCCATGCTTATGGCCCCATTAAATTCCATCATGGCTCATTTCCAAGCTTGTATGTGCATCATATTTCGAAATAAGTTGATTGGTCTCTAGATCGAAGCATAGTTGAGCTCCAGGAGCTCAGATCCACTACCTTTATGAGCCCATATGGCATATAAACCTTAGATCTACTCTTTTGGTGCATTTTGAACCCTAAAAACCCCATAGATGGATATTTACACGAAAAGTTGGAAACTTTACATGTTATTCATGCTCTAGGAGCCCAGATCTACGAATGTCATGGACTGGATTTGAGCAAAATCGCATTTTTAGCTCTTGCATGGAGCGGACTTGGCGAGTTGCTCATCTGACTCGGCGAGTCCAGTCGCGAGTCTCCGGGTTTGTCCCCTTTTTGTTATGTCGAGTCGTGTGGTGAGTCCAGGAGGGACTCGATGAGTTGGAAGCCAAACTCACCCATAGTGGAACTTGACGAGTCGATGCCCAGACTCGGCGAGTTCAAGGCAATCTCCATAGATCAAGATCAGACTTGGTGAGTTGTTCATATAAATCAGCGAGTCACAGTATAACTTGCTCATCGGATGAAGATGAACTCGACGAGTTGTTCATATAACTCGGCGAGTAAGATGAAGGACTTGAACATCAGTTTGGAAGTAGAACTCGTCGAGTCGACGCCTAACTCGACGAGTAGAAACAGAATTCAGGACAGTCGTTTGGACATGGACTCGGCGAGTTGGAGAGCCAACTCGGCGAGTCGGGTCAACTGGAAGTTGACTCTGATCCTGACTTAGGGCATGATCAGGGGTAAAATGGTCATTTTACCCAAAGGTCAGTTAGCAATTTTTGACTAAGTGTTTGGTGGGAATACAGCCAGAGGATTTTCGGAACAGCAGCAGCAGCAGTCAGACTATTCCCACGAAGATCAGTAGCTACTCTGAGGTGAGTGTAACAACCCGTAGTTTATTCCGTCACTATAAACCGTTCCCGGTAAATAAAACCGTTCGTATTCAAATTTTTCCGTTAACCTTAGAGTTAAATTAAATTAATCTCGACTTTTAATTCAGTTTCATAAGTGTTGGGATGCGTTAAAAACATTAAAATATTTTTCCATATTTATTTGGAAAATTATTAGTTTCATTTAAGTCATGATTACGACAATTTATCGGGTACGACAAAAAGCACCATCTAATGACAGTATTGGGTAGAATTCCACCAGGCCATAAACTCAACCCCTATATAAGGGAGTGAGTGACATCATTTTGAAGCTTTTTCTCTCTCTCTAAACACTTTCTCTCACTACTCTCTCTCTAGAACTCGAAATTCATCCAAAAACCCCATTTCAAGCTTCAATTTGGTAAGTACTTCATCCTAGCTTGTTGTTTAACTTGTTTGACATGCAAATTCATGTTTGAAACTTCCAAAAACACCCGATAACAATTTTTTACGTCTAGGGACCCTCCCAAAAGTGTGAACACCCCTTGAGAAGGTTTTGAAGCCCTAAAACCCCTCCAAACCCATTCTAGTGCTTAGATATGGCTTAGAAACTTGCATGCATGAACGTAGGATCCCAAATTCGTACCATTTGAGTATTCGACACGAGTTTATGGTCCAAGAACATGCTAGGACCGTAAACCCACATTCATGGACCATAAACTCCTTTTAAAGTGTCAAAATGCCCCTAAACACTTCCAAATGTTTCCATCATGCTTCCATGAGAGTGTAAGCCTTATAATCCTTCATGTGATGCACCAAGACTTATGTAAATGGATCAAACTTGAGTTTACGATCCAAGAACATTATTAGACAATAAACTCATCTCCTTGGACCATAAACCCATCTTCTTGGACCATAAACTCTTCAAATGGGTGTTAAAGTGCCTTTAACACCTTGTATGGCTTGGAATTGAACCTAGAACCTTGTATGCTTAACCTTCAACCACAAAAATGCATGATTCATGGACAAATATGAGTTTAAGGTATTAAACTCATGTGTTTAAGGTAGTAAACTCCCCAAGAGCATCTTCATAAACCGTAAACTCCTTTTCCAAGGCCCTTTCAAGCCCAAATCACTTCCTAAGCCATATAATCAACCCTAGAACTATCCTTTGTGCATTGTACGACCATTTAGCATCCAAGATCACACCATCCATGAGTTTACGGCTGTAAACTCATGGTAATATGGTCATAGGACCGTAAACTCCCCTAAGGGCTAACTTTTGAAGAGTAAACTCTTTATCTATGCCCTACACACCCTTAGATGCTACCCGGACCACTCCTAACACTTAATTAAAGTGTTTTTGCATCTTGGAGCGTATAAGCTTATCTAATTAGTGATTTAAAGTCTAATTAGATACATTTGTTTATCGTTTCACATTACATAGGAGCCTCGCACGTTTTCAAGCCTCGATCCGATACTTAGCATCCAATCCGACACGCTTCTCGACCGGTGAGTTCATACCCCTACCCTTTTTCAATGTTTTCACTGTTTTCAGGGGGGAATACAAGCAAAGTACAAGTGATACTTGTACTCAAAACTTGTTTTATATACATTGTGTTTCATATTATATATGCTTTTAACACTAACACTCGTAACAAACAACCGTTTGAACTTGCAGATTTCATTATCATAGTATTTGTGAAAAACGTTATAAATTGTCGTATTTTATATTTTCACAAATGATTTTCCTCATTTCAATAGTTAAAAACATATCCTTTAAACTTTGAACAGGAAACTTAATAAGTTATTTTGTCCTCCATAACATTCCACGGAGATACGCGAGTGGAGGATAGTAGATAGAACATATGTAAAGTCTGTAATAAAATACCCTAGGCATGAGTATAAAAGGTAGACACCATTAGAAAACATAAATCAATCGTAATGTCCTTAATAAAACACCTAGCCTCGAGTGTAAAGGACATGATCCATTAGAACTTAGATAGTCATAGATACTACTTCCCTAGGCACGAGAAGTAAAGGGAAATCTTAAAGATAGGAGACACATCCTCTGTAACACTTCCTTGGCTTGAGAGAGTGGAGGACTACCCCTGTAACCAGAATCTACGAACGTAGGAGAGCGTGGCTTGAGTGTATAGATCTATTCGGGACTGACAATCCCGCACCTGGCTGCTAGGTACAGCCGAACCGAAAGGTTCAAGGGTGACGAAAGTCATAGAAAGGATACTGGCCATGACCCGAGTCATATCTAGTCTAAAGTATGGTTAAGGACTCGCAATCAAGATTATTAACACTTTACACTTATTTATTAGTTTTATGTACTTAATAAAACTAATGTACATTTAAGGATAATCGGACTTTCAGGAGACTTCACACACACATTCAGGAAAACATGGGGTTTTCCTGGGGATAACATTGAACATAATCAGAATCGGTAATAGTTCACACACACACACATTCAGGAAAACATGGGGTTTTCCTAGGGATAACATTGAACATAATCAGAATCGGTAGTAGTTCACACACATACACACATTCAGGAAAACATGGAGTTTTTCTGGGGATAACATTGAATATAATCAGAATCGGTAACAGTTCACACACACACATTCAGGAAAACATGGGGTTTTCCTAGGGATAACATTGAACATAATTAGAACCTGTAACAGTTCACACACACATGTAGGAAAGTATAGAATTTTCCTGAATAACAGTAGTACGTAACCAGAAAAGTATAACAGGTTAGATAACTAAACTTTACAATTCACAAGAACAATCATGTTTTCAGTATACATCTCTTATATTACAATTTGGATTTGGTAACTAACACTTAAGAAAATATGGGATTTTCTTGGTTAATCACTTTTTCCGGAAACTAAAGGAACGCATTCTTTTCATAAAACAAACCGCTTATGAACTCACCAGCTTTATGCTGATTTTTAAAATGCTTGTATTCTCAGGTTCTACTTAGACAGGTACCCCGCGTCCTTTTGCAGAAGACGGAGCAAATGGAAGTCACGTCTTTCTTTTGTTTAAACTATGTATCTATGAAACTTGTACTACTTTACTTTTCAACTGATGTAATCAAATCTATGTAATGTAATGTAATGTTTTGTGTTTTACTTCGCTTACTATGTACATTGGTTATGATATCCCCATGAAGTCACCTCCACCTCGAGACGTTTCCACCTTCGGTTTTGGGGTGTGACAGATTGGTATCAGAGTCCTTGTTTATAGTGAATTGAGTATACCAAACCTTACATGGTATATGACTATAAACATTAAGGGGCCTAGGTGCTCTGAACTAAAAGTATGTTTCAAAATATAAGTATTTTCAAAAACATACAAGTATACCTAACCGCCGCGATCTGTAACTACAAGTAGAACAAAACATAAGTAAATGGGTGTTGTATGCTACGGTTAAACCTGGGCAGTTATGTAGTCGTGTCTAGGGTCAATATAGCCGAATCAACTATATTCATTCGAGACACGGCCAACATGTGCCTGGGAGTGATTGTGGTATTCAGCATGCCGAAAACTTACCCAAATACCCCAAACAACGAGCAGTCGTCGCAGTGAATCATGAAATACTATGGGAGTATTTCGAGATCCAACTTTGTTGTAGAAAATTCTTGTTCAAGCGTTGTCCTTCGATCATTCCTTTAGCGATAGTTTACCTGCCTTGATAATTCATTCCTGCCCTATCGCTCAATAAAGTTATATGTCTGTCATAAAGAGATATCCTTGTTTCATATCTCTTGAATTAATGCAGAGGACTTATCATCCTCTTTTTCCTAATCACTTTAGATCGAAATGTCTTCCAAGAAAGGATCCAGTTCAAGTAACAACAGCCATCCATCGCCACCTCCTCCATTCGATCCAATGATGACCCAGTTGGCTATGTCTGCTGCAGTGGCTGCCATAGTGACATATTTGCTCTCTAACAGATTCAGTGGACTAGGAAGTATCACCAACCCCCAAAACCATGAAAATGTTCAGGAGTATCAGAACAAGCGTAAAAAGAGTAAGAAGGCTTTCTGGAAAAACCGAAAGGGTCAGAGTTCACATGGACCCTCCAAGAGGCATGAAGCTATGGCAGTTCAAGCTGCCGCTACTCCTGTTGCTGTGTCTACAGTTCAAGCTACCGCTACTCTAGTAGTTGCGCCTACAACTCAAGCACCTATCAGTGGGTATGCTGGCAATCACCCTTGGTGCAACAGGTGCAGTTATCACCATCGTATCCCTGGCCCATGTCGTGAATTAATCTGCAAAAGATGTGACAAAAGGGCCACTCCACTCGAACCTGCAGAACACCAGTTCGTCTAATCAATCAAGCTTATGGATCGAGTACTGTTCGAGCCTGCTATGGTTGCGGAAAGATCGGGCATTTCAAGCGAAACTGCCCAAAAGCAGCAACCACTAACAACGTTAGCAACGCCGAGATAGTTTTAGCTGTGAAGCAAGAGGAGGCAGCCGCTGATCCCACCACTGCCGCGGGTATATTTCTTCTAGACAATTCTTATGCTCGCATTCTTCTCGAATCTAGTATCAAGAAAGTTTTATTAGTCATTCATTCAATTATCTTCGTAAACATAGTCCTCGTCTAATAACCGAAACATTTGTCATCAATATGGTTACCAGTGAGAATGAATTCACTAACGACTTATCCCCAACTTGTATCCTTACCTTGAACAATCATTCTTTCCTCATTGATCTAATGTCATTTTCAATAAAGAGCTTTGATGTTATCTTTGGCATGTATTAGTTGAGTCCTGGTCATATTGATACACTTTGTTACGAAAAAGCTATTCATCTAAATTTCCTTTCTGACCGAACCCGCATGATATATGATGTCAAACTTAGCCCACATCTTCGCATCATTTTCTGTATCAATGCTCGAAAAAAAAAGATATGCAAAAAGGAGTATCAGGTATTCCTAGTCCATGCAATCACCAAGAAACAAGAAGTTAAAGACCTCTAGAGCATCCCCGAAAACTGTAGTATTCCTGATATATTCCCGAAGAGCTCCCGAGAATTCCTTCCGAACATCAAGTTGAGCCTCGTATCGACTAAATCCCTGGATACTACCCCCGTAGCCAAATCTCCGTACCATTTTACCCCAACAGAAATGCAGGAGTTATCCATTTGACTTAATGAGTTGACAATCAAAACCGATATCCTCTTTCCCCAGTAGATGACTTCTTCGATAGAATTCAGGAGCTAGCTACTCCTCAAAGATAGACCCTAGGTTGAGACATCATCAGCTACGAGTTCGCGAGGATAATGTTTCCAAGATAGTATTCAGGATTCGATATGATCACTAAGAGTTCGTATTGATACCCTTTGGTCAAACCATTTTTTTCCTTAGTCATGTAGTGAGCGATGCAGATATACACGTGGATCCTCATAAGGTCAAAGCAATAGAGGATTGGTCGGCACCGAAGACACCCATAGAAAACCTGTCAATTCTTGGGTTTCGCCGGCTATTATTGCAGACCTATTCAGAAATTTCTTTCAAAATCATCAAATCCTTAACCACTCTGACACAGAAAGGTATACCCTTTATGTTGGAGTAAAAAGTGAGATACATCATTCCAAGCATTGACGCAAGACTTATGCATCACACCTAACCTGTCCCTGCGAGAAGAAACAAAGGACTTCATTGTCCTTTGCAGTACGTCCAATGAAAGTTTAGATCATGTGCTTAGGCAAGAAGGAAAAGTTGTAATTCACGCTTTGAGACAAACAAAAGGCACACGCAGTTAACTACACAACTCACGATTTGGAAATTAGGAGCAGCAATCCCTGCACTGAAGAATGAGAGACATGATCTCTATGGAACCAAGTATGCAAATTTCACTAACCTTAAGAGACTACAACATAGCTTCGATCATAAAGACATGAACATGAGATGCCCTTAGCCGAAAAGAAAGCTTAGACAGCAAGACTAAGGCATAGACAATGACCATCTAGACCCGTTTACTCACTCACACCTAAGGAGCCTAGTTAGAAACCCTCGGGATTGATCCAGCAGCCCGAGATACCCAAATGGAAATAAAAGATGACCAACATGGACTTCACCATCAAGTTATCTAGTTTTCCCGAGTGATTATGATACCATTAGGAAATGGTCGATCCTTCGATAAAATCCGTTCACTTCCTTCCGATCAAAGAATCATTCAAGATGGAAAGACTCATGCGAACCCACATCCAAGAAGTAGTCTGATTACATAGTATACCTGCATCCATTATCTTTAGTAGAGATAGTAGGTTTACCTCAAGATTTAGGCAGATTCCTTCAGAAAACTCACAAAACCAAGCTAGACATGAGTACAACTTATCATCCTCAGACAATTGGACAGAGTGAGAGAGTATTTTTCAGATCATGGAATACATGCTGGGAGCGTGTGTCATAAATTACTGAGCGACTTGGGATACCCCTTTACCTTTGATCAAGCCCTCGAATAATAACGGTTATCCCACCAGTATCCAAACTACACCATTTGGAACCCTCTACAGTCAAAAGTGCATATTCCCTTGTGTTAGGTCAAGGTAGAAGACACGCAGCTAGCCAAGAGTCGATTCCCCGGTAATACCCACATTGATTCTCTAAACACTTTCTCTCACTACTCTTTCTCTCTCTAGAACTCGAAATTCATCCAAAAACCCCATTTCAAGCTTCAATTTGGTAAGTACTTCATCCTAGCTTGCTGTTTAACTTGTTTGGCATGAAAATTCATGTTTGAAACTTCCAAAAACACCCAAGAACAAATGTTTACGGTCTAGGGACCCTCCCAAAACCGTGAACACCCCTTGAGTGGTTTTGAAGCCTTAAAACCCCTCCAAACCCATTCTAGTGCTTAGATATGGCTTAGAAACTTGCATGCATGAACGTAGGATCCCAAATTCGTACCATTTGAGTATTTGACACGAGTTTATGGTCCAAGAACATGCTAGGACCGTAAACCCACATTCATGGACCATAAACTCCTTTTAAAGTGTCAAAATGCCCCTAAACACTTCCAAATGTTTCCATCATGCTTCCATGAGAGTGTAGAACCTTATAATCCTTCATTTGATGCACCAAGACTTATGTAAATGGATCAAACTTGAGTTTACGGTCCAAGAACATTCTTAGACCATAAACGCATCCCCTTGGACCATAAACCCATCTTCTTGGACCATAAACTCTTCAAATGGGTGTTAAAGTGCCTTTAACACCTTGTATGGCTTGGAATTGAACCTAGAACCTTGTATGCTTAACCTTGAACCACAAAAACGCATGATTCATGGAAAAATATGAGTTTAAGGTAGTAAAATCCCCAAGAGCATCTTCATAAACCGTAAACTCCTTTTCCAAGGCCCTTTCAAGTCAAAATCACTTCCTAAGCCATAGAATCAACCCTAGAACTTTCCTTTGTGCATTGTAAGACCATTTAGCATCCAAGATCACACCATCCATGATTTTACGGCCGTAAACTCATGGTAATATGGTCATAGGACCATAAACTCTCCTAAGGGCTAACTTTTGAAGAGTAAACTCTTTATCGATGCCCTACACACCCTTAGATGCTACCCGGACCACTCCTAACACTTAATTAAAGTGTTTTTGCATCTTGGAGCATATAAGCTTATCTAATTAGTGATTTAAAGTCTAATTAGATACATTTTTGTATCATTTCATATTACATAGGAGCCTCGCACGTTTTCAAGCCTCGATCCGATACTTAGCATCCAATCCGACACGCTTCTCGACTGGTGAGTTCATACCCCTACCCTTTTTCAATGTTTTCACTATTTTCACGGGGGGGGGGGGGGGGATACAAGCAAAGTACAAGTGATACTTGTACTCAAAACTTGTTTTATATACATTGTGTTTCATATTATATATGCTTTTAACACTAACACTCGTAACAAACAACCATTTGAACTTGCAGAATTCATTATCATAGTATTTGTGAAAAACGTTATAAATTGTCGTATTTTATATTTTCACAAATGATTTTCCTCATTTCAATAGTTAAAAACATAACCTTTAAACTTTGAACAGGAAACTTAATAAGTTGTTTTGTCCTCGGTAACACTCCACGGAGATACGCGACTGGAGGATAGTAGATAGAACATATGTAAAGTCTGTAATAAAATACCCTAGGCATGAGTATAAAAGACAGACACCATTAGAAAACATAAATCAATCGTAATGTCCTTAATAAAACACCTAGGCTCGAGTGTTAAGGATATGATCCACTAGAACTTAGATAGTCATAGATACTACTTCCCTAGGCACGAGAAGTAAAGAGAAATCTTAAAGATTGGAGACACGTCCTCTGTAACACTTCCTTGGCTCGAGAGAGTGGAGGACTACCCCTGTAACCAGAATCTCTGAACGTAGGAGAGCGTGGCTTGAGTGTATAGATCTATACGGGACTGACAATCCCGCACCTGGCTGCTAGGTACAACCGAACCGAAAGGTTCAAGGGTGACGAAAGTCATAGAAAGGATACTGGCCACGACCCGAGTCATATCTAGTCTTAAGTATGGTTAAGGACTCACAATCAAGATTATTAACACTTTACACTTATTTATTAGTTTTATGTACTTAATAAAACTAATGTACATTTAAGAATAATCAGACTTTCAGGAGACTTCACACACACATTCAGGAAAACATGGGGTTTTCCTGGGGATAATATTGAACATAATCAGAATCGGTAATAGTTCACACACACACACACACATTCAGGAAAACATGGGGTTTTCCTGGGGATAACATTGGACATAATCAGAATCGGCAATAGTTCACACACACACACATTCAGGAAAACATGGGGTTTTCCTGGGGATAACATTGAACATAATCAGAATCGGTAACAGTTCACACACACACACATTCAGGAAAACATGGGGTTTTCCTGGGGATAACATTGAACATAATCAGAACCGGTAACAGTTCACACACACACATGTAGGGAAATATAGAATTTTCCTAAGTAACAGTAGTACGTAACCAAAAAAGTATAACGGGTTAGATAATTAAAATTTACAATTCACAAGAACAATCATGTTTTCAGTATACATCTCTTACATTACAATTTGGATTTGTTAACTAACACTTAAGAAAATATGGGATTTTCTTGGTTAATCACTTTTTCAGGAAACTAAAGGAACGCGTTCTTTTCATAAAACAAACCGCTTATGAATTCACCAGCTTTATGCTGATTTTTAAAATGCTTGTATTCTCAGGTTCTACTTAGACAGGTACCCCACGTCCTTTTGTAGAAGACGGAGCGAATGGAAGTCACGTCTTTCTTTTGTTTAAACCATGTATCTATGAAACTTGTACTACTTTACTTTTCAACTGATGTAATGAAATCTATGTAATGTAATGTAATGTTTTGTGTTTTACTTCGCTTACTATGTACATTGGTTTCGATATACCCATGAAGTCACCTCCACCCCAAGACGTTTCCGCCTTCGGTTTCGGGGTGTGACAGTGAGTTACCTTCCAGTAGCGGTGGGTCTAAGGCCAGAATGCCGGCCCACCAGTAGGAGATGTATGATTAGATGATTGTCTCTTTGATATTCATCTAGGGTAGCTACCACCTGTGTTATGTTTATGTGTTTGTATGATATGATGCTATGTGCTAGTGATAGCAAGGGAGATAGTCCCCCATGTTGCCGGTCAAGAGGGCCGAAGGGGCAGTTATGCCCAGCCATGCTAGATAGACTATGTGATATATGTGTTATGTGGTAGTAGTAGGGGGTGAAATAGTCCCCAGTACCCGGTCGAGAGGACCGAAGGGGGGCCAGCACCCAAATATGCTAGGCGGTATCCGGTCGAGAGGACCGAAGGGGAGGCCAGCACCCAGATATGATAGGCAGTATCCGGTCGAGAGGACCGAAGGGGTAGGTCGGGCACCCAGATATACCTGACAATTTATGTATGTTATGTGATTGTATGGCTTATGGTACAATGGGGGAA
Source organism: Lactuca saligna (assembly GCF_052625555.1). Taxonomy (NCBI): domain Eukaryota; kingdom Viridiplantae; phylum Streptophyta; class Magnoliopsida; order Asterales; family Asteraceae; genus Lactuca; species Lactuca saligna. Next base: position 231,572,392 of record NC_136424.1, on the reverse strand, counting down.
CTCACTAAGCTTTGTGCTTACAGTTTACAGTTTTGGTTTCAGGTACCTCTTCATCCAAGGGAAAGGAGCTGGCTCGGTAGCGGCACATCATGCACACACACGGGTTTCTGCATTTATTTGATTCCTTTGGGATTTATACTCTGATGCTTCGATTGGTTCTATGACTTGACTTTTGAACATGGTTTATGTTGTGAAAAATTTTGATCAAACAATGTTTTTATCTATTAAGATTTTCTAAAGTAATGTTTTAAAAACGAAATTTTTGGACGTGAAAATTGGGTCGTTAGAAGTTGGTATCAGAGCCCTGGTTTGAGGGATTCGGACACACCTTCGGGGGTGTTTGAACTCAAATTGAGGGATTAAAAGATTTTGGAAAGAGAAAATGTTTTCTAAAAGGGTTAAGTAAAGGGTTTTAAGAAAGGAAAACGTGTGTGATGTGCGCAACCAACCAAGCTCAAGTAAGTGTTCCCCAATGTACCCATACAAGTTTATTTATGTTTATCAGTTTCTGTAGAACAGCATGCTAGAATATGACTAAGGATCTAGGAGTGATGCCTTATGTGCCTGCTTTATGTGCTTTAGTATATGAAAGAGGTGCATGCTAGAGCTGTGTAGACAGCAATAGGGTAGCCTGTTTAGGTTATTCCTGATAGTACAAGTTTAGCATTGTATACTAGTCAGTTCTCTCTTCGAGGATGGAGTTGCTTGAGATTGTTTTCTTACATCTAAATGATGTTTGCTTTGTGCTATGTGGGCCTTGAAGTGATGGGAGTTAACCGTTAGGTGAATACGTTTAAGTCACATGTGATTAGGGTTGAGTAATCTCAGAGTGTTGGATTTGACTCTATTGCGTAGCTCTTGTTTGAGTCTTAACCATTGTAGAAATGAGTCCCTTACTGGAAGGATTATCCGAGCCTCAGCACATGTGATTGTATTCAGGTAATAGTTAATTGGCATCACCAAGAGGCCTTCAGCAGCTGAGGGCTGGGATGGGTGGAGTTAGAGGTTTCCTAGGGTAAGCCTAGGATAATGAGTAGCAGTGATCAGCAGTAGGGGAAGGGACCTGGTCGAGTCGAGGCGGTCTTTGGGGAAGGTACGGATAGATGTGGAAGGTAGTATGGGCCCGTACTACTGAAAGTAGAGGATCCATACCCGAACCGAGGAAGGCTAAGTTAAGACTAGGGAACTAGTAGTGGGTGGGATCCCTCCAGGGGTATCAGTATCGCTAACAGTTGTTATTTCTTTGTATTTCATAATGGTGGTACTACGCCCGAGACCAGCAGTTGGCAGTTCAGGAGAAGGGTCGGGTTCAAGATCAGGTTCCGAGCCAGTAGACGAGAGGCTACGTGAGTTCATCGCGTCATAGATCACCAGAGATATCCTTGAGTCGACCCCCATCATCTTCGGGTCGATCAAGGAAGGGATCATCGAGCTGATGGAGGATCGCCTCAGGGTGTTCAGGAGCGCCATGGCATCTGGCCAGTCGGGACCTTGCATGCTGTCCTTTAAGGACTTCAGGGGCAGTGGTGCGCCGGACTTCCACGGGGTGAAGGACCCCATTGTTGCTAGGCGGTGGATTGCAAACATCAAGTCTGCACAGTTGACTAGCTTCTGCCCTGACGGGTCGAAGGTGAGGTATGCAGCAGGGTGTTTACGAGACCGAGCTCGAGATTGGTGGGAGTCAGTGGGTGACTCTTTGGGAGCCTCATCTATCGAGGCTATGACCTGGTCGGACTTTGTGACCAGGTTCAGGGCAGAGTTTGCACCGGATGTCGAGCTTCAGCAGCTGGCCAGGGAGTTTTTGATATGAGGCAGACGACTGAGACTGTGGCAGAAATCACTGCCAAGTTCTGGGAGAGGGATTTGTTTGTTTCCCAATATGCAGGTGTCGAGTATATGAGGAGGACCCGTTATCATGATATGCTTCGGGCTGACATTCGAGAGCATGTTAGTTTTTCAGCTTGCCCCACCTTGGACTCCATGATTGCCAGGGCAAGGGAGAGGGTGATAGATTTGGAGCACATCCGGAAACGGAAAGCGGAGGAGGGGCAGCCAGGAGGGGCTTCAGGGAAGAAGCCCAAGGGATCAGATGTGGGGCCAAAAGGCCAACAGGGACGGGGCCGCTGCAGGAAATGTGGCAAGACGCACGAGGGGGCATGCAGGTTGGGATCATCAGGCTGCTACAAGTGCGGCAAGTTTGGGCACTTTAGTATGGATTGCACTGCTCCGGCAGCAGTTGTTCCGACATCGGAGTTGCTGTGTTTCCACTGCAACCAGAGGGGCCACAAGAAGGCCAATTGCCCCCAGTTGACAGGTTCAGCGCCGGTAAAGGCGCCAGCTCGAGCAACCCTGCGGATCACAGATGGCCGACAGGGCAAGGCAGAGGCTCCAATGGTAAGGAGCCGAGCATTCAAGCTGACCACCGAGAAGGCACGCGCAGCACCCGATGTTGTGACGGGTATGATTCTTTTCCCTCTCATTTATTTATATGATGTTATGATATTGATATGTGCCCGATATATGTATATGTGTTAGGATCGTTCCATGTGAATGGTATCCCAGTCCAGGTGTTGTTTGACTCGGGTGCATCCCGATCGTTTGTGTCCCTTGTGCTTAGCAAGAAGTTTCCTGAGTCTTCAGGCATGCTGGATTGCCCTTTGGAAGTAGAGATTGCTGATGATCGATCGGTGCGAGCATCGATGGTATTTCGGGACTGCGTATTGCGTTTGTTCGAGGAGCACTACTTGGTGGATTTGGTTCCCATTCCGTTGCGTGGGAACAAGGTGATCATAGGCATGGATTGGTTGAGCCCTAATAGGGCGGTGATAGATTGCACGCAACAGCTAGTATGAGTCAGGACCCCAGGTGGGGGAGAGTTAGTGATTCATGGCGAGAGGCCACAGCGCGGACCCGCTGTATGTTCAGCAGCGAGAGCTAGACGTTACCTTCAGCAGGGATGCGCAGGATATGTTGCGTACGTGATGGATACCCGGGAGGCAGGAAATTCGACCGTGAGCGAGGTTCCGGTGGTGCGAGATTTTGCAGATGTTTTCCCAGAGGAGCTTCCTGGGATACCTCCTGAGCGACAGGTGGAGTTCAGGATTGACCTCGTTCCTGGTGCGGCTCTGATAGCCAAGGCACCATATCGGCTGGCTCCTCCCGAGATACAGGAGTTGTCTACGCAGCTGCAGGAGATGCTAGACATGGGATTCATTAGACCGAGCAGTTCGCCCTGGGGAGCACCGATTTTATTTGTGAAGAAGAAGGACGGGTCACACCGGATGTCTATAGATTATCGGGATTTGAATAAGGTAACAGTGAAGAACCGTTACCCACTCCCGAGGATTGATGATCTCTTTGACCAGTTTCAGGGAGCATCTTGGTTCTCCAAGATTGATTTGCGTTCGGGTTATCATCATATGAGGGTCAGAGAGGAGGATACGTAGAAGACCGCGTTTCGGATGCGCTATGGCCACTATGAGTTCGTGGTGATGCCATTTGGGCTCACCAATGCTCCTGCCGCATTCATGGACCTCATGAACCGCGTATGCAGACCGATGTTGGATTGGTCTGGGATAGTCTTTATCGATGACATCTTGGTTTACTCCAAGATGCAGGAGGAGCACGAGGAGCATCTGCGAGAGGTTCTGGAGACTTTGAGAAGGGAGAACTTGTATGCTAAGTTCTCTAAGTGTGAGTTCTGGTTGTGTGAGGTGCAGTTTCTTGGGCATCTTGTCAACCAGAACGGGATTCTGGTCGATCCAGCCAAGGTCGAGGCCGTGATGAGATGAGAGGTTCCGAAGTCTCCATCTAAGATTCGGAGTTTCCTAGGATTGGCAGGCTATTATCAGAGGTTCATTCAGGATTTCTCCAAGATAGTTGTACCCCTGACACGGTTAACGAAGAAAGTCGTGGTCTTTCGGTTGGGACCCGAGCAGCAGGCAGCATTTGAGACACTGAGACAGAGATTGTGCGAGGTGCCGATCTTAGCCCTGCCAGAGGGCGTGGAGGATTTTGTGGTTTATTGTGACGCGTCTATTTCAGGGTTGGGCGCGGTATTGATGTAGAGGGGGCATGTCATTGCCTATGCTTCGAGGCAGCTCAAGCCTCACGAGGCGAACTACCTAACGCATGATTTGGAGTTGGGGCAGTGATTTTCGCCCTCAAGATTTGGCGGCATTACCTCTACAGGGTTCGGTGTACCATTTACACGGACCACAAGAGTTTGAGGTGCCTCATGGATCAGCCGAATCTGAAAATGAGGCGGCGTCGGTGGTTGGATGTGGTGAAGGATAATGATTGTGAGATCCTTTACCACCCGAGAAAGGCCAACGTGGTGGCCGATGCGCTTAGCCGCAAGGCGGAACCGATCAGGGATATTTGCATGAGGATGACTGTGGTGACTCCCCTGTTGGAGCAGATTCGGGAGGCTCAACAGGAGGCTATCAAGGAGGAACATCGGAAGACCGAACATGTGGTGGGTCAGGTTTCCTCCTTCGATTATGATAGTCGAGCACTATTGACACTACACCGCAGGGTGTTGGTGCCGTATCACCGAGGCGTGCGCCAGATCTTGATGGAGAAGGCGCACAAGTCCCGATTCTCTATTCATCCCGGGGCGAAGAAGATGTATAGGGATCTTCGTTTAGATTATTGGTGGCCCTGCATGAAGCGGGATGTGGCATGGTACGTCGAGCAGTGCTTGACCTGCAGGAAGGTCAAGGCCGAACATCAGAGACCGCATGGGAAGATGCAGCCGTTGGACATCCCGTTGTGGAAATGGGAAGACATCACGATGGATTTTATTACAAAGCTTCCCAGGACTGCGCACAGAGTAGATTTGATTTGGGTCATCGTGGATCGATTGACCAAGAGCTCCCATTTTATTCCGATCCAGGAGAGTATCTCGGCCGAGAAGTTGGCCGATATCTACATCAGGGAGATAGTAGCACGGCACGGGGTGCCGGTGTCAGTGATATCAGACCGAGATGTGCGATTCACTTCCAGATTTTGGAAGAAGTTTCATGACGAGTTGGGCACTCGTTTGAATTTTAGCACCGCCTTTCACCCGCAAACGGATGGTCAGAGCGAGCGGACCATCCAAACTTTGGAGGATATGTTGCAGGCGTGTGTGTTACATTACGGTGGTAGCTGGGATACCTATCTTCCCTTGGCTGAGTTCTCATACAACAACAGCTACCACGCGAGTATTGACCATCCCCCATTCAAGATGTTGTACGGGCGGAGGTGTAGAACCCCGATATGCTGGGGTGAAGTTGGCCAGAGGGTCATGGGGAGCACCGAGGTGGTGCTCGAGACGACCGAGAGGATCCATTAGGTTCGGAGCAGGCTTCAGACTGCTCAGAGTCGGCAGAAAAGTTACGCCAACAAGCATCGATCCGACTTGGAGTTCCAAATCGGGGATATGGTTTGTCCTGAAGGTGTCGCCTCGGAAAGGCGTCATTCGATTCAGGAAGCAGGGCAAATTGGGCCCAAGATTTATCGGACCGTTCAGGGTTGTAGCCCGGGTGGGCAAGGTGGCGTATAGATTGGATCGGTCGGTCGAGCTCAGCCAGATCCACAGCACTTTCCATGTCTCTCAGTTGCGGAAGTGCTTAGTGGATGATTCAGCAGTAGTGTCGTTGGAGGATATTCAGGTTGACGACAGCCTGAATTACATTTAGCACCCAGTCGCAATCCTCGACAGGAAGTCAAAGGATTTGAGAAACAAAAGGGTGGAGTTAGTAAAGGTGAAATGACAGCACCGCAAGGGTTCGGAGTGGACTTGGGAGCCGGTGGATGAAATGATGGAGCATTAGTCCGAGCTGTTCCAGGATTGAGCAGCAGACTTCGAGGATGAAGTCTAAAATAAGTGGGGGAGATTTGTAGCACCTGGTTCCTGGTATGTAAATCTAAATTGAGTATTTTTCCTTTTTCAGCCTTGGACTCAGCGAGTCATAGGTCCGACTCGCCGAGTAGGGACGGGACCCGGGACACGTTTAAGTTGGCGACTCGGCGAGTCACCATTGTTGGATGACACCCTAAGTTTCAGGGGTTTGCACCCTATTTAATCCCCCTTTCCGCCCCCAAGCCAGCCCCCATTCACCCTAAGAGCCATATACCTCGTTCTAAGCCTTATTTTGTGGATTTGAAGCCATTTGGTGTGTCCTCTTGGAGATTGGAGTGAGTAGGGAAGGAGATCAAGAAGAAGAAGAAGAGGTCAAGCACTTGTGAGCAGTTTCAGAGTGATATCTAAGGTATGGCTCATTTTCCCCTTGTCTCCATGCTTATGGCCCCATTAAAGTCCATCATGGATCATTTCCAAGCTTGTATGTGCATCATATTTCGAAATAAGTTGATTGGTCTCTAGATCGAAGCATAGTTGAGCTCCAGGAGCTCAGATCCACTACCTTTATGAGCCTATATTGCATATAAACCTTAGATCTACTCTTTTGGTGCATTTTGAACCCTAAAAACCCCATAGATGGATATTTACACATAAAGTTGGAAACTTTACGTGTTATTCATGCTCTAGGAGCCCAAATCTACGAATGTCATGGACTGGATTCGAGCAAAATCACATTTTTAGCTCTTGCATGGAGCGGACTCGGCGAGTCGCTCATCTGACTCAGCGAGTCCAGTCGCGAGTCTCCGGGTTTGTCGCCTTTTTGTTATGTCGAGTCATGTGGTGAGTCCAGGAGGGACTCGGTGAGTTGGAAGCCAAAACTCACCCATAGTGGAACTCGGCGAGTCGATGCCCAAACTCAGCGAGTTCAAGGCAATCTCCTTAGATTAAGATCAGACTCGGCAAGTTGTTCATACAACTCGGCGAGTCACAGTATAACTTGCTCATCGGATGAAGATGAACTCGACGAGTTGTTCATACAACTCGGCGAGTAGGATGAAGGACTTGAACATCAGTTTGGAAGGAGAACTCGTCGAGTCGACGCCTAACTCGACGAGTAGAAACAGAATTCAGGACAGTCGTTTGGACATGGACTCGGCGAGTTGGCGAGTCGGGTCAACTAGAAGTTGACTTTGACCTTGACTTAGGGCATGATCAGGGGTAAAATGGTCATTTTTGTCACACCCCAAAACCGGAACGGCGGAAACGTTCTGGGGTGGATGACGTCATGTCAAGTATCACAACACATGCATTATAGTAATCAAAGTACAACAAAACATTGCATTAATAGTAATAGTTTTACATGGTTACATTACAAGTATTCAAAGTATGCAAGTAAATATAATAAATACAGCAAGGTACCAAGCCATCTTCATCAACAGCTCCGAGGGTGTACCTGTCTAATTGCTGACCTGAGAACACAAGTTATTTGAAAAGCGAGTATCAGCATTTTTACAAATGCTGGTGAGTTCATAAGCATTTAGTGACATTTCATTCAAATAACTTAAGAAAGTAATAGTTTAAGAGATTTCAGTGTATTAGAGTCCTTTCCAGAAAATCCTATATTTTCTTTAATAAAAGCAGCCTTCTACCAAGACTGCTCAGTGATGTAGGGTAAAAAGTAGTTTTCCCTAAATTGCTATCATTATCAAAATACTGAATTTGATTATTGAGGAAAGCAACGACATCATGGAATATCATATGCCTCAGCAGTAAGGACTGCTGACTAAGGCAAAGAACCATAGACTCCAGGAAAGTATCAAACATACGATACGCCTGGTTCAATCTAACAAGTGGAGACACAGACCCCAGAAGGTACCAAATGAAAGGTACAGCTGGTAAGGTCTAAAACAATGAACGCAGACCGAAGACGACACCAAATGAAAGGTACATCTTGCAAGATCATAACAGTGAAGACAGACCACAGACGATACCCAATGAATGGTACATCTCGCAAGGTCAGAACAGTGAAGACAGACCGCAGATGATACCAAATGAAAGGTACATCTCGCAAGGTCAAAACAGTGAAGACAGACCGCAGACGATACCAAATGAAAGGTACATCTCGCAAGGTCAAAACAGAGACTACAGACCACAGACAGTATCACATGAAAGACACATCTAGCAAGGTCAAACAGTGTGACTCTGAAAAAAGTGACATCAGCATACAGTGTTAATTGCTGACGAAATATCGTTACCTTAAAGCCATGAATTATAAGGTAACCCAGGATACTCGTAACCATACTGACTAGAGTTCTAGACGCCCTACAAGCATCTATATAATGTGACATTTTTCACCCCTTGGCTTGGTAGGCCATGGACTGTAGCTAGCAGTCAGGGTGCGGGGTTGTCAATCCCGTATAGGCCTATATAGACAATGTCCGCTATCCCTACAGGAGACTCTGGTTACTAACTAGACGACAGAGAAGGCCGCGTCCCGAAAATGCATCCCAAATAGAGGATAGTGTGTTTCCAGAAGGGAGTGGATTTCTGATGCAAGTGACGTATTAGAGATAGAGACTTCCAAACAGTGGGTAGTGTGTTTCTAAAGTAAGTGTAGAATAGAGGTAGAGACTCTCAACTGACTTGACTACAACATTTCCTGTATGTCCATACTCATATACATAGTATATAACTAATGAACCAAACGACTTTCGGATGGCCACCCGATCCCACCAGACCACATCTCAACGAAGAAAAGGAAATAGGGCGGATGAGCCTTCCTAAGTCTTTCAATCGTTACTTATATGTATCTATATAAGCACAGACATACATCTAACTACGACTGAGTGTGTTATAATTAAAAACATATCATTGTGGTGTGAATTCATACAGTGTGGAATAACATAATCGTAAAGTATAAGTGTATCAAGTATAAGTGATTATTGTGAAGTAGGAATGTCTAACGAGTGAAGTAGGAGCGGTCGCAAGTGAAGTAGAAGTGTCGAACAAGTACAAGCGTATCACGAAGTAGAGGCAATAATAAGTGAAGCGAAAGCGTATCAAGTATAAGTGAAGTAGAGTCGTTATCAAGTATAAGTGAAGACGAAATCGTATCACTAAGTAAGAGCATGAATAAGTATAAGCGTCATCAAGTATAAGTAACTACAGGTATAAGTGGAAGCATTACCGAGTCAAAGTATAAAATGAGTATAAGCGAAGCAGTAGTATTTAACAAGTAAAAGTATACGTCAAAAAAAGGGAAATCTTAAATAAAAAGCCTTTACGTACAGAGAAAATCACAAATTGTACTCTTTTGTAAAAATATGTTGAAAAACCTAAGAGGATCTTTCATAAACCAATTTAGAACGAATTTGGATAGATCAGTATAAGTAAAAGTTATGAAATAAGTAAAATCCATTATAGTGTCCCACTCGGTAAAACAGTGTAAAATGGTAAAATCTTGTGCATGTGGGTTATCAATCACATGTGATTGACATGATAACTGGCATGTTTAACTTGTATTCCCCCCCCCCCTATAAAATATTTAAAAGCATTTAAAAGGTTCATTCAGGGGTATGAACTCACCTGGTGTAAGTAGGTCCGACGAGAGTGCTGTTTGGGCGTTCGGTGCCACGTAAGGACTCGAACACACTCAATGACCTATTTAACATATGATAACATATGTTCACATACAATTAGTATATTTAATACTAATTAAACAAATATACGCGCTCAAAGGAGCGGAAAACACTTTTGGTTAAGCGTTTGGGGTCCCGGGTAGCGTTTAAGGGTGCTACGGGTCTCCTATCAGTTGTGGAACTTTGCTAAACTAAAATATCAAGTGTGTGAACGGGTTTAAAGCATTAACATGGACCAATTTGGAGTTTACGGCCTAACCCAAGGGAGTTTACAGCCGTAAACTCCCAAGGTCATATTCTTGGGTGTTTAATGCTTCTAGCTTGCTCATTGATTTATTCTAAGACCTTTTCCCAAAAGGCATGAGTGGGTTTGAGGCCTCTAAGGGCATGATCTATGAGTTTACGGCCAAGGAACCACTCCTAAAGGAGTTTACGGCCGTAAACTCTAATCCTTAGAGTTTTGGGAAGTTTAAAGCCCCTAATGCCTTTCTAGTGATTTCTAATGAAGTATGATGCTATTTTGGAGGATTAAAATCCATCATTTGAGTGGGTTTTGGGGAGTTTACGGCCTAGACAATTTCTTGGGCCGTAAACTCCTTTTTATCCCTCCATTAGTTGTGTTTAAATCCTTAAATCCTTCCTAGCATTTTATAGAAATAGTCTAAGGCCATTTGGGGGACAAAAACTAACATTTTGGGCATGTTTGGGGAGTTTATGGCCTAAGCATGTGCTTGGGCCGTAAACTCATTTTTATCCTTCATTTTGATGTGTTTTAGTGATCTAAACCCAAAATACCAAGTCCCTAAATTATGTATCAAACCTAAGGGTGGTTTGGGAGTGTTTTTAGGGCCTTTTAACATGATTTTGAGGTGTTTACAGCCTAAGATTGTGCTTGGGTCGTAAACTCTCTTTTGTCCCCTAAATCATTGTGTTTTGATGTTTAAAAACTCCTAGGCAATCCCCTTAATTTATTTCCAAGCCTATAGGGACAAGTTTGGGTCATTTTGGCCTCATTTTGAGTGTTTACGGCCTAAGGAGGTTCTTAGGCCGTAAACTCCTTTTTCATTGCCTCTAAGTCCGATTTTTGGGCTATAAACTCAATTCAATATGTTTAGAATAAGCTAGGGTAAGCGGACTTACTATTTGGAAGCGTTTGGTTGCGGTTTCGGGGCGAAAACGAGTCTAGAGCGAGAGTGTAAAAAGTTTCCAATAGGCTCCACTCACCCTTATATAGGGTTTTGAGTCAGGGCTCCGTGGGATTTTACCTGATACTGCCGTTAAACGGGGCTTTTGATCGCACCCGATTTAGTAGTCGTGATAATAAACTAATATTTTCTGAGTAAATGGAAATATGTGTTATGTATTTTTATTTCCTTTTATCACGACTTAACGACATATAAAGATACACAATTGAAATGTTTGTTAAACTTGACGACTTCTCATTAACGGAACTTTTGAAGAGTGGAATATTCCGTTAACGGTAACGGAGAAATGTAACGGGGCAACTTGGGTTGTCACAATTTTACCCAAAGGTCAGTTAGCAGTTTTTGACTAAGTGTTTGGTGGGAATACAGCCGGAGGATTTTCGGAACAGCAGCAGCAACAGTCAGACTATTCCCATGAAGATCAGCAGCTACTCCGAGGTAAGTTACCTTCCAGTAGCGGTGGGTCTAAGGCCACAATGTCAGCCCACCAGTAGGAGATGTATGATTAGATGATTGTCCCTGTGATATTCATCTAGGGCTGCTGCTACCTGTGTTATGTTTATGTGTTTGTATGATATGATGCTATGTGCTAGTGATAGCAAGGGAGATAGTCCCCCAGGTTACCGGTTGAGAGGGCCGAAGGGGCAGTTATGCCCAGCCATGTTAGATAGACTATGTGTTATATGTGTTATGTGGTAGTAGTAGGGGTGAAATAGTCCCCGGTACCCGATCGAGAGGACCGAAGGGGGGCCAGCACCCAGATATGCTAGGTAGTATCCGGTCGAGAGGACCGAAGGGGAGGCTAATACCCAGATATGCTAGGAAGTATCCGGTCGAGAGGACCGAAGGGGTAGGTCGGGCACCCAGATATGCCTGACAATTTATGTATGTTATGTGATTGTATGGCTTGTGGTACAATGGGGGAACTCACTAAGCTTTGTGCTTACAGTTTACAGTTTTGGTTTCAGGTACCTCTTCATCGAAGGGGAAGGAGCTGGCTCGGTAGCGGCACATCATGCACACACACGGGTTTCCGCATTTATTTGATTTCTCTGGGATTTATACTCTGATGTTTCGATTGGTTGTATGACTTGACTTTTGAACATGGTTTATGTTGTGATGAAGTTTGATCAAACAATGTTTTTATCTATTAACATTTTCTAAAGTAATGTTTTAAAAACCAAATTTTTGGACGTCAAAAATTGGGTCGTTACAGTTTAATTCTGGAACTGATAAGAAAAGAGAAGCTTTATGTAAGGTGTTCTAAATGTGAGTTCTGGATTAACGAAGTTCATTTCCTCGGTCATGTGGTTAGCAGTAAAAGGATTCATGTTGATTCCGCAAAGATTGAAGCGGTCAAGATTTGGAAAGCACCAACAACACCAACTGAAGTACGCCAATTCTTAAGGCTTGATGGATATTATCGGAGATTCATCAAAAACTTTTCCAAGATAGCCAAGCCTCTCACCGCACTAACCCAGAAGGACAAAAAGATCGATTGGGGAGACAGTCAAGGGTCTGCCTTCCAGAAATTGAAGCAATTGTTGTGCAGTGCACCAATTTTGTCTCTTCCTGAGGGAACATAATACTTGGTGGTATACTCTTATGCCTCACATCAAGGTTTAGTAGGAAGTTGCATATGCATCCTGACAACTAACTAGAACTTGCAAGTTGCATGGTAAAAATCATATCAAATTTTATCCTATCCAATTTAGTAGGAATCAAGCAACATTTTCACCCTCTCTTCTTACCCTATAAATGTGAACCCTCCCCCCTAATTTCTCCCTTACAAGTGCAACCAAATGCTCTCTAGAATTCACAAAAACCCCACTTAAAATTCAACCCATTTTTCTGCTCTCTTTCCCTCTTCGTGATCCACTGAATCCGAAGGCCAAGAAGAAGGTTGTTGCCTTCGATTTTTCTGCCCCGATTTCAACCCTTTACACCTTCCATTTTCTTGATATTTTCACCCTAAACACCTCTGAAAGTTAGTTGTTTTGCTGCACTAAAATAGATATACAAAACAATAGCTAAAGAAATCTTTTTCTTGTGCTATTGCTGGAAATTTCGAGCCACAAAACACCCAAAACAGTGTAGTTTTTTCGAGTGCCAAAACAACCCACAAACACCCTCCTTTTTCTGTTATTTTCAAAGATCATAACAGTCCCAATAGTTACTATTTTCGAGTACCTTAAAACCTAAATAAAGCTATATTTTGTTCCTCAAAAATCTTTTGTTCCAAACCTTTTTTGCAATACACTTTAAGTGATACGAATGCAAAGGGCAACCTTTTAGTTCCAATATGGGTGGTAGGTGTGTGACAACCCGAAATTTTCGTTCGGTCAAACCCTAAAGTCAATCACTTCAAATTATAAGTCAACTTCATTTTTATTTATTTAAAAGAAAATTTAAAGTTCGTTTGATTATAATAATAATTATTCTTTAAACGAATGGGTGAAAGGAAGTGCCGTCTCGAGTCTTGAAATTCCAAAACCGCTAGTACCACGTAGTTATGAAATTCATGGCCAAACTTTTATGTTTGGGCCGTAAATCCTTCCAAAACCATAAACTCATGCCTTAAGCATGAGTTTAATCCCCAAAACACCTCACTTCTTACTTACAATCTGTCACACCCCGAAACCCAAGGCGGAAACGTTTCTTGGGCGGACTCCACGTTAAGTATCAAATCCAATGTACATAGTAAGCAAAGTAAACAACCATTACATTACATATTAGAATTCACATTTGTTTTAAAGTAAAAAGTATTACAAGTGTGATACATATGTATATATATAGACAAAAGTAAGACGTGTCTTCAACGCACTCCGTCTTCGTCAAAAGGATCATCGGGTACCTGTCTAATGCGGACCTGAGAATACAAGCATTTTAAAAATCAGCATAAAGCTGGTGAGTTCATAAGCGGTTCTGTTTTATGAAAATGTACAAGTTTCCTTTCGGTTTCTGAAAAAGTTATGAACCCAAGAAAATCCCATATTTTCTTATATGTAAAGTTTGATTATCTGTTTTGTTACACGATTCTGGTTATGTATAGTTGTTACCCCAGGTGTAACAGCCCGGAATTTCAGGTATTGCTTTAAAAATTGCTTTGGGGGCATTTTTGGTTGGGACTCAGCGAGTTGGAGCCAGAATCGCCGAGTAGGGTCACAGACTTGGTCGCGGGTTCGCGACTAGACTCGACGAGTCCAGAATGGACTCGGCGAGTCGACGCTGCTCAGCAGAAACCCTAGCCGTTTGGTTGCGATCGTATATAACGCCTCTTAGGCCGTCATTGCCGTCTTTTGGTCGATTGGAGAAGCACCTAAACATCTGCGAACATTTAGAATCGGAGGGAAGGTTGTTGGGGCTTTGAAGGAATTGCTAGACAAGAAGAAGGAAAGTTTGGCCAAAGGAAGATCAAGTGGGTCGAGTTCTGAAGCTTGGGGACACAGAGAACACGTTCCAGGTATCATTTCGATTCGTTTCTGTTATTTTGATGTGTTCATGGATTTAGGGTTTAGGAAACCCATTTGGTGGTTTGAGAGATTGTTATGTTGTTATACGAACGTTTATGCTCCAGTAATAGAATGTCTAGAGGTACAGGAAGTCCCACGAGTGTGTGGTTCGGAATCATACGTATTACTGGAAGCAGTCGATCGACTGCATGGCATGGACTCGCCGAGTCGTATGAATAGACTCGGCGAGTAGCTTGAAGATTTACTGGGACTCGCCGAGTTGCTCTTCAGACTCGGCGAGTAGCTTGTAGGTTCACTGGGACTCGTCGAGTTGTTCTTCGGACTCGGCGAGTGGAGTCGGGGTGGCCCCGCGATTCTTCCACGTGGATCTCGTCGAGTCAAGGGGGATACTCGACGACTAGAAAAGGGAACATCATGGAAAGTTGGGGAGGACGTCTTGACTCGTCGAGTCACCTTGGTACTCGACGAGTCCGGTCCAGTTGACCGTTGACCAGAGTTGACCTGCATGTAGTTCCTTAAGGCCAGTTGTATTGAATGACAAGATTATTAATAAGGGTATACGGTATTATAGGGAGTCTACAGATCGGCGGATCGAGTGCGGGTGATTTCAAGAGTTGATAGTATTCATTACCACGAGGTGAGTCTTCTCACTGTACTGTACCCGGAAGGGTTTGATTGTGTGACCGGAAGGTCGAATATGTTATGTGTTATATATGCTATATATGTGTTATGTGATATGTATGTTATGTTTGTTCTATGGGCCGGAAGGCAAGATACTAAGTGACAGTAAGGTAAGGTCAGGCGTAAAATAAGATATATGTGCTATATGTATTTAAGTAATTGTATTATGTGTTGACTATGTTACGGGCCGGAAGGCAACCACCTCATGGGCCGGAAGGCGTTGTACTGTGGACCGGAAGGTCAGGGCCTGGAAAGGCGTGTATGTGTACGTGGTATACTGGGGGACTCACTAAGCATTTATGCTTACAAGTTGTTATGTATGTGTTTCAGGTACAAGCGAGGACCGTGGGAAGGCGCCGGCATGATGTATACACACTGCTGCTGATTGAGATCTTGGGGGACTTATTTATGTATTGATATGAAATATGAAACAAATATTTTGGTTGAATGAAATCACTTTATTTTAAATGAAAAAAAAAATATTTGAAAATTTGCGTTGTTACAATTGGTATCAGAGCCTTGGTTTGAGGGATTCGGGTGTACCTTCGGGTGTGACTGAACTCAAACCGAGGATTTGAGGAAAAATCATTTAAAAAATAATAAATACATAAACTTTTATAAATGGAAAAGTGGTAAACAAGAAAGACGCAGTGTGTACGATCAGCCAGCGCCCGAACGGTAAAGATCCCCAGAATACCTTACAATGTTATGTTATGCATTGAATTATGAATTGTTATGCATGCTAGAAGACTAGGTATACATGATAGGACTAGAATGGCCTGTTTTGTGATGCCTTAGTCTAGGGAAGTTTCTTGTATGAAATATTCGGTAGCATGCAGGTAGATTGTGCATACGAGAAGTAGAGTACTCACTATTAGGGGTTGGGGAGGAAGATTTGGGACGAATACTGACACAGTGTGGTCGGTAGTATTGGGCCCGTACTACCGAAGGCACCGGGTCGGTGGAAGACCCAAGTAAGAATCCCTGGATACCGGAGACTGAGTAGGGTTGCGTTATCGAGTACAAATGTACTTGATGGAGTCTCTGATAATTTTATGTTGTATTTCAGTGACATCATGGTTACGACACGCCATGGAGCGAGTTCGAGCGGTGCGAGTGACGAGGAGATTCGTCAGATGATTCAGGAAGAGGTAGCTGCGGCAGTTTGGGCTGAGATCCCGGAGATGTTTGGGTCTATCAAGACCACCTTCATGGAGGAGTTTGAAGAGCGGTATGCCGCACTGACTGAGGCTGCAGTTGCTGCCGCCACCGCAGCTGTGGCCGCTGCCAGGCCGCAAGGGGGCGATTCGTTGATGTTTCGGGAATTCAGCAACACGAAACCCCCTGAGTTCGATGGGACACAGGATCCGATTGCTGCGATGAGGTGGATCGCTGATATTGAGGGGTGCTTCTACACTTGCTCATGCCCGGAGCACCTGAGGGTACGGTTCACCTTGAACCAGCTCCGTCTGGGAGCGAAGGATTGGTGGAAGTTCGTGACGGCGAACTTCACTCAGGCAGAGATTTCAGCGGTGACATGGGAGAGGTTTACTGAGACGTTCAGGGACGAGTACGTTCCCCCAGTGGAGAGGGAACGATTGATCCAGGAGTTCTTAACCCTTAAGCAGGGTACTGATTCCGTTGCGGTGGTTACACGGAAATTTCACGAGAGGGCGATGTTCTGCCCCGAACTGGTGTCTACAGAGCAGTCACGGATGAGCTGGTATTTAGGCGTTTTGAAGAGGGAAATCCGGGAGTTTGTGTCAAACTCCACCTACCGTACTTTCACTGAGCTTCAGGCGAATGCCAGGAAGCGCGAGATCGAGTTAGAGACTCAGGCCAGGGAGGAGGCCGAGTCTCGACAGACGGATAGGCGACCGGCTCAGTCCCAGCCGGCGGCCAAGCGGATCAAGTCCGCTGATTTGAAGATGGGAGGGTCGAAGAGCCGTACTTGCGGGAAGTGCGGCAAGGGTCACGAGGGGGCGTGTCGAGCGGGTTCTTGCTACAAGTGTGGGAAGGAAGGACACATTGCCAGGGGTTTTTGGTTTGCTTTCACTGCAACCAGACAGGCCATCGGAAGGCCGAGTGCCCGCAGCTTCGTCAGGGATCTATACCTGCTACCAGGACTACCGAGACACGACCGGCGAAGGTCGAGGCCCCGAGGGCTCGCGGGAGAGCCTTTCAGCTGACTGCGGAGGAGGTCCGCGCTGCACCCGATGTTGTGGCAGGTATACTATAATTCGCGTATTTATTTATTTAAAGTTGAAATGTTATGCTTAAGTTAATACATGTGTAGGTACTTTTCTTGTGAATTCTATGCCTGCTCTTGTGTTATTTGATTCGGGTGCGAGTAGATCTTTTGTATCTTTAACTTTTAGTCAGCATATACGTATTAGTCGTGAGCCGTTAAGTCGGCCTTTGAGCGTTTCCATAGCGGCTGAGAGGGTGGTTTGTGCTACGGAGGTCCTTCGGGGATGCGTATTAGAGATTTTTGGGGTTGCGTTTCCGATTAACCTAGTTCCTATTGCGATGGGTGATGTCTGTGTCATCGTGGGCATGGACTGGTTGAGTCGATTCAGCGCTGTCATCGACTGTGAGCGCCAGCTGGTGACTATACGAGACCCTAGTGGGGGAGTTCTTACGGTGTACGGCAAGGGTACCCGTACGGGATCAGCTTTTTGCTCGGCTGCCAGGGCGAGACAATGTCTACAGCAGGGATGTAAGGGTTTCGTGGCATATGTGATGGATACGCGGGAGGTTTCCGAGCGACCGAGGTCAGTGGAGGAGGTGCCAGTGGTGCGCGAGTTTCCAGATGTCTTTCCTGAGGATTTGCCGGGAGTACCTCCTGCGAGGAAAGTAGAGTTTGGTATCGATCTGGTTCCGGGGGCTGCGCCTACTGCGAAGGTGCCTTATCGTCTTGCACCTCCAGAGATGCAAGAGTTGTCCTCGCAACTCCAGGAGTTGCTGGGGAAGGGATTTATTCGGCCGAGTAGCTCGCCGTGGGGAGCACCGATTCTATTCGTCAAGAAGAAGGATGGTTCACACCGGATGTGTATTGATTACCGGGAGTTGAACAAGGTGACGGTCAAGAACCGCTATCCGTTACCAAGGATCGATGATCTATTCGATCAGTTGCAAGGGGCATCTTGGTTTTCCAAGATCGATCTGAGATCAGGGTACCATCAGGTAAGAGTGCGAGATGAGGACGTCCAGAAGACAGCATTCAGGATGCGGTATGGGCATTACGAGTTCGTGGTGATGCCTTTTGGGCTCACCAATGCCCCGGCAGTGTTCATGGACCTCATGAACAGGGTATGCAGGCCGATGCTGGATCGGTCTGTGATTGTATTTATCGACGACATCCTAGTATATTCGTGAACTAGAGAGCAGCATGAGAGTCATTTGAGGGAGGTCCTTGAGGTACTGAGGTCGAAGAGGTTATATGCAAAATTCTCCAAATGTGACTTCTGGTTGCGGGAGGTCCAATTCCTTGGACATGTGGTTAATCAGGCAAGGATATTGGTCGATCCAGCCAAGGTGGAAGCAGTGATGAGTTGGGAGGCACCGAAGTCGCCTTTCGAGATCAGGAGTTTCCTTGGGTTGGCAGGGTACTATCGGAGGTTTATTAGAGACTTCTCCAAGATCGCAGTACCGCTCACCAGGTTGACCCGGAAGGGTGTTACATTCTCATGGGGACCCGAGCAGCAGACTTCCTTCGAGACACTTCGTCAGAGACTGTGCGAAGCCCCGGTATTAGCTCTCCTGGAAGGGATGGAGGATTTTGTCGTATATTGCGACGCATCGATTTCGGGACTGGGTGCAGTGTTGATGCAGAGAGGCCATGTGATAGCTTATACGTCGAGGCAGCTGAAGCCTCATGAGGCGAGATACCCCATACATGATTTAGAGTTGGGGGCAGTGGTGTTCGCTCTCAAAATATGGCGTCACTACCTGTACGGGGTTCGTTGTACTATATACACTGACCATAAGAGTTTGAAGTATCTGATGGATCAACCCAACCTAAATATGCGTCAGAGGAGATGGTTGGACGTGGTTAAGGATTATGACTGTGAGATCCTATACCACCCAGGCAAGGCTAATGTGGTAGCCGATGCATTGAGTCGTAAAGCGGGAAACACTCCATTGCGAGACGTATGTTTGAGACTGACAGTGATGACCCCGATATTGGATGCGATTCGTGGGGCGCAGGTCGAGGCTGTGAGATCCGAAATGCAGAAGAAAGAGAGAGTCGTTGGGTTAATTTCAGAGTTCGTTAAGGATGGACGAGGACTTCTGACGTTTCAGGGTCGGATTTGGGTACCATTCGTGGGCGGTACGCGTGCTACTTTGATGGAGGAGGCTCATAGGTCGAAATTCTCGATCCATCCCGGTGCTACGAAGATGTATTTGGACTTGAGGAGGGAATATTGGTGGCCTTGCATGAAAAGAGACGTCGCGTGGTTCGTTAAGAGGTGTTTGACCTGCCGTAGGGTCAAAGCCGAGCATCAGAGACCGCATGGTAAGTTGCAGCCTTTGGAGATTCCTGAGTGGAAGTGGGAAAAGATTACTATGGATTTCATCACCAAATTGTCGAGAACTGCCAGAGGAGTCGATGCAATTTGGGTGATTGTGGATAGACTAACGAAAAGTGCACACTTCCTTGCCATCAGTGAAAGTTCATCAGCGGAGAAGTTAGCGGAGTTATATGTGAGAGAAGTAGTATCTCGGCATGGAGTGCCGATCTCGATTGTTTCGGATCGTGATGTACGTTTCACTTCCAGGTTCTGGAAGAAATTTCATGAGGAGCTGGGTACTAAACTGCATTTTAGTACCGCATACCATCCCCAGACCGACGGACAGAGCGAGCGGACGATTCAGACGTTGGAGGACATGCTTCGAGCGTGTGTGTTAGACTTCGGGGGTAGCTGGGATGCGTATTTACCTTTGGCAGAGTTTTCCTACAACAACAGCCATCATTCGAGCATTGGTATGCCACCGTTTGAGTTGTTCTATGGTAGGAGGTGTCGGACTTCCATTTGCTGGGGAGAGGTGGGACAGAGAGTGATGGGTAGTACGGAAATCGTACTCCAGACGACAGAGCAAATTCAGCAAGTTAGGCAGAGATTATTGACCGCCCAGAGCCGACAGAAGAGTTATGCGGACAGACGCCGGTCCGAGCTGGAATTCCAGGTTGGCGATTTCGTTCTCCTGAAGGTTTCTCCTTGGAAGGGAGTGATCCGGTTTAGAAAGAGGGGCAAGTTGGGGCCCCGGTTCATAGGTCCATTTCGTGTGGTTGCGAGGGTAGGTCGGGTAGCCTATCGATTGGAGTTGCCAGCAGAGTTGGGACAGATTCACAATACCTTTCACGTATCACAGTTGAGGAAGTGCATAGCCGATGAATCGGCAGTGGTACCGTTAGAGGACATTCAGGTGGATGCGAGCCTGAATTACGCCGAGAGACCGGTAGCTATTAGAGATCGGAAGATCAAGGTTCTGCGGAACAAGGAAGTACCTCTGGTGTTGGTTCAGTGGCAACATCGGAAAGGATCGGAGATGACTTGGGAGCCGGAGCGTGAGATGCGGGAGCAACATCCGGAGTTATTCGCAGAGTGAGACTTCGAGGGCGAAGTCTAGTTCTAGTGGGGGAGAGTTGTAACAGCCCGGAATTTCAGGTATTACTTTAAAAATTGCTTTGGGGGCATTTTTGGTTGGGACTCGGCGAGTTGGAGCCAGACTCGCCGAGTAGGGTCACAGACTTGGTCGCGGGTTCGCGACTGGACTCGACGAGTCCAGAATGGACTCGGCGAGTCGACGCTGCTCAGCAGAAACCCTAGCCGTTTGGTTGCAATCGTATATAATGCCTCTTAGGCCGTCATTGCCGTCTTTTGGTCGATTGGAGAAGCACCTAAACATCTGCGAACATTTAGAATCGGAGGGAAGGTTGTTGGGGCTTTGAAGGAATTGCTAGACAAGAAGAAGGAAAGTTTGGCCAAAGGAAGATCAAGTGGGTCGAGTTCTGAAGCTTGGGGACACAGAGAACACGTTCCAGGTATCATTTCGATTCGTTTCTGTTATTTTGATGTGTTCATGGATTTAGGGTTTAGGAAACCCATTTGGTGGTTTGAGGGATTGTTATGTTGTTATACGAACGTTTATGCTCCAGTAATAGAATGTCTAGAGGTACAGGAAGTCCCACGAGTGTGTGGTTCGGAATCATACGTATTACAGGAAGCAGTCGATCGACTGCATGGCATGGACTCGCCGAGTCGTATGAATAGACTCGGCGAGTAGCTTGAAGATTTACTGGGACTCGCCAAGTTGCTCTTCAGACTCGGCGAGTAGCTTGTAGGTTCACTGGGACTCGCCGAGTTGTTCTTCGGACTCGGCGAGTGGAGTCGGGGTGGCCCCGCGATTCTTCCACGTGGATCTCGTCGAGTCAAGGGGGATACTCGACGAGTAGAAAAGGGAACATCAGGGAAAGTTGGGGAGGACGTCTTGACTCGTCGAGTCACCTTGGTACTCGACGAGTCCGGTCCAGTTGACCGTTGACCAGAGTTGACCTGCATGTAGTTCCTTAAGGTCAGTTGTATTGAATGACAAGATTATTAATAAGGGTATACTGTATTATAGGGAGTCTGCAGATCGGCGGATCGAGTGCGGGTGATTTCAAGAGTTGATAGTATTCATTACCACGAGGTGAGTCTTCTCACTGTACTGTACCCGGAAGGGTTTGATTGTGTGACCGGAAGGTCGGATATGTTATGTGTTATATATGCTATATATGTGTTATGTGATATGTATGTTATGTTTGTTCTATGGGCCGGAAGGCAAGATACTAAGTGACAGTAAGGTAAGGTCAGGCGTAAAATAAGATATATGTGCTATATGTATTTAAGTAATTGTATTATGTGTTGACTATGTTACGGGCCAGAAGGCAACCACCTCATGGGCCGGAAGGCGTTGTACTGTGGACCGGAAGGTCAGGGCCTGGAAAGGCGTGTATGTGTACGTGGTATACTGGGGGACTCACTAAGCATTTATGCTTACAAGTTGTTATGTATGTGTTTCAGGTACAAGCGAGGACCGTGGGAAGGCGCCGGCATGATGTATACACACTGCTGCTGATTGAGATCTTGGGGGACTTATTTATGTATTGATATGAAATATGAAACAAATATTTTGGTTGAATGAAATCACTTTATTTTAAATGAAAAAAATTTATTTGAAAATTTGCGTTGTTACACCAGGAAAATCCCATATTTTCCTAAAAGTTGGTTACTGATCCAAAATGTAATTTAAAAGATGTATACTGAAAAGCTGGTTATCCTTGTGAAGTGTATGTTAGTTTACCAATCCGAAATGTAATGTAAAAGATGTATATTGAAATGTATTATTTTTAAGACGTATATAAAACTAATAAATACGAAGTAAACTAGTTAATGGATCCATTATTACTAAAAAGTAAATCTCTGTTATCCAAATTGCGAGTTCCATAACCATACGATAGACTAGATATGACAATAAGTAGTCCATCACACTTTATGACTTTTGTCACCCTTGAACCTTTTGGTTCGGCTGTAGCTAGCAGCCAGGTGCGGGGTAGTCAGTCCCGTATAGATCTATACACTAAATTCACGCTCCCTATCTAAGAGATTCTAGTTATAGTGGTGGTCCTCCACTCGCGTATCTCTGTGGAGTGTTCTCCGAGGACGTGTCTCCAATTATAGGAATAACAAATTTACTAGTAATAATACAGAAAGAACAAATGATGATCCTCCACTTGCGTATCTATGTGGAGTGTTACCGAGGACAAAACAATGTACTAAGGTTTCATGTTCAAAGTTTAATTGTTATGCTTTTAACTATTATAATGTGGAAAACCATTTGTGAAAATATAAAGTACAACATTTTATAACGTTTTTCACAAATAATACGATAGTGCGTTCTGCAAGTTCAAACGGTTATATGTTATGATTTTCAGTGTTAAAAGCATATGTAATATGAAACACAACACATATAAAACAAGTTTTTAGTACAAGTATTCCTTGTACTTTGCTTGTATTCCCCCTTGAAAACAGTGAAAAACATTGAAAAAGGGTAGGGGTATGAACTCACCAAACAAGAAAACGTGATGGTTTGGATGCTAAGTATTGGTCCGAGGCTTGATAACGCGCGAGGTTCCTATGTAATATGAAATGATATACTAATGTATCTAATTAGACTTTAAATCACTTATTAGATATGATTATACACTCCGATACGAGAAAACACTTCAAATCAAGTGTTTGGAGTGACCCGGGTGACATCTACGGACGTATAGGGCTTTGGATAATGTGTTTACTCTTCAAGACTAAACTCCCTATGGAGTTTCTGGCCCTAAGACCAACTCCACATGAGTTCACAGCCGTGAACTCATGGATGAGGGGTTTTATGTTGCTAAATGGTCAAATATCACTTGGCGAAGGTTGCTATGATTTAATCTAAGGCATAGGAATGAGTTTAACCACCAAAGTTATTACCAAATGGATTTTATGGCTGTAAACTAGGAGTTTAAGACCGTAAGCTCCTATATATCCATTCCTTTCATGATTTGGTGGCCCTAGATTAATCATATGTGATTCAAACCAATTTTACAATCCTTATAATGAATTTAGGGCATCATTTGATTTGTATATGTGAGTTTATGGCCTAGGAACCCATTCTACGGGGGTTTACGGTTGTGAAATCCTAAAGGGAGGGTTTTCATCATGTTTAAGGACCCTAAATCGATTGTGGTTGGTTCTAGAATTTAATCCAAGGCTATTGGTGTGTTTAAGTGGCATTTAAACACTTGAATTTGAGTTTACTCTCCATGGTAATGAGTTTACGGCCCAAGCATGTTCTTGGGCAGTAAACTCATGTTTACTACTCAAAAGTTGGATTCAAGGTGTTCTAAGTCCATTCCATTAAGCCATTTAGTCATATCTAAGCTCTAAAGGTGGATTGGAAGGGTTTTAAGGCTCAAAAACCCCTTTTATGTGTGTTTACGGTCCAAGCATGTTCCAGGGCCATAAACACATGAAAATGGTCCCTTTTCAAAGATTAAGCACGAATTTGAAGGCCAAGGATGCTAGTCTATGAGTTAGGGAAGTTACCTTGATGAATTGTAGCCTTAATTTGATGATTTTGGACCTTAAGTTTAGATTGAGGATAGAGGTTAGAGAGAGTAGTGAGAGAGTGCAAA
This sequence comes from Lactuca saligna, assembly GCF_052625555.1. Lineage (NCBI taxonomy): Eukaryota > Viridiplantae > Streptophyta > Magnoliopsida > Asterales > Asteraceae > Lactuca > Lactuca saligna. The sequence goes on along the minus strand of NC_136424.1, from coordinate 231,548,324 downwards.
AGCTTCAAAATGAAGTCTTTTGAGCTTTATATATGTTCTAAGCTTGGGACATGGTGGAATTCTACCCGATACCGACGTTAGACATGGCTTTTGGTCGCACCCGATTAAGTTGTCGTAACCCGGTATGGTCGATTCTAAAATGTTTCCGATTACTAATATCGAGTGTTAATATGAGTTCTAAACACGTTTGGACACCAATTAAGTCATAATAGTAAACTCAAATTAAATGACTTAAGTTAATAACGTAAATGGAAATGAAATTGAAAACGACGAATGTATTAATGGAAAGGTTACAAATGATGGAACGAACTTCGAGTTGTCATACAATCTCAAGAGCAAACTCCAAACACTCTCAACTACCATCCCGTCTTTCACCCTATTTCCCGAAAACGTAAGTACTTCTTGGCTTGATTTGTTGTTATATCATAACAACTAGTGATTATACATCTTTTCATCCATCAAATTTCGTGTTTTGTTTAGATTTCCAAAACACCAAGAACACCAAGAGCACACACTAGTGTTCTTGGGCCCTTAGCACCTTTTCAAGCTTCTAACTAGTAAGTGCTTCTACCCTAGTGTATTGTAAAGCTTATTACCTTTCCAAATATCCAGAAAACAGCCCATGAACACCAAGAGTAAGGTGTTTACGGCCGAAGAAGTCCTTGAACCGTGAACCCCAAATAAAAGGAGCCAAAGTGTGCTTTAACTCTTCATAAGCCTTAGAACCTAACCTAGAATCATTATGTGTGATGTTTAGGACTAGCAAAATCAAAATACCATAATCCTTGATGGTTTACGGTAGTAAACCCAAAAGAAAATGGTCTTAGGGCCGTGAACTCTCCAAGAGAGGGAAACAGTGCCCTAATCTCTTCCAAAGACTTAACCTTCAAGTAGAAATGCTTCTAAGGGTCTTGTAAAGCCTTAAAACATCAAATGATCAAGGGAATATGAGCTTACGGCCGTAAACTGATGAGTTTACGACCGTAAACTTATTTGTTGAGGACCTTAGAACCGTAAACTCCATTTAGGAGTTTTCGTTGATGTAACGACCCGTCCCTGGTATGTGGTGTTTAGTATTTAATTTTGATGTTCATGGAGGAACTCGGTGAGTCTATGTCCCGACTCGTCGGGTAGGGTCGTGTTGTTGATCAGCGTATAGATCGGCGACTCGGCGAGTCCATATTTGGGACTCGACGAGTCGGCCTGCCAGGTTGAAACCCTAAATCTCTAGGTTGCTCACTATTTAATCCACCTTATAGCCCCCATTCTCGCCTCCTTCACCCTTAGAACACTGTGAGAAAACCCTAATCCATCCTTGAGTGATCTAAGTGTTCTTGTGTTAATTTGTGAAGGCTTGAAGAAAGAGAAGAAGAAAGGAGCAAGGAGAAGAGGAGTAGTGCAAAGATCCAAGGGCAAATCAGAGTTATTTGAGGTATTCTTCGGATTCTCTCTTGTTTTATGCTTTAAACCTCCATTACAACTCTTCTAGATCTAGTTGATGCTTTTCCCAAGCCTTATGATTGTATGGATGCCCTAATAAGTCGAGATATCCTTAGATCTATTCATTGAGAAGTTTCAGAGCCCAGATCTATTGCCTTTATGAGGATACTTTGCATGGAAACCCTAGATCTAGCCTTTATTATGCTTTTTGAGCCATTTTATCTTCATGAATGCATATGGGCACGTAAAGATAGAATCTTTATGTGCTAATCGAGTTAAAGGAGTCCAGATCTATAAGTTTTATGCACTGGATTCAAGCAGAATCAAGTTTTGAGTTGCTGCATGCAAGCGACTCGGCGAGTCGGAAGAACGACTCGGCGAGTCGAGCCGCGAGTCCCTGATTTTTCCCTTTTTTGAGTGATGCCGAGTGAGACCAGTGATTGCTGGAGTGGACTCAATGAGTTGTGGTTAGACTCAGTAGTGGAGGGACTCAGCGAGTTGTTCATACAACTCGGCGAGTCCAAGGCAATCTTCTTAGCTCGAAGAACAACTCGTCGAGTTGTTCATACGGCTCTGTGAGTCTGATGCAGATTGCCTGAGGTTTTAGATTCGAAAGGAACTCGTCGAATTGATGCCAAACTCGACGAGTAGTGGCGAGTAGGGTGAGGAATGAGAGTAGGGACTCGGCGAGTTGGCGGCCCAACTCGGCGAGTCAGGTCAACTGTAAAGTTGACTTTGAGTTGGAGAGTTGACTTTAGCCAGGGGTAAAGGAGTCATTTACCCCAATACAGTTATTAATAATTTGATTCAGTGTAATTGTGGATTTGTAGCCGGGGAGATACCGGAGCAGCTGCAGATAGTTCCCGGAGCCACACACTCAGCAGCCAGATCACGAGGTGAGTTTCCTTTCAGTAGGAACGGGTCTAAGGCCACAATGCCGGCCCGTTTAGCTAGCAGTAGTATCCGAACTTCGGTTCGATGCAAATTTTAGTATGTTTGATTCCTTCGTGGCTCAGACAGTAATTGGTGTTATGTGTTTCGGGTTACATCCCGATGTAGTATGCTATGTATGTACCCATGTTAATTGATATGCTTATGTGATGCTATGTTCAGTATGTTTTGGACTTCTGTCCGATGCAGTCAGTTCCGGACTTCGGTCCGATGCAGTAGTTCCGGACTTTGGTCCGATGCAGGAGGCAAGGCCTCAGTAGCTCCGGATCCCGATCCGATGCAGAGGGCAAGGCCCTGGTTAGTTCCGGACTTCGGTCCAATGCAGTGCGCAAGGCCCAGTATGTGATTATATGTATTATATGTTATGTGGTAGTTTGGGGGAGCTCACTAAACTTCGTGCTTACAGTTTCAGTTTTGGTTTCAGGTACTTCCACAAGCAAAGGGAAGAGCTCGAGTTGATGGCATCGCATACACACACCACAACATCATTTGTCCAGGGAGTTGTTTTGTTTTCATAGATGTGACTAATACATTCTTGATTCAGTTTACTTATAACACTTTATTATTGATGTGAGATATTGACGTACGAGTTTACCTTATGATTTTATTATGGTGTTTTAGTAATTATAAAAAAAAAAAAAAATTTTGGGTCATTCCTTTTGGGATGTTACAAGTTGGTATCAGAGCCTTGGTTTGAGGGATTCGGGTGCACCCTAGGTGTATCTGAACTCAAACTAAGGGAGAGATAAAAAGATTTTCAAAAAGGAAAAATGTTTTCGAATGAAAAATAAACACTTAGAAAGAAAAGAAGTTTTTAAACAAGATAAGGGTGTGGTGCATGCGATCAGCCAAGCTCAAGTAAGTACTCCCAAATTACCCATACAAGTTTTATAATTATGAATAATTGTTTCAGTTTCAGTAGAACAGCATGCTAGTATAGGACTAAGGATCTAGGAGGATGCCTTATGTGCCTGTTATATGTGTTTAGCTTTATGAGAATTGCATGCTAGTAACGAGTAGACAACAGTAGGATAGCCTATTTAGGTTATGCCTGGTAGCGCGAGCTTAGCATGGTATGCTAGATCGGTTTCTCGTTATGAGAGTAGGATTGCTTGGGTAGTTTCCGGTGTCCGAATGCTGCTTGCTTCGTGCTTTGTAGAACTCTTAGTAATGAGAGTTAGCCGTTAGGTGAATACGTCAGTCACATGTGATCAGGGTTGAATAATCTCAGAGTGTTGGATTTGGCCCTATTGCGCAACTCTTGTTTGAGTCTAACGGTTGTAGGGACGAGCCTTTTACTCGAAGGATTATCCGAGCCTCATCACATGTGATGGTATTCAGGTGATGGCTAATTAGCATTTCAAGGAGGCCTTCGGCAGCTGAGGACTGTTTTGAGCAGAGTCAAGATTTCCCTAGGGCAAGCCTAGGATGAGAGTAGCAGAGAGCAGCAGTAGTAGAAGTGAGTTGGTGGATTCAAGGCAGTTCTTGAGGAAAGTACGGACAGATGTGGAAGGTAGTATGGGCCCGTACTACTGGAAGCAGAGGATCTGTACTCGAATCAAGGAAGGCCAAGACAAGACCAGGAAGCTAGTAGTAGTATCATGATTCCTTGAGATATTTCAGTTTTCTGATGATGTTATGATATGTTTCAGAATGGTAGTTTTGCGTTCGAGACCAGCAGTCGGCAGTTCAGATGCCGGAGGGGGATCAGGATCAGGATCAGGCCCGGAGGCCGGGAGATGGATGAGCAGACCAGAGAGTTCCTTTCTTCTGAGGTTACCCGCATCATACTGGAGCAGACTCTTGTGATCTTCGGTTCGATCAAGGAGGGTATTTTAGAGCTGATGGATGAGAGATTGGGCATTTTCCGTGCCGAGATGGCGGCCATGATGGGGTCGCGCACACTTACGTTCAGGGAGTTCAGGGCATGTGGAGCTCCAGACTACCATGGGGCGCGGGACCCCATAGCGAGCACGAGATGGTTGGCGGATGTGGCCAACGCATTCTGCACTAGCAGGTGTCCCGAGGGGGACAAGGTTAGATTGGCGTCCTGTCTTCTGAAGGACAGGGCACGGGATTGGTGGGAGGAGGTCGGTCATACCATTGGAGATGATGCAGCGTTAGATGCCATGACCTGGGCCGATTTCTCTACCAGGTTCAGGGCAGAGTTTGCACCAGTTATTGAGGTACAACAGTTAGCCCGAGAGTTTCAGGAACTCACCCAGACTACAAAGATCGTGGTGGAGATCACCGCCAAGTTCAGGGAGAGGGCTCTTCTTGTTCCTCAGTATGCAGCCGATGAGGAGATGAAGAAGGCCCGTTATCATGAGATGTTGCGGAGTGATATCCGCATGTTTGTGAGCCGGTCCAGCTGTAAAACGCTGGATGACATGATTGCTAGAGCTCGGGAGAGGGAGATTGACCTAGAGATGGAGAAGAAGAGGAAACCGGAGGCGGTTTCGGGTTCAGGAGGTTCGGGCAAAAAGCCCAAGGTATCTGATCACAGGTCCAAGAGTCAGCAGAGCCATGGTCGATGTGGCAAGTGTGGGAGATTGCACGAGGGAACGTGCAAGGCAGGGAGTTCCGGCTGCTACAAGTGCGGTCGGACTGGGCATTTGAGCAGGGATTGTACGGCCCCTGCTACCGCTGTTGCAGCATCAGATCTGATTTGCTTTCAGTGCAATCAGAGGGGACATAAAAAGTCCCAGTGTCCAAGTTTAGCTACAGCAGGGAAGGTGGTTGCACCTGCCCCTGCTACTTTGAGGATTACAGATGGCCGTCAGGGCCGAGCAGAGACACCAGTGGCTAGGAGCCGAGCTTTTCAGATGACAGCAGAGGAGGCGCGAGCGACTCCAGATGTGGTGACGGGTATGTATTTTTCCCTTCATCTCTACATTATTGTTATTATTATTGAGTATTGCTTATGGTTATATGTTTTGTATAGGGTCGTTCTCTGTGAACGGCACCTCTGCTACAATATTATTTGATTCGGGGGCTACCCGATCGTTTGTATCGCTAGCGCTTAGCAAGAGATTTAGTAGAGCTCCTGGGGAGCTGGATTGTCCACTAGAGGTTGAGATAGCGGATGATAGGACCGTGAGGGCTGCCAGAGTACATCGAGGATGTTCTCTTCAGTTATTTGACGAGCAGTTTTTGGTGGATTTGGTCCCTATTCCCCTGCGAGGAAATAAGGTTATAGTAGGCATGGATTGGTTGAGTCCCAACGGGGCCGTGATTGATTGCGAGTTACAGCTAGTGTGGATTCGCACTCCCAGTGGTGGTGAGTTAGTGATTCAGGGCGAGAGGCCACAGCGTGGACCAGTTCTTTGTTCAGCCACGAGGGCGAGATGCTATTTTCAGCAGGGTTGCGCAGGCTATGTAGCCTACGTTATGGATGCCCGGGAGGAGGTCAAGTCGACAGTGGACGATGTTCCGGTAGTGTGAGACTTTCCGGATGTATTCCCGGAGGATTTACCTGGAATACCTCCCGAGAGACAGGTCGAGTTTGGGATTGACCTAATTCCTGGTGCGGCTCCGATAACCAAGGCATCGTATCGGTTAGCTCCCCCTGAGATGCAGGAGTTGTCTACATAGCTGCAGGAGTTGCTGGACAAGGGTTTTATTCAGCCGAGTAGTTCACCCTGGGGGGCGCCGATCTTATTTGTGAAGAAGAAGGATGGGACGCACCGTATGTACATCGACTACCGGGAGCTGAATAAGGTAACGGTGAAGAACCGTTACCCTCTCCCGAGGATAGATGATTTGTTTGATCAGCTTCAGGGAGCGTCTTGGTTCTCCAAGATCGATTTACGCTCCGGATATCACCAGATGCGAGTTAGAGGCGAAGATGTGCAGAAGACTGCTTTCAGGACCCGATATGGTCATTATGAGTTTGTAGGGATGCATTTTGGGCTCACTAATGCTCCAGCCGCATTCATGGACCTCATGAATCGCGTATGCAGACCGATGCTGGATCGGTCTGTGATACTATTCATAGATGATATCTTGGTGTACTCCAAGACCAAGGAGCAGCATGAGGAGCACTTGAGGGAGGTGCTAGAAGTGTTGAGAAGGGAGAGGCTTTTCGCGAAGTTCTCCAAGTGCGAGTTTTGGTTGCCTGAGGTGCAGTTCCTTGGTCACCTCATCAACCAGAAGGGTATATTGGTAGATCCGGCCAAGATAGAGGCCGTGATGCAGTGGGAAGTCCCGAGGTCTCCAACCGAGATTCAGAGCTTCCTGGGGTTGGCAGGGTATTACTGGAGGTTCATTCAGGATTTCTCCAAGATTGCAGTATCGCTCACCCGACTGACTAGGAAGTTGGTGGTGTTTTGTTGGGGGTCTGAGCAGCAGACGACATTCAAGACCCTCAGGCAAAGGTTATGCGAGGCTCCGATTCTTTCCCTGCCCGATTGGATAGAGGATTTTGTAGTCTACTGTGATGCCTCAATCACAGGTATGGGAGCAGTGTTGATGCAGCCGGGGCATGTGATAGCCTACGCCTCGAGACATTTGAAGCCTCACGAGGCTAACTATCCTACGCATGACTTGGAGCTGGGGGCAGTGGTGTTTGCCCTCAAGATTTGGAGACATTATCTTTATGGGGTCCGTTGTACCATCTACACGGATCACAAGAGCTTGAGATACCTTATGGATCAATCGAGTCTAAACATGAGGCAAAGGAGATGGTTGGATGTGCTGAAGGATTATGATTGTGAAATCGTTTATCACCCAGGGAAGGCCAACGTAGTAGCCGATGCCTTGAGTCGGAAGGTGACAGCAGCCCCTATTAGAGATTTGTGTTTGGGAATGACTGTGATTACTCCGTTGTTGGAACGGATCAGGGAGGCTTAGGTTGAGGGCCTCAAGGAAGAGAAGCAGAAATGTGAGAGGATTGTAGGTCAAGTAGCTACGTTCGATTATGATAGTCGGGGGTTGTTGACCCTTCATGGGAGAGTGTGGGTACCGTACGGAGGTGGAGTATGACAGGTGTTGATGGACGAGGCTCATAAGTCTCGATTTTCTATCCATCCAGGGGAAACGAAGATGTATAGAGATCTTCGACCCGATTATTGGTGGCCCTGCATGAAGCGGGATGTTGCTTGGTATGTGGAGAGGTGTCTAACCTGCAGGAATGTCAAGGCAGAACATCAGAGGCCTCACGGCAAGATGCAGCCGTTAGACATTCCCGTGTGGAAATGGGAGGACATCACTATGGATTTTATCACCAAGCTTCCCAGGACCGCACGAGGAGTAGATTCGATATGGGTAGTAGTGGATCGGTTAACGAAGAGTGCCCATTTTATCCCGATCCAGGAGAGTATATCAGCAGAAAAGTTAGTCGATATCTATGTGCGTGAGATTGTGGCACGCCATGGAGTGCCGGTATCGGTGGTGTCAGACCGAGATGTCCGTTTTACCTCCCGATTCTGGAAGCAGTTCCATGACGAGATGGGTACTCATCTCCACTTCAGAACTGCTTTCCACCCTCAGATGGACGGGCAGAGTGAGAGGATGATTCAGACTCTCGAGGACATGCTTCGGGCATGCGTTTTGGATTTTGGTGGCAGTTGGGATACATATCTTCCGTTAGCGGAATTTTCAGATAACAACAGTTATTATGCGAGCATCGATCGACCTCCCTTTGAGATGCTTTATGGGAGGAAGTGCAGGACCCCGATTTGTTGGGGCGAGGTGGGTCAGCGAGACATTGGGAGCACAGAGGTGGTGCTCAAGACGACCGAGTTGATCCAGCAGGTCCGTAGTAGACTGCAGACTGCGCAGAGTCGGCAGAAGAGTTACGCCGATAGCACGCGTTCAGACTTTGAGTTCCGAGTGGGTGACATGGTTCTTCTGAAGGTCTCACCTTGGAAGGGTGTTATCAGGTTCCGGAAGAGGGGCAAGTTGGGTCCCAGGTTTATTGGTCCTTTTAGGGTTTTGGCCCGGGTGGGTCGGGTTGCTTATCGGTTAGATCTTCCGGCAGAGCTTAGCTAGATCCACAACACTTTCCATGTGTCTCAGTTAAGGAAGTGTTTGGTGGACGAGTCAGCAGTTGTTCCTTTAGAGGATATCAAGGTGGATAGCAACTTGAATTATATTGAGAGGCCAGTCGCGATTCTGGATCGGAAGGAAAAGACCTTGAGGAACAAGGTAATTCAGCTAGTGAAGGTGTAGTGGGAGCACCAGAAGGGGTCTGAGTGGACGTGGGAGGCTGAAGATGAAATGAGAGAACATTATCCCGGGTTATTTGCAGATGCAGCAGTAGACTTCGAGGATGAAGTTTGAGTCAAGTGGGGGAGAATTGTAACGACCCGTCCCTGGTATGTGGTTTTTAGTATTTAATTTTGAAGTTCATGGAGGAACTCGGCGAGTCTATGTCCCGACTCGTCGAGTAGGGTCGCGTTGTTGATCAGCGTATAGATCGGCGACTCGGAGAGTCCATATTCGGGACTCGACGAGTCGGCCTGCCAGGTTGAAACCCTAAATCTCCAGGTTGCTCACTATTTAATCCACCTTATAGCCCCCATTCTCGCCTCCTTTACCATCAGAACGCTGTGAGAAAACCCTAATCCATCCTTGAGTGATCTAAGTTTTCTTGTGTTAATTTGTGAAGGCTTGAAGAAAGAGAAGAAGAAAGGAGCAAGGAGAAGAGGAGTAGTGCAAAGATCCAAGGGCAAATCAAAGTTATTTGAGGTATTCTTCGGATTCCCTCTTGTTTTATGCTTTAAACCTCCATTACAACTCTTCTAGATCTAGTTGATGCTTTTCCCAAGCCTTATGATTGTATGGATGCCCTAACAAGTCGAGATATCCTTAGATCTATTCATTGAGAAGTTTCAGAGCCCAGATCTATTGCCTTTATGAGGATACTTTGCATGGAAACCCTAGATCTAGCCTTTATTATGCTTTTTGAGCCATTTTATCTTCATGAATGCATATGGGCACATAAAGATATAATCTTTACGTGCTAATCGAGTTAAGGGAGTCCAGATCTATAAGTTTTATGCACTGGATTCAAGCAGAATCAAGTTTTGAGTTGCTGCATGCAAGCGACTCGGCGAGTCGGAAGAACGACTCGGCGAATCGAGCCGCGAGTCCCTGATTTTTCCCTTTTTTGAGTGATCCCGAGTGAGACCAGTGAGTTTTGGAGTGGACTCAGTGAGTTGTGGTTAGACTCAGTAATGGAGGGACTCGGTGAGTTGTTCATACAACTCGGCGAGTCCAAGGCAATCTTCTTAGCTCGAAGAACAACTCGTCGAGTTGTTCATACGGCTCGGTGAGTCTGATGCAGATTGCCTGAGGTTTTAGATTTGAAAGGGAACTCGTCGAGTTGATGCCAAACTCGACGAGTAGCGGTGAGTAGGGTGAGGAATGAGAGTAGGGACTCGGCGAGTTGGCGGCCCAACTCGGCGAGTCAGGACAACTATAAAGTTGACTTTGACCAGGAGAGTTTACTTTAGCCAGGGGTAAAGGAGTCATTTACCCTAATACAGTTATTAATAATTTGATTGAGTGTAATTGTGGATTTGTAGCCGGGGAGATACCGGAGCAGCAACAGATAGTTCCCGGATGTGACAACTGCCAATTCAGGTCATTCTTGGACTCATGCATCTTTATAATAACCATTCATGCACAACATGCCATGACCTAGTAGTATAAATTAGGTCAAAAATCTTGCATAAACTAGGATCCAACTAAGGTCTAGGACTAATATACTTGATACTTACAATTCTAGTAAGTTGCTTAGCTACAATAGGAAATGCCAATACTATAATTAGAATAAAGCTTCAAGCTTTGTTATAATTGAAATAGGGTATAAAACTCTAAAAATAAATTAAAACATTCTAATTATACTTCAACATGTTGTTGAATATCAAACAATATTCCAAAAACCCTAAAGAGCCAAAAATCCAAAGTTATAAATTATAAAGCTTAAAAACTTTATAAAATTTGGCTATAAACTTCCTAATATCAAATTTTATTAATCAAACTATGGATTATACCAATGAACTAGAAATATAAATTACAAGTATTAATCATAAATTATTTGTTGAAAACAAGATTTTTAAATAAATCAAATTGCTTAATAAACATTTTATAAAAATGATTGTTTTTATATAAAATATAGGAGGGAAGTTTATAAAGTTTAAAATTTAGGAGAGAGGAGGCCAAAATGCATGCAAAAACCGGCCATCACCTCTCCCCATGCCCTCTCTCTTCCCCAAAACACAATCATTAAGCTTAAACCCTTACTCCACCTCTTCTCTCTTCACTCTCTCACTTTACTCTCTTCACTCTCTCACTTCACTCTCTTCTTCCCTCTCTCTAAACTCACGAAAATCCTCTCATTTCTCTGCAAAATTTCGATATTGTGAAGCCCTTGA